>NW_020455644.1:752168-828307 GCF_003342845.1 Nothoprocta perdicaria
GCCCCGGCGCGCGGCGGCTCCGCGCGCGACTCTGCCCGCGCGCCGTGTCCGCCCGTGTCCGCCGCGCCAGCCGCCCCTCCGTTACTTCGGCGGGGAGAGACTTGGTGTTTGTGGGTTTGTTTGGTAAAGGGGGGAAAGCAGCTGGTCCGTGCCGGCAGCGTTTGGGGGAAAAATATGTATATATATGTATATAATTAATAACTACAGTGATTGGGGGTGTGAAAGCGGGTCGGTGCGTTTTGCCGAGTTAAATTCCCCCGCGGGTGTTGCCCCGGCGTGGCCGCGTTTCTGGCCCCGCTTCGCCGCCGTGCGGGTGCTCGGAAGGGCCGTCCTGGGGCGCGGGTGCGGGGCTGGGTGCGGGGCTCGGTGCGGGGCTGGGTGCGGGGCGCCCCTCGGGGCTGCCCCGGCGGCGCTGCGGGGTCTCGGCCGCCGCCGCGAGCGGCTGCTGCGGGTGTCATGGGCAGCCCCGGCCCCTCTCAGGCTCCTCGTGGAGCGGTGCGATAACATAAATGCTGGTTTTCCCATTTTAATCTTTGTTTTCTGGTAGCATTTCATTCTGAGTTTCGACAAGTGCTCTTTGGGCCCTTTGCAGCAGAGTTTTGGTGATTTTTGCCATTTGCGAAATGCCTGCGTGCTCTAGGTGTGCCTAGCGGTGTGGCAGCAGAACCCGCGCGACGTGACACGTCGGAGGGCTCAACCATTAGCGCGCTGTTTAATAACGTGTATCGGCTTTGTTTCCCRGCTTTCCTCTGAGTGCCAAGGATTCGTGCTGTGGAAGTGACGGGGTTTAATGGAACGGCACAAGACGCAGCCTGGGATCTGTGCGGGATCCCAAGCGCGGCCTTCGGGACGGTGCAGCAATAGCCCAAAGTGGGAAAAGTTGCTGGGACTCTTTGCCTCTTGCCTTTGGAAGAGCCCTCAGGAGGAAGCTTTCAAGTAACATGGGTTGTAGGTGTGATATTGCAGTTAAGAGAGGGCTCTGAAGGCTCTGCAAGCACCGGTGCGTGTGGTGCAAGCTCATTTAAGGGAAAGTGGTGTGAACTGTGGTGTAAGTTTAGACCAGTTGGGCTGCTTTTGGAGAAGCTGCTGTGTGAATGTGGCTTGTTTGCAGTTTTGGTTATGCCATGTGAGGGGAGGTAGAAGCAAAATAGAAAAAAGTTGCCCTCAAAATAAAAGCGCTTTTCTTTGTGTGTGTGTCTCTCTCTCTTTTTTTTTTTTTTTTTTTTTTAACCAAGAGGGCTGGTTTTGATTTAAAATATAAATATTAGTTAAATGTTTGAATGAAGCCTGAAGAGCTTGATGTGTCAGCACCACTCTGCATGTGATTTGATGATCAGAGAAGGTTGATCCTCTGCTCTTTGTGTGCATAAGCTACCAGGAAAAATACATTTTGCTAGACTAAGGGTTGCAGGATTAGGTTCCTATATAATAAATCTTACAGTAGTTTTAGCAAAAGAGAGTGGTGATGAATATCTGGCTGTTGTTATTTTATAACCAAATTTGCTGGTGAAGAGTGTAAAAGCCAGATCCAAAGGGGATTATCATGTTGTGGGTCTTCCTGACTAGCCAAATTAACCTGGACATGATTCTCTTCCACATCTTGTGGCAGAATTGAGGGGCCTTGCGATCAACTTATATTTTCAGACTTATCCACCCCAATAAAAGTGGGAGAAAGGATCACTATTACACTTGAAGATCAAGTTTTCTAGAGTTAGGGAGGGAGGGAGACTTCCCAGGGCCTCTTCACCCTTGTGCCTTTTTAGTTTTCTGCCTAAGTAGTTTCGTCTGCATCTGTATTAAGAGTGTTTTGTTGATGCAGGAATACTTGACTGTTCCAGGTGCAATGCATCCCTAGTGTGGACAATGAAGGTAGAAGAGTCTTTTAAATCCTCACACWCCTCCATGTTTCCATGGTATGTCGTGAATTATTCGAGCAAATTCCCAGTTTAGGAGGTGCCCATGTATGGATGTGTGCAGTAGGAGTTTGAGTCAGATGTGTCTGTCTTTGCACTGCTGTTTGATAGGACGATTTTGCTGGGAGAGGCAGGCAGCCCACAAAGACTTTGCTCACACATCTGTGGATTTACGCATGTGTAAAACTAGAGTAAGGTAGGGTTAAATCGGGGCTGTGCTAGTACTTGCATTTCTTGTATGAAATACCTGTATTTTCTAGATAAAGATCTGATTTCCCCTCCCCTGGGCCTGGGGGCATGATTCACCTCAGGTGCAGTAATGAGAGGGTTTAAGTTGCTGCAGCCTCTCAGCAGGGCGCTGGGTGCCGGGCCAGGCCGGTGCTCCCCCGGCTGCCGGGAAGCATTTTTGTTGTGGTGGAAGTTCTGACAGCCCTTCTCGGCTAGCAGTTACTCTGTGCATGAATGTTTGTAAGTTCCCACCGCTTTCCTAGCATAGCTTTGTGCATTTCATGGGCTGCCTTTCGGTTTCATGGATTCTGTCCTTGTTTGTGTATTTGGAAGAGAGAGCAGTTGGGAGAGCAGTTACTGAAATGTCTCAATATAGCTTAGTTGACCTTGACTAGAGTAATGGCATTGATTATAATAAATATTGTAAATAACTTCTTAAGCTTAGATAAAGCTTAGAAAAGTTCTAAGTCAGATTTTGCATCTTTGTAGGTTGTGTTCTAATTAAATATTTGACATTATAGGAGACGGTCCTTATAAGTCCCAAGATACTAATGAAATGTCAGTTAAATCATTTTTCCTTCTTTCAAAGCAGTGTGCAATACTGGGAAATCTTTAAGGACTGAAGAGTCATTTAACTTTTTATTCTCTGTAATCAAGCGTTTATTTCAAATTTGAGGTAGAAAGCTTGGAAAAATGCTGAACATGATRGAACTGCAGGCATATAAAAACAGAATGAGGTCTGCTGGGAAAATACCAAATGATCATGAAATACAGGAAAGTGGAGAGAATTTGTAGAATAGGTTGTTACCTGTAAGGATTCCTTTTTATAGGAGCCACTTATGTTAGTGAAAGCAAAAAGAACTTCATTTTTACTGAATACTTATTTAGTTTGTTGAAGTACTATTTAGGAGGTTTTAGATTCATCTTCTCCACATCTTTCATGTGTCTTTGACACAGCAAGGTTATTCCTGCTGTCTTTGATTATAGCCATGTATGTTTTTGTAGTGTTCTTCAGCAAACATGTAGGGCAGTAAATCCTATTATACTATGTCTCTAATTTATGACTTTCTAGCAATTAGAGTAAGCCTACTCATCTCATGATCGGAATTAAAATAATTTGGATATAATTAAAATATGCTGATATTAATCAAGTTACTGTTGAAATGTGCATAAGCTCGTTCAGTTTCTCTTTTCGCCAGTGCCTGTGCGTGTCTGTGTTAAGCTATTTTCATTTTTAATATAGTGTGCAAGCTGTTGCTAATTAGTGGCACTCAAGGTGGTCCCTAGGTCTCTATGAAAGGTCTCTGCTAAACGCAGAGGATAGGGGGAAGAAGGGGAGGGAGGCGGGCAGGAAAAAAGCCTTGGAGAAGTAGAAGTGCCAGACTGGGAGGTGTTTGAAAGCTTTGCACGGAGAGTGGGTTTTGTTTTTCATTTTAGACATGCAATGGCAAAGCCTTTCCAGGTCGTGCGCAAAGCTCCTGGGCTGCGTGCTGCGTTGGGCAGAGGCACAGGAGCCTCTCCTGGGAGAGGCTGGAGTTTCTCTCCTGTTTCTGGTGCAGTTCTGCAGCTTGACTCCAGCTTCACAAATCTGGCATGGGGCACTGCTAAACTTCAGCCCAGGGCTGCGAGCACACTCACTTCCAGTTTTGCAGCAGAATATGCAGACTATTACTTGCAACTATGTGTGTTATTAAATTGCTAAAGGTTTGTTTATTTTGGATATGTCTGTAATACGCTGAGTTCTACTTACGGTTCATGTGCCCTGTGGACAAATGGGTATACACACGTGTGTTTGTATAAGTATTTTCATATGCATTTATGTAAAACCATATTTTGTGCTGTTCTGCTTGTGCTAAACTTCTGTGGCTGCTAAGGAAGCAGTATTTGAACTGGCGCAACATAGTTGTAGGTCCAGGGCAGGCTTGTCCAAACCCTTGGCAGTCATGATTCTGAAAGTTTTTAASTCTTTCCCAGTCAGATACGAGAAAGCTGTTCCCTGCAGCAGCAACATGTAGCAATATAATAGAAAACAAGCTAAATGAATGCTAAATTGAATCTTTATTAATCCCATTCTTGCATATGGGGAGCTTCCTATGAAGTTGTACAGCAAGCTGCCTTTCATGGGTCTCTAATGAGAAGGCAGTTCACCCCCTGTGATGGCCCGCTTTGCACTGCCAAGTGCAGAGCAGTGCTCTCTCTACCCAGGAGCTGTAAAAGTCACTCTCTTTTATGTCCTTCCTTTTGTCTCTGTTTTGACCTAGCTCTAGATTCTCCACAGCTGTTTTGGAATTGATGTTGTCAAGTGAGTGGCATGTCTTACTCACTTTGTCAGAGTAATTCAGTACACTGCATGGCAAAGTGGTACTTAAATATTTATTTCTCCTCTGTAAGAGGAGGTKATTTAGCCAGTGTTATTGATGCATGCAGATATTTTGGCATTAGAAACTACTTGGGAGTTTAATTTGGAAGTTACTAATAAGAATTTTCTGCTTTTTAGGATTTCCATCCAGAGTTCAAAGAAAAGTCAAAGGAAGTTACAGATCATATGTCTCTTATTTTTTTCTGGGGTCAACTACAGGAAGTTGTATAGCTGCATTTTAAACTGCATGCAGTTTTCTTTAAAGATGTTTYTTCATTCAGTTGCTTTTAACAAAGGGTATTCTGGAGTAATCTCTGTTCACGTGATCCGTAATGCCACTGATAAAGTAGCCCAGTCTCCCTTGAATCCTTTGTGTTGCTCCTCAGAGGCTGTTTGCAGAAGAACTTACTTTGAGGTCAGAAAGCAAGGTAGCTGGTCTGCTTGGTGACCTGTGAAGAAGTACTGTTTGATCAGGTGAGATATGTGAAGAATTTTGTGTGTGTTTTTGTAAATATTTTAAAGAACTTCAACTTGGAGAAGCCAGCTTGTTTCAGCCATCAATGGATGTCAATATTTTAGCTAGACTATTTCACTTGAAAATATTTTGATGGTAGAAGRAATGTATTACTTTGCAGATCTATTGTATTAATTTGCAAGTTTACTTCTCAAGATATTTTTTTTGTCATCTTTTCTCACACCAAAATTATGTTGACGTCAGTGGTTGTATCATCTGCCTCTTGGTGGAAAGCTTCTTAGAAAAGAGTGTTAGCTACACTGTTAGTGTTCTTGTTTATATTACAGTATGGAGCTGGGCTATTTGGTGTCCCCCATATTACTGCCTTGCTCATAATCCCTTATTCTGGGGGAGCAGAAGTGGATGAATAAAAGTGGGTGGTTTTGTGTTTTTTTTTTTTTTTTTTTTTTTTTTTTTTGATGAAAATGTGCTGTTAGACAGGAATTGATGTGATTGATGGAAGCTTATGGCACAGTGGGCTGCTTGAGATTTAAGGAAGAGATTAATCCCCTCGGAGGGGTCTCCTGGAAAGCAGGGCCCAGCACTGGGCCGCTCCGTACATGAGAGGCCTGGTCAACCTGAGGGTTGTAGACCTCCTTGGGAGCTGGGGCATGTGGGGAGAAAGGAGCTGAGCAACCCAGCTTTGTTTGGGCTGGAAAAGAGAAGATGAAGGTGCACTGCTGTCTTCAAATTTCCTAAAGAGCTRCTGCGGAGAAGAGAGACTCTTCCCCAAGGTGTACGCTCCAAGGTGGCCCTTCCACTGTCACAAGTTGGAAGTGGGAATTCTGACTGATCCWTAGGGGGAAAAGCAAAACCAACATGGTTATGTGTTGGACCAGGGATCTGGAGGTTTGTTTTCTTGGAGATTTTTGAAAGTTGATGTGACTCTGAACAACTTTATCTAAATTTGACAGTAGTATTGCTTTGATCAGGGACTTGGATTAGGTGACTTCTAGAGGTCCTTTCCAACCTAAATTACTGTGATTCTGTAAGAAGACTTCCCATGGAGTCTGCTGCTTCCTGTAGACTTCTGCTAMGTAATTCTAAGCATATTCTTGATTTTTTGATTGCAGGGTCAGAGAAGTCTTTGTGTAGTACCCATGTCCAACATAGTTTAAAATAGAAACAGCTCAGTAAGGACCATGTCCAAAGGGAACGACTTTAAGCTGTCTATGGGCTAAAGTGCCTTTATAGCCCTGCTGTGATTAGTTGCAGTCTTGCTGATATGTGTAGAGAATACAACACATGGCAAATAGATTTTAAAGCATTTCAAGTCGTAGTATTCACTGGTGTAGTCCTAGTCAGTGTAGATGATTTCTTTTCAACTTAGAGGAAATTTGTAACATATATTTGATTTGAAATAGTTCATATGAAATGGCTGTAKTAGTTTTGTGTAAAGAAAAAAAAGTTTGTGTGTGTGTATACATATATAAGAAAAAGGCTCATGAAGCTCTCTGATCATTTGCTGATATGTTGTTGGGTCCTGATTTGACTGAAGCAGTTTCTCTTACCCTTTTTTTGAATGAGTATTCACCAGTGTTAACTGTGGCATCATGTTTGCACTGTCCGTGTTACCATCGCTTTGTATTTCTCTGCCAGGTTTGTGCAAAGGGGGGCAGAATAACAGTGCGTCTTGTCTTGGATGACCGTGTGGAGCCCCAATAGCATCACTGAAAATGCCCATAGATTTTTGGCTGAGTGGCTGCAGGCTTCCTTGAGTTAGCGATGACCAAGTAGTCTATATTATATGGATCATAAATGTTATTTGTTCAAGCAGTATTTCACTGAGATGGCATGAACTTTGTGTATTGATGCCCACAAGGCTCAAATGAGAGTATTCAACAGTAGAGGGATTTATGCTATTTGTGGGGAAGGAAGGAGGGAAAGAGTTCTTGAAAACCCCTCCCTACAAAAATATTTTTTTAAAAATGACATTAAATTCTTTTACTAATTCTTCAATATTATTGAATATTATTATTTTACTTATTCTTCAATTCAATAAAACACTGCAATTCAGTCTTAAGTCGGGAATCCAGTTCAGCTTTTCAGAAAGCCCCTCAGAGGAAGAGTGTAACCTGCAGCAGTGCAAGCAGACACCATCAATCTGGACCGCTGCGGTTGCGTGCGTGTGTGCCCGCTTCTGCAGAGGTACAGCAGGCTTGTGGAAGAGCTGGAGTAACCGCGGTGTGTGCTCTGCAGGGTGCTCAGGCTTCAGCATCCCTGCCCTCCAGGAGCAGCCTACCTGTGCAATGGCACGTGGAGGAAGGCAGGAGGTGGTGGAATATGGGCTTGGGGGAGGAGGGAGGAGCGTCATCTCGCGCTCCCAGTCGGGATGGGAAGCTGCGGCTTGGCATTCTGCCCCTTATCTTGAGCTTTACTTTTGTCTTTACTATCCTAACAATGCACATTTTGAAGCATTGTACTTTGAGCTTTTCACTTTTAAGGCAGCCTTCCACAAGACCTCAGAGTAGCTTGGTAGTGAGAAGATATAAGAAGTTTTGAATCCTGTTTACTAGCCTCATTTATTTAGATCTTATATTCAGCATGAGTTTTCTAGCATTCTCCACATATAAAAGAGAATTTTTCTTTTAAATAAAAGCTGAAATACATGTGTTATTGTTGATATAAGCTTAAGAAAAAGACCAAGTACCAGTAGAGTCACATGAGAAGTGTGGGAAAAACTGTGTCTGATTTAACAGGATTGTGGTATGGGAATAACCTTGATAGATCTGTGCTTTTAAAATTTTTATTTGTATTTTAATTAAAAAAGTAAAAAGTCAGTTTGTTGTRGTTGGATTTTATGAAACCTAGTCAATATTAGTAAGTGGGTGTCATCGATCTAGCATTTATCCTGATCTGGGAATCAAGCTGATAAGTGTTTTCAAAGTCATCTTACGAGTCATAAAGGCTGGATAGAGCAGAACTGCATTAGTTCCCTGCTCACTGTACTGTAGTGCTGCTGATAGGACAGAGAGATGCAGAATTGCCCTTTGTGGCTGGAGATTTCTCCACTTAGGTGAAGTCTGACTGACACCAGGCACATTTCATCTTCACAGAAGATGGAATAGTGTGTATGGACTAATCTACATATGAATATATTTATATGTATGTGCATAAAAATTACTTATTTTAAACACACTTTACATCATTTTTTTATTGTCCTGCTTTTCTTGTTGGGGAGGAGTGGATTGAGAGGGATAGGGCCCTTTTGGAAGGTTTGGTAGAGGTTACGTTGTTAAAATTTTGCTGAAATTAATTTCCCCTTTAACAAAAGAATAAGTTCTGTCAAGTAAGCTAGGGCAAGCTAGTTGCATGTGTTCCCTGTTGATGCAGATGTAGGTGACCAGTCCTGAAATTCCTGCAGGTGCTCACAGGGGATTMTGGCACTGACCTTTCCCTGGAGCTGGGGTTGAGGAGATGCTGTGTCGCAGTTGACAGGGGTGTTCACAGGGAACAAGAGGAAAGCAAGTCACAAACACTTGAGCAATCCATGCCCAGGGACCTCGGGAGAAGCAATGTTCTGTTTTTTGATTCTTGTTTGTGGTACTGAAAGTGGCACTAAGATCTGCTGTATTTTTTCCCTCAATATCATAGTTCAGATGTGAGTGTGTCCACCTTAAGCCTTGAAAAATTATACTTTGTAACTACTCTTTCCTATTGTTCTTTTTCCAGGACGTCAAATTGGCTTCAGTCTGTGGAAACTGCTGCAGTGTCAGACTCTAACTTGCTTCCAGTTCTCAGGAGCAAAGGTATGGTGTAGGGGTAAGTTTAAATCCACTTGTAGAATTTCCTGAAAGAAATGAAGATTTTAATTAGTGCCCTCTCCTTTGCAAGGCAGTCTTTGGCACATTTCTTCCTTTAGAGCTGCTYGGTCCATGACAGCAGGCTATCAGCATTAGAGAAAGGGAAATCCAAAGGAGTGCAGTTACTTTGAAAATGGAGCACAAAGTTAATGAATAGAACACTTACAGGGAAAGTACCAAGGTACACTCTATCAGGTAAGCATTTTAAAAATGAGAAGTGCCCCCCTGTTGGCTTGGTCTCCTTTTAACTGTGCTCTTTGAAAATATAATTGGAATCATGGTTAACCTGTGGAGATAAAATATGTTTTTGGTAGATAAAGTTGAAATAATAYACATTTAGCAATTGGAAGTGTTGCTGGGAATACTAGATGCAGGTAGAAGAGAACACTAATTCCCATTTCCTTGTTTCATCCTAAGGACAAAGTACCCTTGGTGCAAAGCCCAGGGGACCTATATACTCATTAGCAGGTGGAGGGAAGCATTAATCTTCTGTCCACAAACTTGCCCCAGCACACAGGGCAGGGAGCAAGTTTTTCGTGAGGCTTGTTAGAGGCTGTGTTAAACATGATAGKGTAGTTTTGTAATCACAGTCCCAGCCGCTGTTACTGCATGCTGGTATGTATCCTTGGTATGCTGGGCTTCTGGAATTTATAATTTATATCCACACATTGTGGAGACTTGATGCTATTTCTCATTCTTGAGATGTGGGCAAAAGCTTCTTCCAACTCTCCTAAAATTGCTCTAAACTGTAGGGTCTGTTAGGGTCTCTCTCTCTCTCTCTCTCTCTCTCTCTCTCTCTCTCTCTCTCTCTCTCTCTCTCTCTCTCTCTCTCTCTCTCTCTCTCTCTCTCTCGTCTTTTTCTCTTTTTCTCTTTTTTTATTTTTCTTCCTTCTTTCCTTCTTTCTCTTTCCCCTCTCTTCTCTTTGTGCTTAGGCAGAAATATTAGGATTCTTTTATAAAGTTCATAGTCTTTCTCATTTGGCAGTAAGTTAGGGCATGGGCCTAACTTAATGAGGTATCTGAGCAGCCCATTTTTATGGGAGCATGGTTTAAGGCTAGGAGTATGTCCAGTCTCCAAACTGCCTAGTGAATATTCTGTATTTGGAAAGAGTGCCAGCTGGCAGTGGTTAAGGAGTGCATGCTTATTCTGCTCATGATAGCCAAAACATGCTCCCTGCTGTGTGTTTTTGGCAGCTCTGCACTGGCAGCATGTCCCAATGCCAGTTGCATGTCCCCTTTCTTCCTCCTGAGTGTGTCCCATAAGGCATGATTTAGTCTGAATAAAAATGTGTTTTGGGAAGGAAAGAGACTGCATACTTTTGAAAATCAAAGTCTTCCTGAAAGGCCTGTGGTATATTATTTCCATAGTTGGGGGGGGAGGTGGGTGGGGAGTGAGATGATGATGAGATTCTACTGTAATCTGCAGCAAATTGGCCTTAAGTTCCTGAATATCTTTTATTTATACATATAAATATATATAGAAAATTAATAGTTGTTACAAAAAGGATATATATATTTACACACAAATATATGCTTTATTTTTGTGGAGTTAGGTATAAAATGCCTAAAGTATCTACATTTTAACCTTATTTGAATCTGTATAACTCTGTAGTTGATATATTATTTTACACTTGAGGTCTGAACTCAAACATCACCTCTTAAGCCATTCAACAGAAGTAATTTAAAGGGACTAAATGTCTAAAATAAGTGTTGTATTTTATTAAAAAGATATCTGATTATGTGTGGGCAGCATGACTTTTACAATCAAGTCTTACAAATGTGCTTAGCCAAGTTACCTGAAGTAGTTGGTGAGCTGCAATACATGGGATGCAAGTTCTTAAGAACCCCAAATAAAATAAACCCAGTCTACACCCTTTTGTCATTTTTATCACCCAAAAAAGATTGGRGGACAAGGAGAATAGGCAAGAATATTGCCATTAGACTGGTAATACAGGATTTTCAGTGCATTATCTGAATGACTGCATTCAAGACCTGTATGTTACCAGGCTAAGTAACCTGTGGCTAGAGTCTGGGTATAGAAATACTCTTGTATTTAAGTTTCCTTTTATTTTATTTTTTTTTTTTTACATAAAGTTTTACACCTCATTTGTCTGCAGCAGATCATAGTGACAAGAAGTTAACTCTTAGACAACTGAAATGCCTTTTTCTTTTCTAAGACAATTAAGGGTTTTTTTGTTCATTTATTTTAAGATCTGGTAAGATACAAAAGCCTAAAAATCACTTTCTCTTCTCTGACTTATGCTGCTTTGGAAATAAACATTGGCAACCAGCCCAAGTCACTGGCTTCTCTAAAAGTAGCATGACAGCTGCTGGAGCCGGAGGAGGAGCAGTGTCACTTGGAAAACATGACGTGGGCCYGGTTCCTTGTGGACATGGGACTTCCCCACTTCTATCAAGCTGCCTTCACTAGCTGCTTTAATGCACCTGTTGCTCACTCTGTGATTGAGAAAACCCTTCCTATCCCAGGTGAGAGTAGGAGAGTGGGATAAGAAATATGGCCTTGGCTCTGACCCTCTTGAGCTCACCTCAGCTGTCTGACATTAGTGCTGAGGGACTCAACTCAGCTGCTTTCAACTGCTGCTCTAAAAGGGGTGTAGGTTTCTTGCAGGTTGTTGCACCAATCAGTCCAATGTGCCCTGATTATCCAAAGGCATCTGATATTGCACTGGTCATCTGTATTGAGCTGTCTGTTGTGGTCATCTGCAGAATGTTTGAGAAAGCACTGCTGCATGACGGCTAAATTAAAAGATTGGGATACAGCATGCCAAAAAAAAAAAAAAAGCCTTCTAGAAAGTTGTTAGCAAAGTTAAACATTCTGAAGTTATGAAATATCAGATTTATGGTATTTTGAGTGCACCTTTCTACAGAAAAAATAGGTCTTGCAACTAGAATTTTGTTTGGCGCCTGAAGAATAGCAAATAAAGAAAACTGTAACATGGTTATGATATTTAGTAAGATGCATGAAGGTATTCTTGAGGTTCAGAATGTTCATAGAAGTCAATATTAATATATTATACACATGTGGGAAATAAATTTTGGAACTGATTCTGTTTAAATTCCACTTCAGCCAGATATGTTTGCATTATAGAAATTTAATGCCAATTCAGAGCTACAATAAATAAGCATATGTAACACAATTTCAGTGAAGTTTTCTACAGTTATGCTAACATTGAATTCTACCTCTGATCTAAAAGGAAGTTCTTTGAAAGTTCTGCCAATACAATTTTATCTCGGAATAGCATTGAGGTTTACTAGCAGTGCTATTTATTTTGCATTGTAGGAGCAGCTCTAATTATGAGTCAAAATAATACAGTTTTATTTTTAAACTGGAAAAAAAATAAATGAAAACCTTTGTGGAGTTGAAAAGTTTCTTGAGTGCCAGGTTATGACCAATTTACTCCCATTAGAACTGGTAGGACCACTCTTGTACCTGTCCCCCACGGTGTAAACTCCTAATAATGGGAGTAATAAAGRAGAAAAAATTGACTCCAAGAAAGACATAGGAAACTTAGAATGCCTCTGTTTTTAAATGGATTATTGTGAACTGCTTGCTGAGATGTGTTTTATGCATCCATCTGATTAGCTCTGACTTACGTTCTAACTAGCGAGCCACTGTTTAACAAGTGCTGTTCTATGGAAAATCTGCACTTAAATATTCTCAGCTGAAGCCTTTTTTAATTTTCTTTAAAATTCTGATTCCTTAGTGAAATGACTTGTCTGGCAGTCATGTTACCTGTCCCTTCCTTTATTGCTTCTAAATTTTTTGTTTAGTGGAAATGAAATTTTTAATAAGTTTGTTCCAGTGAGATTTGGGTGACAACAGAATAAGGGGCTTTGGCAATGAGCAATACAACAGTAAAGAAGAGATTGGGTTTTTTCTAAAAGCGTCTTCCTCAGACACTGTGCCAAAAGGCCAGATGCTTTGCCTCCAGCTGTGAAATCCTTTGAGAGTATTGAGAAGAAGCTCTGGTGATTTGAGGCAGCAGTCAACTTCCAGGTTGTGTAACAAAGCTTTAATGGGTCTGTTRCATCATCATTTCACCATAAACAGGATGCAGAAATTAGGGATTTACATTATTAGTCCAGAGTACTTTCTGAATGAATCTCATGTAGGCTCTCAGCTTGATCTTGAAATGAAGTCTGTCTGGGCGGTTCCAGAGGTAAGTATGCCAAAGCTGAGCTTGCAAAATAGGCTAAAGCAGTAAAGGAGACATAGGTCCCCATATAGCATTGTTTTGAACCACTTTAAGCCAGCTATTATGGATTAGCGTAGGGATGGTATTTTGCTAGGTACAGCTCCTGACAACTTGACAGTGAACTGTTTGTAGACATTGGCCCTGTAGACGAGGGCTGTTGAGATGCAGAGTTTTTCACCACTGCTAGCTGTGTACCTCTTAGGGAGAGCCCATTCATCGAGGCTGCTTGTGAGATTGCAAAATAGGAGTGCAAATTTCTGCTGCTCTGGTGAACTGCCTTTTCTAGACTTTTTCTTTCTGTTGATTGGGGTGGTGCAATTCTGTAGCCAGCTTTGCAGTCTGCAGAATAAAAAAGCCTTGGAATTCCCTAGGTTTATTGGAGGAACAGAGTTCACCTTGCACAGTCTGCAGTTCTTAATTTGTAAAATGAGCATGGTGTATTTGTGTTCTGAGTAGGGATCTGTTCAGTCAGATGGCAAGTTTTATGTATAGGCCTTCTGGTTTTTGTTTGCACAGTGCTTTTGGTGATTCAGTTGCGGTTCTTTTTTCTGCTTGCACTAGTATCTAATATTTACTACTTTCATCTTGGTAAAGATGGATCTTGTACTTGAAAGCAATTGAGTCTTCCTCTGCATGCTTTTAGGAGGACATGGTCTTCTTTCCTATTGCTAACCCAGCCCTAGGTAGTGAGCTTTGTATGAATCTCRTTGCTAGATGACACAACTTTCCATAAATTAGTTTATTTCTAAAGTCTGAGAAGACTGGCTTCTTTAAATTTTGTAAAGATGTGGGTTATTTAAAGGCACAAAAAGCAGTTAGGTGGTGAGGCCTCACTGACATCAGTAAGAATTTGGTCTATAACTCCTATTTATTTGTATCCTTGAAGTAATCTTAAATTTTACTTATTGATTATGGTGGATGTTTTAAGGAGATGTCAGGGGAGCTGCTTTCTACCATTTGGTTCTATAATTATAAAAACACTGACTTTGGTATGAGAAACATCAGACAATAAGTCTTGGTGATGGTTAAGTTAATTCACTTTTAGAAGTTCAATAATTCATCTAAGAAGTGTCAGCAGCTGGCTCTTGTTAATGGTAAGCCTTTCATTTCTGTTAAATCAATTGTGAATAATAGAATCCTTCAGAGAAAAATGATGAAGTAAGCATTGATTTCCAAATTGTGTGTCTGATATTGGAGCATTAATAAAATCTAGAGCAAGCAGGCAACTAGTACCTAATACACTCTGATCACCTAAGTAGTAATCAGGGAAAATCAATGATTTTTGTGTATGGTGATAGATCTTTTAACATTTCACCTGCCTCCATTCATCATTGTGTCTGTAATTTCATTTTTATAATTGTTTTGTTTTTTGTTTGTTTCATAGTATGCTTTGAATCAAGCATTTACTGTCAAGCTTTTTTGAAACAGAAGTGCCTTTTGCCTACCTATCTAACATTTACCAGCTGTTCATCTGACTGTTTTCGGACTTTCTATAGTGACCTTTGAAGGAAGGTCTATATATTTCCAAAAGAAGTCAAATCTTAGAGAGATTCCTTGTAGACTGAATAGTCTAAATAATCATTGATTATTATATTTTTTTTAGGCTGTGGGCAGCTGTGTTTCTTTCCAGTATGTGTTGGTACTTAGGTTCACAGAGGTGTCATAAACTTGCGATGGCAAAGCTCTACCAAAGTGAGAGGGTTGTAGAGGACATCTTCAGAAGAGTCAGACTCTTGGCATGAGCTGCTCAGCGAAGTCTTCTTGGGGCTGCTGCTCAAACAGGCCCTGCTGGGTGAGATGGACCTTGTGCAGGCAGTGCTGTGGTGCTGCAGAGGGCCTCAGCTGCGTGCAGGTGAGCACTGCCGACCTGGCTGTGTTCTCAGTTCTGGTGGCTTAATGTGAAGGACAAAAGCATTAGTGAGTGGTCTGAGTAGGCAGCGGAAGAGTTTAGGGTAACACATTCCAGCAAGGACGTGGGTTTTTGTACATGGGATACAGGGAGTGTTTGTAATACCTTACTCCATTTCAAGGATAGATGCAGCTTTTTTAGAAGTGTTGCCTACCAGTGTTTTCTGTCTGATATTGTGCTTAGAAATGATCYGATTTTGTTTAAAGCTATATGGAATTTGTATGGGAAACAACATCCAGATAAATCTAATACCTGTTGAAGTCAATGGGAGTTTAGGAAAAAAATGGACCAGGATTTGGACCATAAAGCATAGCAAGAAAATTTAACAGTTATAATAAAACTCTTTAGGCAAATAAAATGTTCCAGCAGGTGTTCATAAATGTGCTTTATGCTCATAGACTCTGTTAAATGTTAATACTAAGGTCCTGCAGAAGCTGCGCGTAAGGACTCTATGAAGGAAGCAAATGTCTGTTAAATGTGCTGTGCAATATTGTAGCAAAGGTGGGTGGCAGTGCAATGCCATGCTACCTATTAGACTGAAATATGAAAGCTATTAGAGATTTTGCTGAATTTTCATTTTGTGAAGGAGTAGTTTTCAAGAGAGAACATATCGTAAAAAAAAGCCATGTGTTGTGCAAAAACAGAAGCATCTTTGTCAGTGTATGCAGTTTTCTTGGATGTATACAAAACATACTAGGGACACTTGATGACATCCTGTATTAACAATATATTAAAATAAGACAGTGCTTGGAAGGAAAGCGGTAGATGGAAAGCAGCTATATTTTCCGTGTATTTCATTAATTTCTTTTCCTTGAATAAGTGGTGGTGGGGTTTTTTTTGTTGTTGTTGTTTGTTTGTTTTCCTCCTCCCTTCATGCCTTAGACTAACCCACAGGCAGAAGTCCTGGCATAGCCCTGAACATGTTTTGAGGATAATAGGTGTTGGCAGGTTTTAGATTTAGATCTGTCTTATGCGAGCTCTTAATATCTGTTCCATCTATCACTTCACCGTGAGAGCACTTTTCAGATAAATTAGATTGGCACAGTGAGGTCCATTTTAGATTTCCATGAGACTTACTCTCTTGCTTCTTTCTGTGTTCCTGAGAAGCATTATTTTGTCTTTTCAGCAAGATTTTGCAACTGAAAGCTTTAAAGCTTTGTTTGTTTGTTTGTTTTCTTCCCCCCGGGCCCTCACCTCTTCTGTCCTGGTTTCCTCTAGTAGTTAATTTCCCTAGGATTTAGCTCAAACCCATGGGACAAAAAGCATCTGTGTGTACCAGGGTTGGTTCATAAAGTGACACCATGAATGCCGCAGTCTTTGTTAGAGTGGGTTTTGTTGGTGTTTGGTTAATTAATGGCCTGTGCGTTCTCTCATCAGTGCCCGTCCATTGTGCTGCAGGATGAAAGCAAGGGCATGTGACAAATGTACTGTCTTTCTCCACAAACTTAGTTTTCTGTGCTAAAACAGTGCATGTTAGGTGGTTGGAAAACTGTAGAACTGCTGAGTGCTGGGAGGTCTTTTTTAGGTATCTGGAGTTTAAAAAATTGTCTGCCTTTGTATTATGCTTTTTTATTAAAATGTCCACATAATATCTGAAAAACTCTTTCACTTCTACAAGGCTGCTTCAAACCTGTTCTCAATTTGCTGTTTCCTGTAGCAGTGGCTCTTAACTTTTATTTAACCTGGTGGGTGTCTCAGAAAAGCTGCTTTGTTCCACCTTGCTGTAACAAGGAAGCTTCATGTATGCACTTACATTCTCAGCACTTAAAACATCCCAAATGTAATTGCAGGCCTACCTGTCTGGTGTAACCCTCTGACTTTCCAGTGTGTGGTAGTGCTGGAGCAACGTGGTTATGAATTTTCAGAGGCAAAGCTGAGCATCGCCATCAACTAGCAGCACAGGAGCTACAGCATACAGTATTATTTTTATAATGCTATTTTTGCTTGCAGGACAAGGAAGTCTGGAGTAGGAGGGAGACTAGGAGCTGCTTTTAATCAAGTGGAAAATATGGTAGTACTTCCAGGCTGCAACACTTCTAAAATAGTGACAGTCATGCATAACTTTTAATCCTTGCAACACATTACAAATTCATTGTGTGAGAATTAAAAGTTAATTGAGGCCATTATTTTATGAGTGGACTATTTATATAGTGAAGTTATTTGAAGTAATGGGCCATGAATGCATTTTGTTTATTAGTTTCACCAGTGCTCATTCTTCTATCTCTCCATCACAGAGCTGAAGTTTTGATTTGGAGAGAGCTATCCAGTGACATTAAGAGCTGGAACATTAGACATGTTACTTATTCCTAATGTATTTTGTTGATTTAAAGATATGTAACAATGTGCTTCCCAAACACTCCGAAGACTGAACTTTCAAGTGACCTTCTGTCTGAGCAGAGAAGGAGACTCCCGAAGAAAGTGATATATTTTTCCTTTGTTTAAAACTTGATTGATTCAGGCTCATAAATGGTCCACAATTTAAAGACGGGAAACTGAGGTAAAGAAAATTACTTACTTTGTCTGAGTTTTGGAAGGAAGTCTGGCAGACAAGGAGATTAAATTGAGATCTCTGAGTGTCTTGCCAGCTCCATAACTACTGGAATATCCTTCCTTTCTTTTTGAAAATGGCTATGTCAGAAGTGTACAGTGGAGTTTATATTTTGTAGGGTTTCCATAGAACTGTTCTGTGGCCCTCAGGGTGTGAATTCCCCCAATTTGTATAAATTCATCACCCTTTGAAGCTGAGAATACTGTATCTGCTGTTAAATCTGGAAAAGAGACAATGTCAAGCCAACATACTTGTAATAATATTTTGGATTTCCTCCTTTAATTGTTTAATGAAATTAATATGAATGTTTTAGCTCAGAAGTTGGACAGCTGCAGCAGGATGTGATTTAACTGGCTCTTCTCCTTTCAATGCATTCTGGCAAACTTTACAATATACAGTGTTTTTATAAAAGTCTCATTTACCTGTCATGTAATTTTCTTGCACTTCCTCCAGTTATTTACCCATTGTTTCTTAAAAGGCCAGATTTAAATTGCTCCTTATTTCTTGGCTACTATCTGAAGGAATCAAAAGCAACATCTCACATGCCTGGTGTGCCTTCTTTCCTCTCATCAAAGATAAAGGGACTTTTCCACAAGCAAGGGCTCCTTCCATATTGTCCATCTGATGAACTGCAGAACCAAGTGGTACACTGTGTAGTTACAGATTCCCTTAGTTCGGATATGTTCAATCTCTTTCACTATCAGAGTTTCTTATATGCGCTGAGAGAAAATGTTTGCATTTCCYATCTTTTACTTGCAGTGACCAAATTCCTTTGCAAACACCTTTGCTTGAGTAAGAAGAACATTGGAAAGTTGCTGAACTCATATTCTAGTAAAAGTGAGTTTTCTGGCCTATTGAGTGCTTATAAWATTTGGTATGCACCATCAAAGAAGAATAAATGCTTAACAATGCATTATCCTGAGCACTGCCAAATGAATGCAATGACTGCTTTAAGGTGGGGGGATTTTGTTTTGTATAGTAATTGTATGTCAATAAGCAATAATCTGGGAGGAATTATAAGGTAGTTTAAAGGGGTCTAAGTAACATTGGAATAGCCTAGATTTTATGGCACTTTATGATGTTCACTAGAGCCATGTACAATCCTGAGTGTAGTTGATCAGAGAGCGTTGAGCATGGTCAAGTCCTGGTGAAGTCGGTTGTTGTTACTTAAACACACTTGCAGTGTGCTTAAGCCTTAAATTTGGCCTGTAGAATTGGGATAGGGTTGGGCATACTAGTAAATTATGAAATTRAGTATTTTCAGTCTTACAAGAAGCTGTTTTCTACTCATTTAGGAGTATGGTGTCCGGAGTTGCTTCCTTGAAAAAGCTTAGGGGGCTTTTGCAGGCCAGCAGCTACAGAGTCTGGACACAGCTGACCTTAGCAAGAAAAGAAATGTGATAAATAATCACTTAAAGTCTTGAATGAAGTTTAATTTATTCTAGATGATTAAAAAAGACAGCTTACCRTTTTAAAAGAAGAATACCTAGTAAACTCATCTTTAAAGGTAAAAGCTAGCAGGTGCAAAACCATATTAAAGCATGGATACCAATTACTGTGACTTCTTAATGTGCTTGCATTTTTTGTTTTTACATTTATTAAATATTTAGAAGTTGAACTGTAGATATTTTTAATCAAAATCAGAATTTTCTCCCCAAATGGGTGATTACATCATTTGCACATTTATATTGTAAGACACTTTAACGATATAAGCATTTTTTCATTTAGACAGCAACCATAATAAATTGAAATAAAATTCAGCCTTGATTGATGTTCTATGTGTCATGTACAGGGCAAGTCCCATCTATTAAATGTGGTTTGCCAAGGCAGCAATATTAGTAGCATTTGAATGTTTTTCTTATTAAGGAGAAAAATGGTCAGCAACATCAATACCGTCTGCTCCAAAGACCATGGTAAATGGAAACTGCCTGCAGCACATTTGAATTCCTCACTGTATTTGGGATGAAGGTACGAAGCAGGCRGTGAGATTTTTTTTTTCTACTCGTTTTGAAAATTAGGATAGACTATTACAGTTCTTAGGATGAAAGAGAGAGGCTGATTACAACATAATGGAGTGTACCATATTCATCTCTTTGAAATATGACCTCACTCGGCCTTTTCCATTTTACAATCGATTCTCTCATTCCCTTAATGAACCTGTACGTTCATGAGTCTTCCTTGGAAGTATGCACATGAAGTATTATGGTAGCAAAGAGTAATTGTCTGACAAGCAAGTGCAAGTGAAGTGTCTTTCTTGTAGTCTTGTTCAGTAACATTATGGACCATTAATGCATAAAGTACCATACTGTCTTTTTTTTTTTAAAAAAAAAAAACTATGATACAATATTTTTGTTGTATTGTTTGTGTTTTTTCCTAAAATAGTAGTCTTTGTAAAGAAATAATCTTAAATACATTTTCAAAAGCCTACATTTCTGTAAAGAAGGTACCTTTACAAAATCAGTATCTACCTCTACTACTGAAGAGAATGTAGAAAATTTCTGGCACTACTGTTATTTGGAAGATTACATTTTTGTAATATGTTTGTAAGGATCRGCTTAATACCTATTGTTGACTTTTCTATCTATTCACTACTTTTATCTGTATGTTAGACCTAATGCAGTTAATTGTCTTGTATGCTTTTATATACGTGTTTGTGTATTTTGCTAATTTTTATATGCATATACAAACTACAATTATGTAATTATATACTATATACTGGTGTATAACTATATATTTAGCTATAGTACAAACACATAGGTATTTTTTATATATGTATAAAAATACACTGCACGTTGGCTTTTCCAACTCGCTACAAATACAGAGCATCTCACAAGGGGATGCTTGCAAATACAAAACAGTATGGGTTGTACTCAGGATTGGTGTACAAGCACAAAGCTCACTACATTAATATCTGTTATAAGGAGACCTGGAGATTAGATCTTAAGAGCAGGACATGTTGGACAAAGCCCTAGTCACAGAACTGCAGAAGAAATTGTGAACTGCCCAAAAGAGTCAGCAAAAACTTATGAAAAGACACTGAGACGGAACCACAGGCAAAATAAACCAAACGGAATATTTGCAGAAGTTTGAAAGCCTTTAGAATGACAATTTCATTGAAATTCTGAAYATTTGATGCATCACCACCAGCACTGATTTGATAAAAATGACCATGAAGTAAAGATTGAGCTCAGAGAGAATCAACAATCCTGTCTGTTATGTCAAGAAGATAATTCATCATGTCAGAAAGCAGTGTTTCCTTTCGATTAGGCCAAAGCCAGTGTCCTAAAGTGTGAAAATTGCCTTGGGAGAAGCAGACCTGTTGTGGTCATGAACTGTTGGTCATGACCAAAGATAAATAAAAATAAGGTTCATTTTAGAAACTTTCTCATTATAAACACAAAAACAAAGCTTTAAATCACTCTGAGTTTTAACAAATGTATATTATTTTGAAAAGGTAAAGTTCTTCACAAATCTATTCTTAGTAAAACTAATAATGGATTAGGGTTTTTAATATATATAAGATGTTAAAGGGTATCTTATGTATCTCATAAGGACAATCTAGAACAAAAGTTATCTAAGTTGCTTGTTGCAAGCATGTTCATGTCTACTCTTTCTGTTTGTTCTTATATAGAAAATTATTTGCCTGTGTTTCTCATTTTTGCTTGTTGCTTTCAGAAAAGGAACTTGCCATATGCTATAAATATTTCATCATAGCTTCAGCTACAACATTAGTACTTGGCTAGAAGCTGATTTTTGGAGTGATAGCTCTTTTTTAAATGTGAAAAAGAAGATGACTTTTTTGTTATTTGGGAAATTATGGCTAGGACAGACTGACTGAAATTCATCTATCTGGTTTATTGGCAGTTCTTTCTCTTTGTTTGGCAGTGCTTGCACAGAAGTGAGACTTCTTACAAATAGGGTGATCATACAAAACACAGCTTTAGTTTGAGGTTGCCCATGAAGCCTCTGTCACTGATTCTGTGCAAGAGAAAATCTCTTTTGGTAACTGATATTTGTATCCACTGCAGGATACAAATTCTCCTTGTGATGTTTCTGTAATGTTTCAGTATGTTTGTTTTCTCACTGTTTTTGCAGCATATGCATTCTCCTGTCTTCAGCTAGTGTTCTGCAGCTCTCATGTATGAAATCGTGAAGGTCCTTTCAGAAAGTATGTATTCAGTGAGGGTGCTTATGCATGTGCTTGATGATCAGACCTAAAGCCTCAACTGATGTCAATGGGATTGAATGCACATTWGAGACCTTGCATGAGTAAGAATAGGTTCATGTTGAAATGCTTTYAGATAATGAGGAATGAAATGACCCATTCAATACAACATTCTACATTTTAAAAGAACTTTAGGGGTAATTTTTTAATCTGTGTTAGTGATGAAAAGTGGACTGCTTGCCTGTTTGCATCTAATCAGAACCAGATTATAGCAGGTTTTTACAAAGCAGTGGCTGTAAAGAATCATAATGTTTGACTTAAACAACTGCAGACCTATGTAGCTGGAGAGCTTGCAAGGAGGGCAGCATTAAAGCCTGATTTGGATCCTGTTGAGTTACAGCAATTTGTTACCTAGTGTTTTTTAAGCAGACTAGGACAGGCTTTTTGTTTAGGTCTGTTTTTCACAAGATACTCACATGTTTACTCAGTCACATGTGATGTCAGTAGACGTAGGAGATAGAAACAGGAGTGCAGGAAGTAGATACAAGTGAAATACATGATGCAAGAGTAGTAGATGCATGTTCAAAAATGAAATATACCTCCTTAATTATTTTTGAGTAGTTTTTCAGCATCTTCCCACTCTTTCTAAATTCAGCCATTAAATGAGTTGTGCYTTTTAATTTAATCTTGACTTAAAAAGAGGCCAAAAGAATCATACTGTTTTATTTCCTGAGTTTTGAGCCTATAAGGTCCATGCATTTTCTGWTTTCTCACTCTGAGAAACTTCCTTTAATTTTTAAAGATAAACTGAGATGATTAGGTAGGAGCACTCTGACAACAACTGTAGATTCCTTAATTGGCAGGGAGTTGGCAATTCATTAAATGAAATATGAAGGAACGATTCACAGTTGTAACATGGTAGTCCATGAAGAAAGGAAGATACTTGCAGTCGTCTCAGCTTTACATGGAGCATGTGCCGTATTGATCCACTGAAGAGAAGAAATAATTTATCATTCTCTCCTAAAAATTTTCTGCTCAAAATTGCTACTCTGGAACATTTTATGATTTTAACTTATTGGACTACTTTACAATCATTACTGGAACTGGGTAAACAGGCTATTACCTGATGTTGTTCCAATACTTTAAAGTTTATACTGATAATAAAGGTAAGGGCAGTAAAATATTTTCCCCTCTTCCTAGATATATTCAGATGCTTTGTTTATAGCTGTGGCAATCAATGCTATTTTTGCTGTAGAAAGCTGTTTCTTAAGRTAGAAATGACCATCTGATACTGTGCTTTTAAAAAAAGATTCCCATAGGAGTATTTCCGAATCATTGATTCTGATGATTTTAGATGGAGACACAAAAGCTGAAGTAAACAAGGACAAACTGTTTTTARAAACATGGAGGAAATTCAGAAAGACAAAAAAGCAGAGAGACTGGGCTATAAATGTGGTTCTCAGTGCTAGAAAATCACTTCTGAGCCACTGGAGCAATTTCTTACTGAAGGCTAGCTGCATCCCAGCATACTAAAGAACTTCCTAAAATCACAGAAATAGAAGTGCTTTCTTTATACATTTTAGCTGCATTTGTGAGCTGCCATTTAAATAGGTAGAGCTTTTTGTGGGATGCATGTGAGCTCTTAGAAGCATTGCTGTTTGCAGGCTTTTGAGGCTATACGAGGGCCTTTTGGGACGAATGCTTTTTCAACAATAGAAATGAATTCYGCTGATATATGGTATTTCAGACTGGCTTATTGCCCCTCTTCTGCATTGCCCCGCTAAGAACTGAGAAGGAAGAAAATATATCAGTTGTCAGTAGTAGCAATCACATGGGCTTAGTGAAATATTTGAGAATTTGATGATTTCCATCAAGGCTGAGTCTCTTCTCTTCTGGATATTGTTGCTGCTTGATCTGATGCTCTGCTGTATTGGCATAATGGCTGGTGTAGGGGAAAGTGCCTTCCTGTTTTCTCAGTATATTTAATATGCTACTTARAGGATTTTTACCTTCTTCCCTCTTGGAGAAGCCAAATTCTCTGTGACTTCCAGTGGACCCTTTGCCTCATGCGGGAAGAATCACAGAGCCCTCTGCACATGCCCTGGGACCAGCCAGCACCAGTTTTCTTTCTGTGGGTGCAGTGTCCTCCACTTCYAGGTTAGAAGTGGCTATGGAATAAGAAGCACAGAAAGAAACAAGTGCATTGGCAACTTTGAGATCAAAGAAAATTAACTGGAAGATGTATGGATATGAGGAATAGGGCAAAAGCTGTTAATTTCATTATCTAACAATGATCAAACCTTCCACTCCACCCCTGCCCCCCCCCCCCAAAAAAAAAAAAATAAAAAAAGAGTAAAGAGATGGTAGGATTTGTGGGTGGCAATAATTTGGAGAAAGGCTGGCGAACTAGGATCTAGAAAAGCTCAATGAATAGGCCCTGTGGTGGCAGATGCAAATCACAGCTTGCAAATGTAAATAAAGAGCTTAAGAGTCCATAATTTGACCTAATTGTGTGTTGCTGAATATTAAATTAACTGCATTTGCTGCAGAAAAATAAAGCCAGTAATGTAGGCGTGTGTGTCTCAAACACAAAAAAAGGAAAAAAAAAAAAAAAGGAAAAAAAGAAAGACCCACACAGTTACTAACACAATAGAATTATAAAAATCCTGCTTTGTAATTASCACTGAATTACAACTGGTTTACATCGCGTTGCCTTATAGCAGGAATGGAACGTTTTGTTCTTCCTCACTCGGGAAAATGCAATAAAGGACTACCTAATGCTCAGGAATGATTAGTGGCATTGGGAAGACTTCCCTATGACGAGGTACTGAAAAAATTAGAACTAGCTTAGATTACAGGATGAACAGTTAGTGGGGTGCGTGTATAAATAAATCATCTGCTTTAGCTTACAGCAGGAACAAAGAACTATGGTGAAAGGCAATAAATGGAGATAACTGATTGAAAGAGGTGGAGTTWTTTTATATGATACTTAATCAACTTTGGGAACTTGTGGTAAAATAGATGTCTCTAAGTGGATAAATTCAAAAAGAAGAATAGGCATTTACATGAATGATTTTTACTTCAACATTAACGTAAGTTTGGATAAAAAAGAAAAAACTCATGTTTCAAGGCGTAATGATAGAAAAAAACCATATACTGTGAGCAGGTAGTAAAAACCTGTGAGTTGCAATATACCTTTCTTCTCTGTGGTACTTACTGTTAGGACCAGAGATTTGATCAGCTGACCCACAGATCTTGTAAATCTGATTCATCCATTTTGATGGCTCATTTTTTCCAAAGAGTCTTACATTTTTATGCATCTCTAGTGCCACAGGAAGTATATGATTCATCTGTGAATACTGAAGTCTCAAGCTTATCATAATTTAAAAAGGAAAGAAAAAAAGAAGAAAATGACAAAGATACAGGCAATTTGTTTTTTCGAGAGTTTATTCACAAGAGGAGATATTTCTGATTAAAGGAAGTTTCTGATAAATATCTAGTGTTGCATGTTTATCTAACAGTATTCAAAGAGTTATCCTCAAGAAAAGCAGGTTTTGAGTTCTACCAAGCCATACATTTGATGGAACATGTGCCTGAATATATGCACATAACAGCTGAGTATGGATTTTTCTTCCCGCAAAGAAAAGATACCAGTTTGGGGAGAGTTTAAATTCTGGACTGTGTTATAGCTTGTATGTTCTTTTGAAACAAAGTAAATGTGCAGAACTTCTTCAGGTCTGCAAGCTATTATTAATATATATGCTTCTCCCAGGGTAAATGAGTACAAGTATTTTCTGCCCACTCATAAATATCCTTGTTCTACCTGTATGTAATGGGACTCAAAAGACACCCATGTTCTCATGGTTACAATTGCATTTGTGGTGAAACTGCCTATTCTGTGTAGTGTAAAGTTATAGCTTATTGCATTTGCTTTTGTTAGGATTCCTTCTGGGTAATTGGCATTTCAACCACAGCTGCCTTTCTTTGGAAAATGCAATCCTCACACAGCAGARTTTGATTTTTCATGATAGAAAGCAGTGGAGTCTCAAGCAAGGGATTATGTTTAAATTGATCTGGAAATTTGCTTAGGAAGAAAGTTGAGGTGATTGTTACTCCTTTGCATAATGTTCCACAATATTCCCTTAATAGCTTTTCTTTGGTGTGGGGGTATCGTAAGGTTTTTTGTATGCTGGAGGATCTTATAGATATACGTGCTGAAAGCGATTGTGTGCAGCATGCCTTCTTTAAACAAACACCCACCACTTTCATCTTGAAAATAAGYGGAAATTAGGTGGTATGTAATTCTTCTATTTACTCAATGGAAGGGTTTTCAACTGGTGTATAAACTTAAAGTATGACTGCAGTTGTAAAAATCTGTTTCCTGTCCATGTGCTCATAAATAAATATAGAATGTGATTTACTGCCCAGATTATTTGGTTAGCCCTAGACCCCAGGGTTGACTGACTATAGCAGCATGCTTTGTGAAGTTATGTCCTTTAGATTCATTGGATTCCTTTTAACTTTTAACCATGTAGRGTGTTTTTCCCCTCGTAAAGGGGCCATGGGTGGAAAGCTGTGTAGAAGCTGAAGGATGCTAACACAAGAGATTAAGGGGAAAACTCCTCTGTGTGCATGTGTAACGTCTTCCAGTGCTAAGGGAAACTATGTGCTCACACTGAGGACAGAATAGAGCCTTTTGTTAATATCAAAGAGACAATCAAGGGGGATCTTTTTTATATAGAAACCCTCCTGTTGCTTCCCTTTGCAAAGCACAATGATAAATAATCTTACTTCTTTGGTCATTGTATTACCGAGGAGTATTGTTTGCACCGTTGCATTCACTGAGGCTTCAGAAATTCCGCTCTGTTTGATTAGCTGGGCGAGTAAAAGTGCAGAAGGCAGTGTGCAGTGCTGGCTCTTCCAGGCTTGAGCCTTGGGGGCCTTTACTTGGATGGTTTTCCAATGTACGTCCGTGATGACCGACCGCTCCGCTGTGAAGCAGGAGGAGCAGCGAGGGATGCGCTTCAGAGGCCCTGTACATACAGTGGGGAGGTGATTGACAGATCCTCTGGTAAGTGCAATAATTCCTATCTTGTCTTACAGAGTGTACTTAAGGATTAAAATTTCTCTTGCCTACTGTGCATTCACTGCAGCGTTATWTGCAAGATTCTGTTCTGTCTTTTAATTGTAGTAAGCAATTTTGTACAAAACTGTAAAAGTCAAGTTATTGACTGATTTTGAAACTATTCAAAGTAGAAATGGATTTAAAATAACTGCTTTTAATTGCTATACAGCATTATTTTAGGGAAACTCAGGAGCATAGTTGAGGATATCCCCTTCAAGAACTCTACATAGTTACTGAAGATAAAAACTTCTGGGGCAGCAGGGGTTCATGTCTGCTCTTTCTATATTTTGTTTGTTTGTKTTTTGTTTGTTTCGTTTTTAATTTTTTATTGAGGAAATTGCCATGAAAAGCACTGTAAATACTTATGCTATGTGATGAAAGAATCAGATATATTATGCCAGAAACAGGAACTGCCTGATAAACCGGAAAGAAATAAAATTGTAAGAGTGGTATAACAGTAGGAGTATGGATCCTCTCCGTATTATATCTTGGATCTATAGATATATCTGTATAGATATATAGATCCAAAAGAAGTTTGTGAGCTCTAGAAAAGGACTGGATTGCTTGTGGGACCAAACTGTCGTAAGAGTCTGGATGATCCTGTGTGTTGTGCTGCCTCACTTCATCTCCTGGATTGCATCGCCTCTGCAGAGTACTGTTTGTGCTTTTCTTTTAGCATGTGCTGTCCGGGTAGGTAATGAGAAAGTGCAAGGTGATTTGGGAATGTTCAGGCTACAGCTGTCATTTCAGGAGCCCATGATTTTTTTTTTTTTTTTTTAAATTATATGTTATTTTACTGCTATTACTCATTACTTCTCCAGGATATGCTTTCATCCACTGGAAAGTTGGAGTTGCATTAGGGGTGCACAGGTTTTACTTGCTTATTATTTATAACTTCGCAGAGAGTCATTCAACTTTGACCTGCAAAATCATGCAGATTTTTTTCTTGCATGTTTTCATTTGACTTTACTTTCTTGTTCTGATATTGAAAGTCATTAGTGTAAAATTAGATTTGTAGGGCTTTGTAATACTGTAATACCGATGTTCATTTTTGTGCTGAAGATTCAAAATGATTTTCAGTGACTGAATGCCCCAAATTTTAGTATTAATTTTTGTCATTGAAAAATACCTTTTTATTTTTGCTGTTGAGAATATTAACATTCATTTTTATTACATTGACAGATATCCTTGATCATAATTTTTTGATAAATTTAACATTTTTTTCTTTGAGACTGTTTATGCTCCTCCAAAGGGAATTAATTTGTGTAATAATTTATATGATGAGTTGTGACCTTGTACCTTCTGAAATATGATYGTATCAGTGCTAATTAAATAACAGTTGTCATGTGGGCTGGTCCATGCCAGAGTGCCTGGAKATTTGCAGGTCAAATATGAGAATGTTCCTTAGCTGGAGGATAATGGTGAGTAAGAGGAGCTGAGACTGTCAAATTGGAAGAAGCATCCAAATGGAATTGAATCAGCTGCCTTAGCTCTCAGTGCTATATCATAAAATATAAATTTAATTGTATATATTTATCTTAAAATACTTATGGCGTCAACATCTACGATGGTGGTAGATCTGGCCTTCTGCGGATTTCAGAGAGAAACCTGAAAAAGTAGAGCTTTTGTGTTTTAGGAAAAGAGGCCTTGTCTCTCTGCATCCTAAATGCCCTGCTCTGAGGACTTTGTTCATCCTTCTGTGAGTGTGTATATACACAAACATATATATCCATTCATATATGCATACACACACAGACACAAAGGACTGATTAATTTATATTAAAGGAATCTGTTCTACCTTTGACAACTTGACAGTGTAAAGGTTTAAAAGATCTCTTTCTCTTACTGCAGTGGTGTAAAATAACCTTATTAAAACAAGTAAAAACTTGTCTCTAAGGTATTAGGTTGTAATCATCTTGGTGTTTAAAAGTACTTGCCTCTTTTTCATGCTTGGTCTCTATTAAAGAGTAATTTAATTGTGTGTCATTCATTCACTCCAGGACTATATCACCATTTTTCTGCAAAAAAAAGAAAAAGTCATTTGTGGCACTGCATATTGTGCTTTTAAATAATACTTAATTCTGTGACCTCAGTTCGACATGCCTTCCCAATCGTCCATTAACTCTCCTCTTCAAGCAGAGGCAATCTTTGCTGCATGGAAACTAGAAAGATCTCCTGATAGAACTGAAATGGGTTTCAAAATTATGATACCCAGTATGTATGACTCTTACACTACCATTCATTCTGTTCAATAATGCTATTTAATGCCACGCAACCTAAGAGGTTAAAATCAGAAGTCAAAAAGGCGGAGGAGGAAGGCTGTGGAGAAGGGAAGAGCAAACCTTCCTGACATGCCCAGAGCAGAAAAAGGCAAGGCTGAAAATCCTGGGTCAGGCTATATCGCCTTACTGTACTGAAGAAATGAGAGCAGCTGTGTCRTAATTAAGTGCAAATATGAACATCTTGGATCTGTTTTGTTTCTTGTCACAGCACACCAGTTTCCATCTTTAGTTGTTTTATATCACTTAGATTAAAACATGATAGTCATTTAAAAGAATTGATTTATCAAGGCAAGTGACGACATGATCTCCTAACACATTTCTTTCACCTATGAAATTTGTGAGAGACAGAGATCAGACAGAGCTTTCAACAGCTACCAAGTTGCAAGGAGGATTTGAATATAGTGTGTGAGTAACTGGAATGCTGCTAAAAGAACAAGGAAAGTCCCCCGTACCTCAGTGTTGTGAAGAAGAAAACACTTTATATTGCACATTTTTTTTTTCCCCTTACCTTTAGCTGGCTTTTTCTTTCTGCTTTTTCCAGCTCAGTTCAAATGATTCCTCCCTCTGACATCTTCTTTCCTGCACGCTGGAGGCCTCAGAGTGTTTTCTTTGGATATGTGTGGAGTGTAATGGTTAAGTGTTTCTTGAATACCTGTTAACACTTTTAATTCCTTTTCGCAACTGTCAGGTTTCCAGCTTTGAGAAGCTCTTACTTCTCAAATGTTTCATGTTCGGGGCTCACTCAGTGATTCAAAGTAAGTTTTATATCACGATACTGCAGTTCCCACGTTTGGGACACGTTTTACTCTGTCGGGCATTTCAGGATGAATACACCCAAAAATAAAAGGTGTGGAGCATTTCAAGGGCCAGATTTAGAGCTGAGATGAGCAGTGCTGCTCACTGAAGACAGCTTGATATGTTARTGCTAACTCAACATTTGTGATGCGTTTCCAGATTTCTTACTATCTTATATGTGTACTGTTAATTTCTTTTTAATTTATTATGTGTGATTATCAATGGTTACATTTTTTTCATTCACTAAGTATTTCCATATTGAAGAATAAATTTATTAGCAGTAAATACAGACTGTGCTTCCCAAGGATTTTTTTYTGCTGCTGCCAGTCTACTCTAGTTTGAGCTGTTTGAAAGCCAGTCAGACTTGCCTGGGAAATGGGAAACCTTTGCGAGGCCAAGAAAACTCTTGTGTTCTTCAGTTCATTGTCATCACTAGATCTTCTGTGTGTTTTTGGTCATGTTTTGTCTAGGTCTGTAAAACTGATTAATTAACAGTTCATTAATAAATAGGTGTTGATATTGAAGGTTCATCTCAAGGAAAGGAATTACACCATTTCTAATACATAGGTGATGGCTCTGAATCTCTCCATTTACTCCTGCTGTCTTCTAGAGCACGTTATCCCCCACGGGGTACCTCCTGTTCATGATGACAGGGATGCCAGGCTGGAATCAGGTGGGTTTTCCTAGTGCACAGCTGGTGAAGGAGAGTGTAAGGTTAGCCCAGGGATTTTCAGGGAGGGCATCTTTWCACGTCTGAGCACAGAACTGGAGAGCGCTTTTTTGAAAACCTTCCCTTCTGCTGCATGGTGTGCTCTTTSGTGGGGATGTTAGAGGTGAACTTGTCCAGGGAATAGCTCAGGTTTTAAAGTTTGGAAAAGAATGGATTAATAAAAGCTTCCATGAAGGTGCATTCAGCCCTGTATGTCCACTATGACTTTCCCTTTCCCTGTGGACTTTGGTTTCATCTCCTGTGTAGATTTCCATTTTGTTGCTCAAATCCAACCAACGTGGTGACACCGAAAATAAGAGTATGAAGTAAACATGTGGCACAGTTGCTGGATGAATCCTATTCAAATTTGTTCTACCACTGCCAGGTACAGAATAATTCCTTCCGCTTTAGATAAGCAAGCGCACCATTTGGGCTAAGTTTCCAGTCCTTTGCTATCTTTATTGTAAATAGGATTTGCATATTTAATTCCTTCCACCGTTTTGGAAAAATACATCCCTTCAAGTTTGACAGCTTTCCAAAGAATTTTCTAGATTTCCCACACTGATTGTGGGCCATATGTTAGTACTAATTATATAAATGAGGTGTTGTAGAATTGTGACATGCTTAAATATTCAATGCTTTAAAGAATTATAGAAATTGAATGCTAGCTTGAGTAAATGCTGCGAGAAGAAAGAACCACGGATTGGGCAGATGTTAATAGCTTGGCGTGRCGATTCGCTGTCTTCACTTGTCTGTGAGAAGTTGCTGACACTTTGAACATTTTTTTCAGACAGTGCTAAGCTGCAGTAGTGCAGGAAAATAAGTCCTTTTTGCACCTATGGATATGCAAGAGATTCATTATATACTGAATCATATCAAAGTAGATGTTGAATGCTGCTACTCTCATTGTACCGTTGGAAGTGAACAGAAAGCATTAATGCAGTCTTGTATTTCTGCACTTTTTTTGCAYTATAAATACTGCTCTGAGGTAGAGTGCTCATATTCATTTTATTCTTTGCCAATTAATGCAGGAATTAACTGTGAAAGCAGAAAAAGAGATAGCTAGAAGGTCAGCCTTATAAACTGAAGCTTTSAGCACCAGAAGGAGATTTAATCAGATCTTTTCATTAACATTAATAGGACAGTGTGCTGGATATTATCAGTGAGGTTTGATTATATTTTGAACAAGTTACTAGTAAAAGGATTGTGTTTCTGCTAAAATTCTCTCATAAATTTTTTTTGTGCTAAAACTCAATTATGTGCAGAATGGTAAAGATAGTGTCACAGAAAGTTGCACAGAAGTTTTGTGTTCATAGTTAAAAATGAAATATGTATGTAGGCTATGCATGCAGGGCTGCTAAGCCAAAAATTATGTCCCATGTAAGCTATTTCTGTACATTTAGCTTTAATGCTGATGTATATTTAATAGCTTGGCCTGTTTTCCCTGCAGCAAGATGAAGTCAGTGCCTGAAGTCTGCAGCAGCCCAGTTTGAAGTGTGTGCTTTGCCTGTGAAGTGTAGTGTCTGCATCTGCCAGGGCAGGGAGATTAAGCCTTGGGAAAACCAAAAGTCCACTCTGCTTTTAGATGGGTGTCTCTTTGTGGGACTGTAAATGGATAATTTGCAGTTTGTTGTTTGTGGTTRTAAGTCCTTTTCTGTGCTGGAGACAGGGAAATGCTGTTGTTTTCTCTTTTGTTGGAGCAAGCATTTGTACACATTGTTTTTATGTTGCTAATCTGATTAAATAAGTGTAGAAAGGTATTTCTGTGATGTATTGAATTGTTTCTTGATTATAATTGTACTTTTGGCTTTCWCTTCTAAGACTTGACCTAAATCAGCTTCTTTCTCTTGTCAGAACATGTTTTGAAAATGGAATTGTGAAAAGTGATTAGTAATAATTTTACTGAAAGATTCCTCTATGTAATTAAATCTGAGATGCTGTGAAAGATGAGTATCATTTAATTACAAGTGGAAAAGCACCATGGCTGGAAGCAGAGTTTGAGTAACTGTTTTATAGGAAACCTTTTTTTGATTTTACTTAAACAGAATTTAACATCTTAGACTTCTAGCCCAGTAAGACCAGAGGGAGCAACAGAAGAAAAGTTTGAGGTTTATGTATCAGTGTAAAGATGTGACTGAACAGACATGGAATCTGAATTCCTGGCACATGCTGTCCTCTTAACTTCCATTTTCTAGTCAACTAAAGCAACCTTTTAATGTTGGAGTTACCAAATATTTTTTCTATTGCGCTTATGTCCCGTTATGTCATTTTCTATATCTTGTGTAGTAAGTTCTTACTGTTTTATCAAAGAATAGTAAATTTTATTTTAAATGAAGAAATCTTTTCAGATTATGCATTTATTGCTTAGATGTAGATTAACTTTTTTTTTCCAGTCACAATTGCAGAGTGTATTGCCAGAAGATAATTTGTTCCTGCTGTGTCTCAGTCATGCCTATTACCTTTATTTTATTATATACTTTGAACCTATGAGATGATTTCTTAACTGCACTTAAAGATAGTTTGTGTAGACAGCAAAATTACTGTTCCCGCCCTCAGGATCAATTTGTAATATGCTGTTATATAAATATTATGTGCTATACTTTAATATTGCTCATAGTCCATAAGATAGCTGCAGTGATGAGTCTTATTTGAGAAGCATGATGAAAACTGAATGCATATGGAATGCATATGGAATCTCAAGGAGAAGATGCTTAATTAGCTGTGATCCAATTCTGCAGGCTTTTCTCTACCAAAATGGCCTTTATATTCCCAGAGCTGCTTCTTGCAGGAGGGAAATTCTATTTTTAGTATGGACATGGTTAAAGATGTTGTGCTTTGGACTAGCAGCTAAAAGCCTCTGGAATGGTATTTAAAACAAATAAGACACTGACTTGGAAAAGACCTCTGAGGAAAAAAATATAGTACAGAGGGAGTCCTAAGTGAAGAAGTGTAAAACCTATTGGTAGATCACTGGTCAAAGAAATAGAGAAAGAAGGAAGGGGAAAAAATCCTTTGATTTTAAAGAAGATGGAAGTAAAGGSACGATGAATAAAAGCCAAAAAAGAAGGGAGAATTTTCAGAATGCAGAAAAAAAAGTGGCAGACTGGTTCTACACCCAAACATATTGCTCTGTTTTGCTGGCCTGCTTGCCTTTGTTTTATTCTTTTTTTTTAATCCACATGCTTTTATTTTTTCATCATCAGTTACTTTGACTGTAATGCTACAGTTTTCAAAATACTCTTGGTCTGCATAATGCTCTATCAGATATAAGGAACTCTTAAAAGCGATCAAAATTCACACTCATTAATGATTTTACTGGAACGATCTGTGTTGCTTCAGTAGTATAACCTCCACGAGTCTTATAAATATTTGTGTCCTTGACTCCTATTTAATATAAAGATTCTTTATACCTCTTGGCAATATGAACGAGTCTTTAAATAAGTGTAATTGTAAGGTAAACTATAGAGCCCCATTACGACAGCCCTTACGTGGGTGAAACCAGGCCCACGATGCAGGTTGGGGTTCGCTGCGCTTTTTGGGCACCCCGCAGCGAGGTGCTGTGTGTGACCTGTGCCATTCCAGTGCCGGGAGGATGCCAAGGTCCCTGGCCCTGTTCCTCCTCTTTTGTCCACTTTTGCTGCACACAGGGAATTGTTCATTCACAGTGTATCCCAGTAGCTGGTTTGGCATGTGGGGCAGCTGTGCCAGGTAGTGCGTTGACCTGGCACAAAAGGGGCCTCTGCAGAGCATCCGATTTCCTTCGGTCTGCAGTTGTCCTTACTTCTCRCAAGGTGTGATCCTTATTTTCCTCCCTGCAGGGTCTAGCTAATAAAACACAATGGATCTGGAATTGTGTAACTGTGTGTATATGTTTCTCCAATTGTAATTTATTTAATTATTGGGGGCTGAGGTAACACTTTACCAGAGCTATACTTTATGATGCGTGGTTTTCTTTCTTTCTTTCTCTCTTTCTCTCTCTCTTTCTCTCTCTCTCTTTCTCTCCTGTCAATAGGTGTTATATGTTGTCATGTTATTCAGGTAGCACCTACTCTATATTATGCACAATAATTTGCTCAGTTACACTGATCTGTTTGAGATTAGATCTGCCTCTCCTCCTTCCTTTTGTCCTCGTTCTGTTCAAAGACAAATTTCAATTGGATCCTGGTTCCTTTGAGTGTGGTGGCTTAGSAAGGCTGGTCCTGGGCAGAACGGTTCAGTGCTTGCCCCGCAGCTATGGGGTGGCTACAAATCACCCTTCTCTCCGGATTCCTCTGTGCCTGAGGCTAACGTGCACTTTTTGACATCTACTGCTTAAACATAGTTAAATGTTAATACAGTAACAATTTAATACTGTTAATATATCATGTGTTCTGTAAAATTCTGGTCTTTGAATAGTCTACTTTGCAGGGTCAGACTCTGACGCCCTTACTGGCTTGGAAGGATATCTTATTCCTTTAAAAGTCTTTTTGAAATCAATAGAGCAGCATGAGGATGAGCTTTTGTTGGCATTAAAAAAAAAGACTGAAGAGTCAGACCAGGGATGGTCTGGCAGGTTGGATTTAGCAGGGAGCTCCAAGTTTCCCAGGACACTTTATCTGTGTTACGAGTTAAATACAGTCAGCCTGTTACACCAAATGGTTAGGACTAAGAATAATGGCAGTATATTAAAAATAATTTCTGCCTGTTAGACTTGTTCCGATAGGATTATTTCACAAGCTTCACAAACTACACTTTTGTTCTCACGGTGGTGGTTTTCGCATATGACTAGTCTAACTGGAAATGTCAATCTTGTTCTAAGTYTTCAAAAATGAGCAGATATTTCTTCTGCAAGTTTTCATAGAGACTGATTTTTTACTGCTTTGTTTTTATAAGCCAGTGAAAGGCATTTGTAATATATCCAGGGAATASTTTGCCAGAGCTGTCAAATGATGAGCCACGTTAAAAGTAAGATTTTCTAAGTATTAATGTGATTTATTAATGGCAATTACAATCTAAGCTTTTTTTTAAAATTAAGTTATATAAAGTTTTCTTGAAAGAATGTAAGTTAGTTTCCACTGACATGATTTGTCATACAATTTTTCATTTAAAAATATGTTTAAAAATGATGTGTCTTTGCAAGCTGGTTAAAAATGCCCTTATCTTTAAATTACATAGAGCCCAACCCTCTTGCATGGATACAGTGCCTTCTACTCCCATTGCTGCTGTAGCACATGGAAGGTGATGGCAGCTAAGAGGCTGGGTGGAAGGTTATAAAAGGAGAAGTCAAAAGCATGGACAGAATAAGTGGAAGACATAGTGCACATTAGTACAAATTCCTACCTAGGTCTTAGGCTGGAATCTTTAATTTTATATCTCCTCTATGAGGAGATTCATATTCACTGCTGCCTTGGGGTGTCTCATGCTCATCTGGTTGTGATCCAGAGGATGAGAATGTCACAGTTACTCCCTGCAATTATTTAGCAAAGAATGTGTGTTCAATCCAAAGGATCAGTCCTGCTGTTGAGCTCTTTAGTTTTTAGTATGATGTAATTTAATAGAAATTTTGTGTGTTGTTTAAAAAAAAAATAGAAACTCATGAAATATATTAACAGAAGTTTGTTGTCATCTCAGTTAAAGCTAAAAAATAAGGAAATAACAGATTTGAGATATCTGCAGTGTTAATTCGGTGCACCTGAGTGGGATTATTTGTTGTTGCCGTAATAGGTACCAGTTTTGTGAGAAAGGCTRTTGGATTGAGGATTTCATCGCAGATGCATTTAGAAGATTCAGGCCAGACACTTAGATTTTCTTCCCCTTTATATTCTCCAGCAGAACCACATCTTGGTTGCATTGGTTGTTTTTCTTATTTTTTTTTAATCAATGGAAAAGCCCTCAGCTGCTAGCTGTGCACAGTTCCATCAGAAAATTTTGATATCTAAGAGTTTGAAATTCTAGAATGAATTGATAAACACTCTTTCTTGCTGATCAGCAGTTTATAAATGTAGTTTATAGACTACTAGTCCAGATGCASAATGACAGGCAAGCAGTTACTTCTTTGATATTTATCTGATGCTCAGAATTAAGCATGTGCAGAAGTGGCTCACTCTGCCATACTCATCACACCCTTTTTTTGACAGAAAGATTTATCATTAAGTGATTTATATTTAGGCTAAGTTTAATTTCAAAGGATCCCACCATACTGGATTTTAAAATAAATCTTAGAGGTATCGCAATGGCAGGATTTTTTTTGTAGACATACTGTATTCCATTGATTTACTGTTCAGTTGTTGTTATAGATTTAGAAATATGCTGCTTCTGCCACGTAGCCGAATTCCCATATGGAGAACTGTACCTGATTGGATATCTTTTATTTTTGTATTTTTATTGAAGTCTTTATGCAGGGTGGATTTAAAGAGGCCGAGCATAAATGCACTGAGCTGCAATGCTCTCGAGTAAGGGGTGGGAAGATTAAAAAATAAAAAAAAGAAATCTTAGTTTTGTTATACCTGTATTCTGAATTCACAGTGTGAACTGCACAGATTCAGGACCAGCCTTTACTCTTGTTAGTGCACAAGTGGAGCACTAGACTGTAAAGTCTGATTCTTGGCTGCAGTCCCCAGGCATCATGGTAATAACAATAAATAAATAATAACAGCTGTGGGGTGGTGTGGAGACAAGGGATTGTGTGTGTATGTGTTTGTGTAATTTGTGTGCATGATAAAATCTACGTATCCAAAGATGGACTTTCCATCAGTGCTCCTTGTTTCTTTGGCCAGCACACGCCTTTGGTTTCTTTCACACGTGTAGAGTGAATCCAGCAATTTGGGTTGAAGTTGAGATGTGAATTTGAAAAGATGTTAGTTATATGCTTTGCAATGTGATAATTCCRCTTTTGAACTGGTACCAGAAATGCTTTTTGGGCACTCCAGAAACAAGTAGCCAGCCCCAATGCCATATGTGCCAACCTCAGTTCCAGTCAACCCAAAACTTGGTTTGGTTTGCTAAAGACCAAATATTCTGGCTTCTTGGGAAGGTGAGATAACGTTTGTGCTCAGAGGTAATTTTGGAAACTAAAATACACTTTAAATGTCAAATAACACTATTAAATATTAAGTGATTTAAATATTTAATACTTTTAAATATTAAATACCCATGTTAGTAAATAAACTTATCGTTGAATACTTATCTCAGTAAAATGATTTTATTTGAGTGGCTCTTGTGATTGTTATATGAAGTGTGAGAGATGTCAAATATATATGCAAGGTCAGGACTGTTTGTTGTGGCATTTTTAGAAARTATTTACATACTGAATCATGGGGTGGATGGCATTTTTTGAAATAAAAGGTAGGAAGTTACACAGCTAATAAGAATAAAAAGATGATGAAATTGCCATAATGGATTAACTTTACTTTTTTTTCCATAGGAATATGAAATGTGTTGTTGCATTTTTGATTCAAGGCTTGCTTTGATATATGAAAACCGGTGATAAATTAAAACCCGCACACATTTAGTTGCTGTAAATCATCTTGTAAAAGATCTTGTCCAGCAGAGGGCTTCTGTCCCTGGGAAATGATCCCTTCCACCGTTCACAGGAGGGAGCGGAGCATTAACCGAGCCCCGTTCTGCAGTGGTTTTCCCTGTCTTTTGTGGTCCTGCAGACTGTCAAGTTCTCTGGAGCTCTGCCGGATCTTGCAGTTCCTTTTGTTTGCCTGCAGATTAAACATACTGTAATGGGGTCCTGCTAAAAGTAGGGGCAAACGTAATTGTTCTGTAGCGGGTGGATTTTAATTAGGAGCTGATTTATGTTGTGGAGATGTAATTGCTGGATGGGTTGTGAGGAATGTTTCTAAGATATCTGGAGTCTGTACTGGGGGTTAAATACAGTATAGGGGCCAACTTACACAGAGCTCTGTCTGATTTAACATGAGAGCAGAGCTATGCTCTCTTTCATACTGCTCTTAATGCAGAATAGCAGCTGATAAATTTTCGCTCCATTATAATAGATGTCTTTGCAGTGATGCCGCGAAGCTGAGCGAGAGGTTTGTATAAATGCGGGTGCATTAAGGCAAATTTCTTCAGTGGCAGGGAACTGATCTACTCTGCTAAGAACATATTTTGAATCTGTCTTGCTGCCTCGCTGCAGATTCATCTTCCTGACACATTGTTTTGCGTTTTACCTGGCAGCCTTTAGGCTTTGTTTGGGCTGGGTTTTGCATTCCTTTTATCTGCTTTATCTAGAACCCTTCTGCTCGCTCCGTAACCATGATGTGCTAAACTGCCTGAAGGCAAATATTGCCACATAGACCTCTCCTTTTTAAACCCCACAGCTTTGCCTGGTGCTGCGAGCCACCCAGTCAGAACCAAGCCTTTCAGCTGGGTGARCGGCAGCATATGGAAAGCCAACCTCCTTGGACACATTTGGTTAAAAAGACAGTGTTTGTTCTGCCTTTCTGTGTTCAGCAGTGGCTTTTTTTTTTTTTCTTTTTGTCTCAGCAGAATTGGAAGATAATAGGATTATAAAGGGTGAGTAATTGACYGACGACCACTTCCAGCCACAGCATTTTTCTTCATATTGTGTGGCCTCACTGCTAAGGTGAGGCACAGTCTGATTTCTTATTTCCACAGCTCGTTGCACTAAATCCCTTGGCAGTTTGGGCRTTCTGCTAGCAGAGCAGGGTAAACGGAAAGATATGTAACTGTTTTGGGCTGTTGTTTTGTATTTTTTGTAATTACATTGTTCATCTAAAAGGCTGGTGTGCGTTATCAGATGTTAAAATAAAGTAGAATGGATGCAAAATCCATTGTATTCCCAGCCTTGATCTGCTGGAAATAACTTACRTTTTCATATCCCTCTTTGAGGGGCATGCGGGCTTATTTCACCCAGAAATAAGCCAACTTTATACAATAAAATTTCCTATTTGATGCAGATGTTAACCTCAATTTTATGTGACCGCACAGCAAAAAGAGGTTGGAGGTTGAAGAGGCTCAGGCAGGAGCACAGTGTGGGTAAGAGCTTTTGCTTTTGAGAGAGGACTGGGAACCTGCAGAGAAGATGGCAGTCACAGATTAAAGCTTCCATCATCACGGAGGAGGTTTGCAGGAAAGAGTCAAACATTTTAATTGCCCAAGAGGGAGTGAATGAATCATTCCCTCTCCTTTTCTTCTTTTTTTTTTATGGGGTTTTATTTTTTATTAGATGGCAGTAGCTATTTTTTTCTTCTCATTTTATCTTTTCTACTTTTTAACTTTTCTCCCCCATTCTTCCTTTCTTCACTTCCTTCTTCCCACCCTTCTCTGTTGCTTCTTGCGTGAGTTTGAACGGGCTTCCACAGTAAGTGGCTGTTTGATGAGTCTTTCCTCCCCGTCCTCATGTCTGGTTTGCCAGGGAGTGCTCTGGATGTGGGTGGCACCCCTGTCATCTCAGTGAGGTTTCGCACACAGCAGCTCATCCACGTGAGGCCCCCGTTGTRCAGTCCTAGACAAAGGGCACGTCTCCATTGGGAAGGTGAACTCATTTAACCTGGAGTTTACAAAGCAACTTAGTTGACCGAGCGCTAAAACTCTATGCAGAGATTCTTATTGCAGTTTGAAAGGTTCATTTAAATATACTTTGATAGATAATCAATATAAAGCTCCATTTAGTAATGAAATAAGAGCGTGTAGGTATTTTTCGGTTGTTTTTATAAATTGTTGTAAGGCTTATTGCACAATTTTAAGGCACACAGTGGGAGTAGAATATGTTTTTAAATGGGTATGAGGTGTGGCAGAAGTTTTTGTTGAGCACTTTTCTGTGTATGTATAAGACGGTGGTTTCAGAACCATAGTGTATTGTTTTATGGTTATTTGAACCCTTGTGGTCTTTGCCATGGCATGAGTTTTGGCATGTGCTCTGTAAGGATGTGCAAGAGCACAGCAGTTCTAGGGCACAAAGGTTTTTAAAGCCTGCTCCAGGATCCTGTGTTAGTCATTGGGCAATCCTAAAGTTTGTGCTACTGGTAGATGCATTGACATTGCAAAAAAAAAAAAAAAAAGAAAAGAAAAAAAGTGCATATTAAATACAATGTGAACATGTTACGCCTCTTTTGGAGTAATTGAAAATAAAGAAAAGCACTTGCAACCAAACACTTCAGAACTAGAAGGCATGTGACTGTAAAAATACATAATGATTGAACTTGGTTCTCCCTGCATCCCTTACCTCAGTGAGCTAGTTACTTGCTTAGTTTAAAAGGTCAAATAAATTAAAAGACAAATTAATGTTAACATGTTGGTGAACTACTTACAGACTTTAATTGTAACTGTAAAAACAGATACCCTAAGGCAGATTTAAGCAGTAGCAACTAACATTGTTATGATAGCCTCAGGAAGCAAGTGTAACAGACAGGATGTTTTGTAATAAAACTGTAAAACAATTAAAATAGCTGCACCAAGCATGCTGCTTTTTAGCCTGTCCAAAGGAAAGGGCTGTGAAGGGAGTGTCAGCCAGTTACAACATCATAGTTATTATAAATTGCTATCTACTTTTGGAGGGCCCAAAAGATGGATAACAAAGTTGACAAGTAAATACATGCTACATAAATATGCATAAATCCATTACCATCTGCCACATTGTCCAATTTGATTGGGTTGTCTTTCTGTGTCTACCACATAAATCAGTTTAAAGCAGTTTCCCTCAAGCAATATTTTCTGTAACGAATGGATAAAAGAGCTACATTCTTAGATTGTGACTGTAATTCTGGTACCTAATACAGAAAATAGTGCATTTACCATTTTCTTCAAAAAGAAAGATGTAGTCAAAAGATTTATTTGGTTCTGCAGCTACTAAACTTTAAATGAATCTTTGGAAGACAATCCAGGAAGTTAAATTGTCATACATTTTGCTTGGCTAATGATTTTTAGTATATTGCTTTATACAATCACTACTGCAGACAGCAGGTAAAGATTAGAAATATCAGTCTTCAAAAATACTGGTTTTGTATCCTAGCCTTACAAGCATTTTATAATTTTTCATAAAATTTCATTTCTTCCTTTCATGGTAATCAAGCATAGATCATAGATCATGTTTATTCTTTGTTGTCATCACTGTGATATGTTTCAGCTTAGGTCCACGTTATTTTATTTTTCTGTCCTCTATCTGTGGAGCACGCTTGCATTTAATCTCACATCCAGATGTGGCCTCTGTCTCTTTAGATTGAGCTTGTACAATTTTCCTACATCCTGTTCTGGATTTCTCCTAATCGCTATGACTATGGAATCACTGTGCTCTGCTGTGCTTTCATCTGGGCTTTCGTTTCTCTTACACAGAGGCTGTTTTGCACCGTTCTGGCAACCAAAAGGAGCTATAGTGAGAATGAGACTCAAGACCCCAGCTGTCTTGTCTTGTTTTTTTATGACTTACAAAATCAATTGCCCCAGGATGGATGAAATCTGTTGTTATGAAAGAAGAGTGTATTATAGTTTGTTTATGTATTTGTAGATTAAACCTTTAAAAAAACACACTTTTATTTTTATGAACATGTTTCTTATTTTTGCACTCCCTTCCCATCTTAGATATTGTAATTACTATTGGAAGAGTTCATAGTCCTGGGATTAAGAGAATATATTACGACTGTACATTAAGATGATCTTCCAGATAAGAAGTTTTGCTATTAAAATAAAATGCATATTTATCATGAGAGACAAATATGGATTTTTCTTAGCATTATTATAAAGAAATTGACTTGAAATTAACTAAGAAGCAATCTGATAACCCATCTCCTGCAAATTATAGTGTCTGATGTCTCATACGTCAAAAGTCAGATATTTGTCAGGTTAGTTTCTGTGAAGCTTTGTAAATTATTTAGTCTTTTAAAAATACATATTTTTATATGTATTTTTACACAAATAATACAAATATGCATAGGTTAGAAATCTAACTTTGGATTTCTATTAATAAGATGCACAAATTTTAGTCTAAGAATGTTCTAGTCATTTTATTGAAATAACTTACAGATAGTATGGAAACAATTTTCCGATACAATAAAGATTTTCATTGTCTTAGGAGAAAAGGATTCTAATGAAAACACAGCTTCAGTCCATAATGTAACAGAAATTTAATGTTAAAACTGTAAGTGAATCCCCTCAAAATAGGTTAGTGGGAAAGAGTGGGACTCTTCACTCTAAATTATGCCTAAGCTCTAGGCATTGCATCTAAGTTAGTTACCAGCCTTTGGGCTCAGTCCTTGAAGAGAAAGGAATATATAGAGAAGACCTCATCTCAGATAAAGAAGAGAGTCCAGTAACCGTGGGATAAATGTCTCATCGGAAGGCTGGGCTGCCTCTCCTCGAGGGAGCCAGCACTTTCTTACGGAGTTATAGTTGCTAGAGCTAAGTCAGATGAATCATGCCCTAAATGACATGAACTTCAGTAGCCAGGGAGTATAAAGTTTTGTTTGAGAACAGCCTTTTCCAGATCAATAACTATTGTATTTTGTCAGTTCTGTATGTGAGTTGGTTCCTTTTGCATTTGGAAGAGAGAAAGTAGTCTTGCAAGTAGAAATTCAGGCAGGAAACTTTTCTGTTTCTAGGCTATTAAACCTGTTTTCACATGTTAGGTGGTTTTTAATGTTCCCCCTCCCTTCTATTTTTTGGTGTTTCCTCATTCATAGGAACAATACTTATTAGTCTTGCAGGATTTTAAGGTGAATTACCTTTTCTATCTACTTGAAATCSTCTCTTGTTAGGATGCTGTTGTGTGTGTAAAATAACTTTAACCATTGCTGAGCTAGGAATCCTCAAGCGAGACTTGAGGATCCTGCTCCCCAGTCTTGGTAATGAAGTAAAGAGATAATACCCACCTTAGAAATGAGGTAATTTGTTATTATTTTGAAGCAGGGATGGCAGGAAATAGGAGCAAGACGATTGCTCTGAAAGCCATGTGAATGTTGCTCCAGACAAATAAAAGACTGAGGCAGTGGGTGACCTCCCCTGACAAGCAGCTGGAGCCAAAAATGGCCACAGAGCTGTCGCTTAAGGACTTAATGGAGGAGATCTTTCAAATCAAAGAAACAGTAAACAAGGTAGATGAAGCTTTTACAGAGGTTAAAATTGAGATAGCTCAAATGAAAGCCGGGCTAAATGGAATTAAAGAAAAGGTGAATCAACGGCTCCGCGTGTGTGAGGATGAATTGCTTACGTTAAAAGAGACTTCTAATCAAATAAAGCTTCTGGAATGATCTTTGAAGAATCAAGAGAATAAAAGCAGCAAAATCAAATTTAAGACTGGGTACCTAGCAAAGGCTTGAAGGACAGCACCCAGAGGGAGATTTTGAAAATATTGCACCATCCTGCTAAAAGGGAGCACTGTGAGGCCTCTGAAATGGGAGGTTACCCCCGTGCTTCCTCGCTTGTGTGCGGTACCTGTCAGCCTTGCGTAATGGGAGTGCTGCGCTTCCCTCACACAGCACGGACGGGAGCTGTAGTTTCCCACTGTTGGTTTTCAGATCGTTCTCACTAGACCTTAGCTTGATGCAGGCTGTCGGTGACTGACAGCTTTACAGCCTCCCTCAACGGGGGTTCAACGATTCAATGAGAGTACCGCAATAACGGGGCGAACTGCTCGGACCCAAGTCCTCAAGTGTCAAAGAAGGTTCAATAGTAAATTGAGACCAAGGAGCGAGCCCTGAGGAGTTTTTGCTTTCCCTGTTTTCCTTTTTGCTTTCACTATCCTGTCTTTCTGCAAGCTACTAAGAGTAATGAGCCTAGTTAGTGTCATTGAACATGATCTTGATAGGAAAGCTATTCCTAAGTGCACCATATTTAAGTGTAGTTTGGGAATTAAATACTTGGGAGGTGGACTGTTAGCAAATGTGCCAATTTGAATAGTTGAGTGAGAATTTGCCTCTTCTAGCAGAAATCAGTCAGGCAGTTGGGTAAAAGAAGATTGTAAAATAAAGGTCCTCCTCCTGAGGAGAGGATTCTGAGCCATTGCATTATCTCATCTACTTCTGTATTACATGGCATAGCCCTGAAGAAGTTCTTGAGTGACACAGCAGAACTTGCCTTTCAGCATCTTCCTGTAAGAAGGTATCASTTAAGATGAATTGCAGTGAATTCAAGTTGTGGGAATGAAGAAAATAATCTTCAAATATTTGTCTGTATTGCTCTGCTTCAGGGAGAGCCACAAAGTGTTTTTGGTTGCAGAAATSCACTAAAAAGTAGTTCTTACAAAACCAAAGACTTCACAAAATTCAGCCTTTTTAAAAGGGTTGCAGGAAAGGTCAGTGCATTTCTAGGTCTGCTTTTCTAGAATGGTCTCGTAATAGAGTTTTTCAGTTTGTATCTATGGTTTTACCCTCACGGGATGGGGTCTCCTGAGTGCATTGAAAATCAGCTTTACTTGAAACTGGAAATAGATTTAGATGCATCCTTTTTTTATTTACGGATTTCTGGGCATGTAGCTTAAGTGAAGTGCTGCCAGAAGCTACAGTTTAGATCCTTCTTCTTTCATTGCTCAGATACTTCTGAAAATAAATACTAATTTCTTCACATGGGTTTTGATAGATAAGAAARAGAACAGCGTAGAATTTTTCTGTTCGATTTTTACTCTTTTGGTTTGGCACTGTATTACTGTACAGCTTTTTCTGTTACTTTTGTTCTAGAGATTYTGAGTAGTTTTAAAATCATTTTCAGAATAATACACTGGCTAGATGCACGTTGGAACTCTCTAGCACTGACAGCCTCCTCCGTTCTCTTTGGAGAATGTAGGTGGAACCTGACAACCACCAACCAGAAATTCAGAAAGCAAGAAATTCCTTCCTTAATGGAGCTGACCCAATTTGGATATGTGCTGATCTGGAGTATGGTCCCAGGTTGTTTGTGTTGGTGAAGGACTAGTGAGGCTGTTGAACCTGCCATGTCCCATTTGACCTGGCTGCAGTAGTTGGAAGGCTTCTAGTATATGGACATAGTTGTACGTCTTCCTGCTCTTCCAAGGACATTAACTGATCCTTCACCCTTGTTTGCCATCCATGGAATCAGAAAGCTTGAAAAGCATACTCATGTTCACATTTAAGGGAATGGAAGGAATATGCTGTATTTATTTACTTTTATTATGGATCTTCAAGAAAAAGGTAGTTTTTTTTACGGTGCTGTTCCTGCATTATGTCTTATGCCATAAATATGCGCTTCTCAGTCTGGACAATGGAAATACGTGTAAAAATACACTGCCCCCAGGGCAGATTTCCTTTATTTATTTATTTATTTATTTATTTATTTTTTGTGTCAGGAGATCTCTGTTTGATGACATGCCAGCCTTACTGAAGATATGATAAGAAAGATGAAGAAGTACTTTTTTAAAGTCTTCCACAGTACTGTATCATATCTAGCTTAATAATGGAGACCTGTCAAAGCAGCTAGGAATGGGTTTCTTTTTATTTTTTTAAAGCTGTCTTTATTTTGTGTTTCATTTTCAAAGTGGCAGTGTAATTTTTTGTTTTTTATGAGTCTCACTTTCCAGTATGGCACCACTGCTAGGTTCTTCACACTGTAGATACAACAGCTGTGTTAATTAAATAGATATGTCACAGCACTGAAGCCAGTGCCTGCTGCCATTGCACACAGGCAGCCAAGAGCTATAGCAAATTGGGCTTTGCAGGAACATTAGCAACGTAATACCAGTAGTAGTAAAACACAAGCTCTGGTATAAAAATAGTGGGGCAAAAGATAATGCTTTGTGTGTGTTTATTATGAATAAGTAAAAAATAATGCACAATTCACTATATCATAAAACAGTTATTACTGATGATGATAAATCAATAAACTGGGTTTCAGATAAATGTTAGCAATCTCAGTATGGAACATGTGGAAAATTTTCTTTCTCAATAGCTTCCCCTCCTCCTCTCCAGTGTTAAGGTGACTCAAATGTGACCAAAAAGATGCTTTAAAAATTTCAAGAGGCAGCATGTTATCTCTCATATCTGGGCTGAATTTGGAACCTTTATCCTCTGTATTTATGTCCACTGAGACGGTTGTATGTCGTGGCCCCCACTTCTTATCCAAAATGCTGGTGAATGTTGCTGTGTGTTTCCAGGACCTTCTGTGCTCCACTCAAAATTGGCTGCATTGCAGGAAGTGGCAAAATATTCCCTTTCTATGTGCAGCCTGTTTCCACAAGGTCCATGGTAGCTCTAACCACTGAGGACAAAGCGTTCTTCCAGTCCATAGCTCTGGTTTATTTCAGACCTTGTACATGTGAGGAGGCCGAGGAGCCGTGGTGGTCATCAAGTTGTTCTTTGTCTCAGAGCCTTTTGTTCCAATGGAAATTGTTAGTAGGCTGCAGATCTTTTTCCATAAAACGAGCACAGCCTTGTCTACAGCTGCTGGGAGGGCTACTGAGGACAACACTAAAAGCTGAGCTTCCAGAGAGGATGGCAATGGAGTCAATCCCCACACAAGCTTCTCTCTGTGGTTTTGAGGCTGATGGGCATGTTTCCATGTAGCAGATGGTGCCAGCAACGTTTGCTGTTTGTTTGTGAACTACTGCAGCTTTGTGGAGCAAAGGCAGTGTGGGGCTGCTCAAAATGGTAGCATTGCCATGGCAGAAAATGGAAATAGTCATGGATCCTTTAGACCAAGATGGCTGTATTACGTGTTAAAAATCATTCTTGGCACTTGTGTAAATGGTTATTAACGTGATTGTTGTAGGCAGTAGTGAAAGAACTTGATAAGTGTCATTAGTTCTGTGATAAATTGTTGAGAATTGGATAATAATATAGAACTGTTGTTTTAAAATCATACCCCATTGTGCATGGCATGGGGATTTTCAAAGTGTTTGGAGCTGATAAACATCAATTTTTCAGACACTTTCAAAGAATCTCTATATAAACAGACAAGCCAAATTTGAATTTTGATGGTGGAGTCTTCTGGTTAGTTATGAGACTGCACAGAGAGGCAAAAGAGTGTTTTATTTATGAAGTCCCCCAAGATCCTTTTCTAAAATTTTGTATTAAAAAATATTCCTCATTCTTAATTTTATGCGCCTAAACATGTGAGTAACTTTATACATAKAATTAGACTCATATTAATAGCCGCTCAAGACTGCCCTGTTTGTATGGTATATCTGTTAGACTGTTTAGCAGAAGATTATTTTTATTTAATTTTGCCTTTTATTTCAAATTATCTAGGGATAGTGTTATTCAAAGAGCATGTGCTATTTCACAGGGATTGTGCTGCACAGTACTGCAGGTTCTCAGTGAATACTGGCACTTACACAGGGATGGGWCCTTTGGCTCTGTCATACGACCAGCCTGGAGGAGCGAGAGGACCTAAGGCATCCCACAAAGCAGCATGAAGGTGCTGTTGCAATCCGGCATGGGAATACAGGTGGGCAAGTACAATCAGAAGGGATGTAAGTAGTGCTGTGAGCCATGAGAGAATTTGGACCTAGAAACTGGAGGGGTGTTATTGGTCAGCTGTGGCAGCACAGCTAATTGAGTACTAGCCCTTTGCAAAATAGCTTCGGAAGTACTCCGAAGGATTTGGAAAGTGTCTGGTGTAAAGAAGGGGATTCTGCTTGAGGTGTCCAGCTTTGCAAACGTTTGCCCTAAGCTTACAAACAAATGCCAGAGTCTGTTAAGGGACATGTCCAGAGTGATTTCTTGCAAGCTTTGTGAAGTGATGGGATACACTGAAAGGAAAGGTCTCCCAGTCTGGATAGGGAAAGCAGAGTGACTCACCAGCTGACCTCCTGGGAATGGCAGACTGTGCCCCGGGCTCCGTCTGTGGTGGATCTGGACATGCCCTCTCACTGCCTCTGGAGCAAATGGTTGATTGCGAGAAACTAGCGGCTGAAAATCATGGCTTTTGGGGCTGGTTTTCGTGCTGCTTATGATAGGAAGCACAGGCTGATATATTCTTGTAGCTGCTTTTCGAGTACAAAGCATTTTGTGTGAGTTGGCTGCATCTATGGTAATTAAGGTATCTCTCTGATAACTCTCTGTAGTGTTTCCATTTACATRCACTCCTGTGTGTATAAAATCAATTAGCTTATTAGGAAAAAATCCTTTAGTTAGCTACAGAATTACATGCATTCACCTCCTGTATTGTGATGCTGTGCATCTTGATACTAAGACTTCCATTCATTCCTCAGTGTTCTCTCTTCTTGTTTCTCCTTTCTCCTTTTTTTCCCCTCCCTTTGTTGTCATACTTTAAATTGCAAGCTCTGCGTGTGTGACTGCTTTGGTCCCTGTTTTGCAAAGATTCCTTCTCTATTATTTGAGTTCTAAACAGTGGCTATGAAGAACGAGGAGTAAGAAGAACAAACTGAATTATACATGCAGAGGATGAAAACGCAAAGACCATTTTATACATAGAGAGAGAGGGGTTGGAAGGGAGAGAGGAGTTAGGCATGTGTCTCCACTCTTCCTGCCAGCATTACAGCTAATCAGAAATCAGAGCGCTTCAGATTGTGCATTCTGCCCAGTGAGAATAGCCAAGTAAGAGAAAACAATCCTAAATTCCCGAGGAATGCAAAAATCTCGAAATTTCCATTCCTGACTCTTGGGCATGTTCTTGCATCTTTTGAACAAAAATTTCAAATGCTTTAATGAAATGTACTGAATTCTTAACATTTGCCACCTTTACCAAGAAGGCCAAGGAAGGGTCTTTGCCTTTTTCTTACCCTCACAGCTCTGTTAAAAGAAAGATGCTCTTGATTTTCTTTGACTTTAAACACTGTTTGTGATGATATGATGTCAGATAGGGTGAGGAGAGGCAGAAAGGGAAGAGGCAGGTGTTGTGAATCTTTGAGCAATTGCTTTTTCTGCAATAGGGTAGTATTTACATGTAAAATGTTCTAATATAGTTTTCCTATGATAGTAGGTGCTATAGGTTTCACTAGACTTCAAGCTATATTTTTTTTCTCACCCTCAGTTCAGATCTGTAGCAAATTTCAGTGTGCTGTCCTACACGTTATATTGAGTTGTGTCTTCGGAGATGTGATACAGTCTGAGATTATTCAGTGTGACAACACTTAACCTAACATAATTCAGTTCAGTGCACTGAGAAGTAGAATGATAGGTTATTTATTTATTTATTACTAGAATGGGTACTCATCCATTGTCACTCTGGTTACCATAGATTATCTGATAAGAACATAAGAATATAGGAGTTGCCATAGCAGATTAAGGCAGCATCCATCTAGTTCACTATCCTTTCTCTGAGAGGCTGGAACCAACTATTTCAGACAGAATTGCAGAAAACCCTACAATAAACTTCTAAGTGTCTTTCACGTTACAGTGTTTTCTTCTTAACTCATCTGTGAGGCTTTGGTCTCTGCCTAGTAGCAAGAGGACTTAAATTTCTTGTGTTCTTTAAAGCCTCTGTGATGAAAACCTTTTTTTAAAAAAAATTATCTGTCTAAATCTTATCAGAATCCAGCTGCACTTTTGATGTCAGTGTGGTGTGGTAGCAGTGCATTCCATGAGGAATTTATACATTATAAATAGGAATGTCTAATGTATCTTGTCCTGTTCACCTCAAATATGTCTTCTATTAGATATCTCATCTTTAACCTAAAAGGATTCCCATCAGTGTTTGCAGTTTCTACCCCGCAGGACTCTTTCAATGCCTGTAATAATTCTAACAATTCTTCATATCTGCACTTTGCTCTTGTGACAAGAATAGAAAACAATATTTCAGATAAAGTGTATACAATCGTTTTATATAATAGCAACACTGTATTTTCTATAACATTTTATTGTTGCTGTGTTGTCTCTATTTCTTTTCTTAGAGAGGCTACCTTTGTGGTGTGACTCAATGCTATATCAATGCAAAGGGCATTGACTTTAAAACATAGTCCAAACAAAATGTACAGGAGGGTGGAAATGAGGAAATAAGAGAAAAAGAGAAGCTTACAGTCAATACTGTTTGTTAAATAAGTTATATTTCCGATACCTGAAAATATTGCTAGGATTGTTGCAGTAGCAAGAGATTCAATCTTAAAATCATATCAAGCCTAGAAAGTAATAGATAGTAGGTGCCCCCTTTTCATTACTTTTTGTATAGTATTTGCATATTTCAAAGTAGTATTTATGTAGTTCATCATTTATGCACTCCCTAACTTAAGACTAATTTCTTCTTAATCCTAATCAACATAGATATATTTATATAGGTTGAAAAAATGCATGACTTAATGMCTTCATGCAGACTTAAACTTTGCAACTTGCTACTTCTGTTGGCTTAACAGCGATAATTAAAGGTTTGTGTGTGTGTGTGTGCATCTGAGGAACTGAGAATCCTTACTCTTATCTTTGGATGTTCATTCCATCAAAATCCTTTTAGGGGATAAAGCTCTCCTGATTTTTCTCTTTTCTTTTGTTCCTCTTTTCTACTTCTTCCTCCTCTTTTCTTTCATACCATGAGCTTGCACTTTTAAAATTAATCTAGAACTCTGAAAAGTCTGAAAAGCAGCCAGCATAGTCTCATAGGGCTGGTATTCGTTTGCATGTATGTGGAAATGCCTTTGCTCAAAGTATCTGGAAGTTGCAGCAACACCCACTCTTATGGCTTCAGTCTGGTAGTAGGAGCCTGTGTAGGAGCCCTTCACTTCCTTGCACACCCTTTGCACTGGCAAAGGAACAGCGACGGAGGTAATCAAAAGGGCAATATTAATTTCAACAAAAATGTTTTGTTTATGATGAACCAGGTTTCAGTTGTTGGAGGGAAATGACTGCTTTTGTAACGTGGTGTTCCATCTATAAATCTAACTGCAACTTTGTTGGGTTGTTTTTCTACAAAACTGGCAGCCTCCACTGTCCACTTTCTTAGATTTCAAAATAAATAATGAAGACTACCATAAATACAGGATTTGATATTGATTTTTTTTGAGTTTTAAGATAATCTGAGGTCTTCAGAGATCAGTATCCTTTACTGTGTCATACACATATGTATGGTGCTGCTATAAAAATAAATAACTAAAGCTCTTTAAGGTCTAGTTTGTGAAAAAGATGAAACATTTATTGGCCACTATATTTTGAGCATTGTATTTCTGAAGCTGAATTTGATGCTTTGTGTCCCATAAAATAAAAATGATGAGATTGAACTCGGTAATCAAAAGAAAAGGGCTYAATGTGTCCCTCCATTGCTAGAATTCCTGGCGGCTGGTTGAAGCCAGCCTTACTTCTAAAACACCTTTATAAATTTTTAATGATACCTAATGAATCAAAACCTGAAAGGCCTTGGAGATAAGCTACGTATCTGATTTTCCCCTCCACCATCGCCCATTTTGGTGCAGCGCTGTGGTGCCCTGATGCCTCCCAGGTCCTGCTGGCCGTGGTTTCTCAGGCACGTTCAGCCTGTTCAGCCTGTTCTCTTTGCAGCATTTTTCACGCCTTGACTGGGGTATCAAGGCATGGCTTCAGTGATACTAATTCTAAACTTTTCACATCAGTAGATATTGGAAAGACAGGAGGCAAGAAATAATGTCCATTTGTATTTTCCTTTGTGTGCACCACGGAGCTCTCTGAAACCAAGACCTCCATTCAGCTCGGGGCAGTGTCGTTTGCCAGGTCGTATTTCTTCAGGCCTGACCCRTCCCACCAGGTGCCGCTATAATGCAGTGATGTTTGAAGGCCGCGAGGAAACGGGGAGATCTACAGTCCCAAACTACTGATTAATACAAATAAAAAGGCAAAGGAAATTGCAGCCTGTACCCTGTGACCTGACCAGGCCATTGCAAGTCACGAAGGAAGCCTTGATGAATCAGGAGCAATCTCCGAAATATCAGAGGCCGGTGTGGCTCCACAGAATATTGTACCCRCTGAGATACAGATTTCTACAGTGTGACCAAATTACGGCATCAATTTGAAATGAGAGGGAAAGGAAAYTTAGGAGTCAAGCTACAGAAATAAAAATGATTCACGGGGAAGTGGCTCAGCAGCTCACTGTGAGTTTTGCCTCTCCAGGTTGTGCAGTCCATGCCAACAGGCAGGTCTGTGCAACACAGAGGAGCATTCAGTTCTGTGCCTGCCCCGAGCACGGTGGTCTCTGCTCCTCAACATGTATTGCTGGTGGCACCTCAGAAGTGGCATTTCAGCAGAGGAGGAATTGCGCAAGGCAGAATTTAGCCTATGGATGGAAAGTGAGCTTTCTGCAGGCCACCCAAGTGGTCTTGCGTGCACTGTTGGTTAGGTAACCCAGGTTAGGTAACTCTCGCCTGCGCATCCTTCACGCCGCGCCGCATAGCAGAAGGAGATTGTATGGCTCTACCTGAAACTGTACGCATGTGCTAAGTGTGGGAGGGAAATTTCATGTTGCCTTTAAATAACCACATACAGGCAAAAATAATAAAAAACGTGGTGTCTTTCAAAAAAAATGGCTCTAGTATTGAGCTGATGAATTGCCGGCTTATTCAACCATCCTTCAAGAACCAAATTTCCTTGGTAATTTGGACCTTGGTGAGGTCCTTGTTCAGTTATTAGTGGATTTCACAATGCATTCCAAACCACTGCAGTAACAAGGTTTATGATGCATCGTGCTTACACTTGTAATTTTCAGATTCGTAGTGTTCCTGCAGAATCTCAAAAGCACCAGATCCCAGCTGGGCAGGAGGTCAAGCTTTGGGTGAAATTCCCCTCCCAACACTTGGCTGTCTCATCCAGGCAGGTGTCATGGTACAGTGTCCTCATTTTGTAGCTTCCTCAACAGTAATATTTCCTAGATAGAAATAGTGTTTCTTTTACCAAAGCTTATAATAAAGTGAAGCCTGCTAAGTTTAATGTGTATGTAGGCACTGGGAGAACCAGAACTTCAGAGATTTAGGGATGATTGTTAACAGCTAACATGATTTACCAGCAAGACGAGAGGTATTCTGGTCTGTGACTGATGTGTGTGTGTGTGTGTGTGTGTGTATGTGTGTGTGCATGCATTATACAGGGGTATGTGAATATTTGTGTGCAATATGTATCTATATATACAATCTTTTTTGTTTTCATCACAGGAGTATGCTGCAATTATTTGAAAGATAGGAGAGGATGATGGAAGTTGAATTGGGAATTGATGGAGGTTGAATTTCAGAAAGGTCAGTTGGTGATGGCAAGGTTGAATTCATTCTTTGTTTGTGGTTAGAATGCCTAAAAAACACCTGGAATGCTGGAGGTGAATTTTGTTCAGATGGAAGAATTTGTAGTCCCTTTCTTTAGGTTGGTGTTCTCATTCCAAAACTGTCCAGAACTAGTAGAGACACAGTAAGAAAATAAGAATCCTCTTTCTAGGAATATGTTAGACTACATATTTCTCAGATGTATTTATTTAGAAGGTCTTTTAGAATCACCTTGTATAGGACATATATTCATTTGTCTGGTCTGAGAATGAAAGAAAAAGTACTTGATGTCAACTGCCAAAGCCTTATGGACTAGCCATCTTCAAAAATCTTGTGTATACTGACTTGAGACAAATGAATTTGTATCATCATAAGTTCTTCTGGATTATTGCAAATTTTAGAGTCCTGTGTATAGAGGAATAATAGTCATAATACTTTTTCTCACATAGGTTTTAGGCAATGTTGCACGCGTTAATGTAGCCTGCAAACCTCATATGTGCCAGACAATTGCACTGGAGGCTGCAAGCCTACATGTTACATCTCTTCTGGCAATTATATCTGAAACACCGTATTTTGACAAAATTATTCATGATGTACAACTGTATCAATACAACTCTAACTGCCTGAGTGTAAACAGTTTACATTCACAGAGTTGGAAGGCCTAACGTAGTATAAGTAATTGGATTGTTGGAAGGTTGAAATAGCTCTGATGGGGATATTTAGGCCAGACCTTCTTTTGACTGACATAATGCAGTGTTCACATCACTGCTTTTGAAGACTTACATTTCAGTAGGCACACTGTACATGAAAAAGTGCAGTACACATTAATGACTTTTAGGTGTTATTRAATGTCTTCCTGGAAACTTGACAGTGGAAGCTGGCTCAAGTTTAAAAGGAGCTTTGATGCCCAAAGCAAAAATACCTTAAACCTACTCTCAGAATAAATCTTAACTGCTAATCAGAATACATAGGATACTTTCAGTTGATAATTAACATTTTCTGCTTAACAACAACTACAACAACTTTTGAGCCTCTGCTGCTGTTCTGCTGCATTAAAGTGTGCTGAAATCAGGAATTTGTGGCTGCACATTGACATCTGGAGTYGGAGACTCCGCTGGAATGAGGTGAAGCAGAGCAGAGGTTTTTGAAGTGGGTTGAGTTTTTCTGATTTACACCCTCTGAGGATCTACTGTATGAGATCAGTGGCTCTCCAGAATTATGTATTCCGGGTCAAATGTAGTGAACCCAAAAGAGTCAAAGGACTTAAGAGAGGGTGCTGTTTGTTTCAAAGGTTGATTGGACCTCACTCTRTCTAGGTTGAGTGCTTCCCATAGTTTGATTAGTGGGGGGCATTCATTACATGTTTCTGGGATTAATTCAATTTTACTTTCAACTTTGATTTTTCTTTTAAGAAATCAGATGGCTTTAAAATAATTCCCTGCTGCCCTCAAAATCCCTAAAACTCTTTCCTGTTTCTCATGTCTTCAAGGTATTTGGGTGTTCCTTAATAGAGGAAAAGTTAACGTGTCTGACTCTGTGTGTTTAATTTCACTGTTTTAAGTAAAAGTCACTGTAAAATCATTTTATTTAGAGATAACACTTCATGCAACTCACTAATGCTCAGCCGTATGCAAAGCTGGTATTTGTTGACTTACAGCTATATTCAATATTCCTAAATATTGTAACCCAAATGTAAAAATTGCACTATACTGTAACATTTAAGAAGCCTGTCTGTAGAGATTCACCACATTAATGAGCTTTGTGTCTGAGGATGCTTGCCTTTCCAGCTGATGAACTGGAGAAYTGAGGTGTGAGCTCCCAGTATACAGGTCCCTAGCCCCCAGTAAACGCCTGCATAAGCCAGTGTGGCAAAGGAGAGAGCAGTAGTGCTGTCTGTAGCACACTGCTTGTGCACTAAGGGTGCTGTGCTTTGCAGGGCCCTAGACCTGAGAAAAGGCTGGTGTGGGATTTGGCTTGCGATGCAGCACTCCAGTCCATGCAGCTGCATCTGTTTATTGTAGGATTGGAATTGCTGCACTGTGGCCGAGTACCAAGTCACAAGGCAAAGTTCACTTGTCTGCAAGAGCGCCTCAGTTTCGGAAGCTCTGTAGTAGGCAAAGTCAGGGAATTGCTGTATCAGGTTCCCTATGCTTAGTAGCCAACTACGGGCTTGCTTTTGAGGCAGCTTGGTCACTGGAGCACTGGATTGGTCTCAGATACACTGCCTGAGCTCATGGAAAGGATTATCCCTTCTAAATAGCATCATTTCTCTGTCAATTTACCTGAGGTTTGTGTAGGAGACAATGACAAAAGCAAAAGGTTCTGCTTTGCACAGGCATATTTTCTTGGGAGCCCAGTGGGAGATGATGTCTTGAATATACACAGTAACGAAGCTTTTTAATACTTACATACGAAGCTGACAACATCTATGTCTTTCAATTTGTTGAATACAACATATCTGATAGGATATGGGATATGTGATAGGATTTGAACTGAGCAATCTAATAGGATGGTTACTGGGAAATGTATATTAATGGGAACATGAACGTGCTGTCTTATATTGCAACTAGGTTTGACAGTGTTTAGCTCATGGGCTGAACAATGATGTTAGTATGAAGGAGGCAGACTGCTTAGCTGAAAGGAGAGTTGAAACGTTATCATGTCTGTATTACTGGCATTAATGTTTTATGCACTCACTGTGTCTCTAGGAAAGCATCTCTGTGTGGGATCACAGCAATTTCTGATCAGTTGGGCCTTAAAACTATGCATTAAAGAATCAGGTCAAAATGCAAGGTAGCTACGTCTTCATCGCATGGAAACCAATTAGAGCAGAGTTTATTACCCACCAGAGGTTTGGAAAGAAAAATGTTCCAATAAAAAGGTTCTTGATCAACAAAATGTGAAAGGACTTAGCAATTTTAGTTCACTAGGATTTGGCTAGTGTGATTGTCCTCGTTTCAGAGTAGAGTGTAAATCCTTTGCATMAAGGTACAGACTTCGGTCTCTGCCTGAAGACTTGTCTCTTGGAGACACAATTAAATAATTGTCTGTTGGGAGCAGAGAGGGAGAACATTTCCTTTCTGGGAGGAATGCAGTCCTGTGTCTAATGTATTGGCAAGGGATGAAGGGACAAAGGACTTATGCATGGAACCAAGAGTACACTAAGAAGGGCAGCAAAATGCCTGTTTTGCAGTTGTTTCATCCAGTTTGTTGTACTTTCCCCCCCCTCCACCACCACCTGCAAAAAGAGTAGGGGACAAAAAGGGAAATAAGTAAAGGTTTTACCACCAGCATTAGTGTAGATTCATAGATAACTGTCATGAAATTATTCCATTATTAAAATTCTGTTGTGGGCTCTGTGTATGTGTGTGTGTGGTTTTTTTTTTTTCCCCTAAGGCAGAAATGTACTTGCAATATTTTGAAATGGCAAAACTGATCTCAGTTATGATACTTGGCCACCAGTGATGTTAGAGCCCAGCCCAACCCTTAAAACAAATTCAGCATTGCTTATTCTACTGGTTGCTGCAAGAATTCCTTTCTGATCTGGTTCAAGCACGTTTGTTATGTTTGTATGAATGATACTTTGGAGAAGAGAGTTTATTTCTGTTAAKAAAAAAGAAAACTAATAATTTCGAATGTTCTTTTTAAAAAAAAAAAAAAAAATTCTCCAAAAGATTCTGAGTGCATTTTCAAGAATTAATAGTATGTGTAACAGGAGTGAGGAAGAGCAAACTAAGATCTATGAGATCCTTTTGTTTCCCTTCCCCCTCTCTGCCCAGTGCCACWGACACAAATTCATTTGTGCACACACACACATTTATGCACAAATAAATGGATGAATAGATAGTGTGGATGGAAGGAAAGAAGCCTGCTATTTGAGATTGAAGTGCCTGTCACTGACATTAATTTAGATGTAGTATTAGGGAGCCTCTTAAAGGTCAGGTTTCCCCTGGAGCGTTAGTTTACCCTGGACATTTTTACAGATGATGTGCTAAAGATGTAATGCATCTAATAACTACATCTTGGCTTCATCTACTTGATTCATCAAATACCTTCCTGCTGCAAACCGAGTTTTCAACGACATGCTCTATGTGAGATATTGGAAGACAGCATATTAGTACTGTGTCAATTGCAACCAAATGTTTTATTAGAGGTATGCAAAAAGGTGAGGAAATAAAAGATGCAGGTCATTTATTGCATGAGTCTAGTGGACTGTTGCTCCTTGTGAATAGGATCCTTTCATTGTTTGGSTAGGGGAAGATGGTTATGAATGACAGTAGCCCTTTCCTGTGAATGCAGTGATCTCAAATGCCTTTAGGTGCTTGATGCTTTTACTGGATGAACAGCATGCTTGGTACCCATGCAGATGATTGGAGTGTATTGTGCATCAAGCATAGCATATACAACAAATCATATTTTCTGAGTTCATGCAAAGCCTTTGGTAGTTGTGTGTTGCTATCATAAAGATAGAGCCTAATTCTTGCAGTGATTCTGTGTCCTGCTGTTACAGATGCTTGATCCATTTTAAGGGCTCTTTTATCTTGAGAATTAAGACYGTAGTTGACCAGAAAACAGAAGAGGGCAACCCTGAGGTTAAGAAGATTGTTTGCTTTATAAGGATCTGTTCATCTTTACGGTTTGACACAGATACTGTTGTAGTGTAACACTTACACTGTCCTCCCCTTCTCAATGGGAACCTTATCTGAAAATCAAAAACACCAAGATAATTTTTAGTAACAAATTAGGTTTGAAACTAGTTTGGTTAGAATGGCATGTGCCATAGAGCAGGGCAGTGGTGCAGTTCAGAAATCATAGGATCTTTGTTATACTTTCTCACCATGCACGTGCTCACTGTTAAGTAGCCTATCTGTAAAAATGAGTTTTAATGACAAGTTTGGTAAAATTCTTTGACATCATTATAAGCAAATGAAATGCAGGTATGAAATGTTGTGACTTCACCAACGGAAATTGTTCTCAGCATCACAGAACTACTGCTGTTTATGTGTGCAAGGCTAGCTCAGACAGGAGACTTCTAAGGTACTACAATAAATGGTTTTGGTGGATAAGGAGGAGGACCAAAATACGGATGATTAGCAAAAGGGGTCTATGTTCTTTTTCTGAATTGCAGATCTGTTACTGCCTYGCTAGTTCTGTCTCTAAAGGAGGGCTGTTTTTTGTCTGCATGGGACCCACTGATATCTGGTTTTCTCCTGATGCCCTAGCTGAGGTCAAAAGCAGTGGAATAGTGTGGATCTCACTCTTTGAAAGCACCCCATACCAAATGCATTTACTTTAGCTTGGGCTGAAGGCTAGACTGTGTGTTCTTTGTCCAAACTTTGTTCTTAAAACTCCGAACCAAAGTACAGCTTCGCCTTTGTGGCTTTTTTCTTTTTCCTAGAACTAACTGCCTTTTGTATGTGTTGGCAAGGAAAGAGCATTGCTCTTAAGGATCTTAAAGTCAGTTCTGCTTCTGCTGCCTTGGAGCTGCTGTTACATTTAAAAAAAAAAAAAAAAGGGCATTTAAATATTGAAACAGTTTTTGAAGTAGAGAGGTTTGAATTTATGATTGATTTAAAAGTGATCTCTGTTTAAACTTTGAATGGGTATAAAATAGTGTCTTGTTCAAATATTGAACTAGTTTTAAAGTTAAATGGCTTGAACATAGAACTGTCTCATGGGAAACTGTATTCTCATTTCAGCCTCGGCTCTCTTGCATATTGTACTGTACCTCGTTTTACTCCTGCTGCRGTGTTTGCTTGAGCTGCACCAAGAAGCAGCTCTCTGATGTGATTCTATTAGCTGACTTAAACAAACAAACCAACCACAAAATACAAAGGAAAAAATGAGTAGAAGTGGACATTTTTTCAAGATAATGGAAATTCATCCGAATGATATAAACGAGGAATTAGGATAGGTTTTCAAAGTAAAAGATAGAGGAGATAAAAGAATTAAAAAAGCATTGACATAGAGATGCGGTCACTGAAGTATGGCATGATGAGGGAGAACGATGTAATTGGGAGAGATGAGTCTCTGGAGCTTGGCTGATGAACAGATGAGCAAACTGTGATCCAGAATTACTCACCAAACTCCTCTTAAATTTTAGGGGACATGGATATTCTCTATTGACTAATATGCCTTAAAAGTTATTATTTTCTGACTCATGCAAGAGGCTCGCACTTGTATTTTATAACATGTTCTGCCAATCTCTTCATTTGGCTCTGTGATTGGATGTGTTTGGCTCTCTGACTTGGCTTTCTCATTTGGCCACACAATGTTTAATGAAACTCTTGCATCAGGAGCAGTGAGTGACATTCAAGGACTAGATAAAATGTGCAAAGAGTAATGCATATGCTCTTGTCTTTCTGACCATAACACCGAGATTCCTCGTATTTTATATAGATAAAAGGACTTTCTAGTTTCCTAACACTTGAGGGCATAATTACTTCAACTGACTAATTGACTCGATAGCCACTTTTGTATATTCTCAGTGCACATTTCTGCCCAGCATGGGGTCAGGTAATGGATCGATTTGTCAGTGATATTTCTGTTAGCTTACCCAGTCCACACGGAGTTTGGATTACTCTGCAGAAAAAGGAGGACTGCAGATGCACCGTCACTGTTGCTGCTGCTGCTCCCATCCCAGTGACATCCGTGCAGCAAGAACCTGAGAGGGTCCCTGGCTCCAAATTCTCACTGGCAAATTCGGGGATTTAGAAGTAGGTATTGCTATGATTGCAAGCAAGAAAATTGAAGGTTAACTTTGAGTGCAGTGTAACAGCGTGAAAGCACTCTCTGTATTGCTTTAAGTTTCTTGAATGTGGAGTAGAATATATATTTTTTTATCTTTTTTTTATAATGTTTCAGTAATGTTGTTTCACAGATCAACTAAAGAAAAAAAAAGACTTCAAAGACTTACTGAACATATTAGGAACTTTTCTTAATATTACTGTCATATGAGACTGGCAATGAATCAGTGGGAAATTCTCTGGAACTTAATAAATAGATACAGATATAACTGGGAAATTATGATAAATGTAGATACCAGAGTAACTGCCATATTCTTTAAGATGAATAACTGGAAAYTCTGGTTTGTGGAAAGTGTTTATTTAAAGGCTGCTGGTAGGACTCAGAAGCCACCTATTCCAAAATTACAAAATAAACCAATCACAAATAATGTAGAAGGAAGCTCGTAGTAGAAACCATATGCTAGATAATCAGCTCAGTTCTGTGTCAGGAAAAAATCATAATGCTCCTCCCCATGGGTAGACATCTATTCATATTTAGCCCCAGAGGAAGGCTRGAAATTAACACTATATAATAAATAGAAACTTGCTTCAAACTTCAAGTTTCAAGCTATAGTTTCTCAGATTATGCCTTTTGTTTTCCTGAAGATGAAGCTTTCAATAAAATAGTTTTTAAAGAAGAAAAAACAAAAAAGAACAGAAAACCAACAAATGTTAGGCTGGCTAGCTAAACTACCTACACAGTTGAAAATGTACTGTGAAGTTTCAATCAGTTGGATATTTTTAATGTATTTCCTTCTGTCTGATAAGTCCTTTCCTTTTGAATAAACAGGCTTTTTTTTTTTTTTTTTTTAAGAACGCTAGGCAGAAGCCAAGGGAAGAGGCAGATTAAACTCTGTCTTTTTGCTTAGTGACTGTATTAGTGTTTTAGCAAAAGAGGGGGATGTGCTGACTGATGGACAATGTCAAGCACAGAAATTTGGATCTCTTGCTTATTTTTTGACATTCTACTGTCGAGTGTAATTATTGTTATTCCAATATTCTTTGCTATTCCAAATATTGCACAGCTGTCATTGTAGMTGTGTCTCTATCTTCAGTTTTGTGTCTGTTAGCACTAATCATGTGGCACTCTAGGCAGCACATCCAGTTTCTGGGTAAGAAACCCAGAAACCAGTTTCTGTTTTTTTCTCAGTTTTTCTTGGGTAAGTATTTATGCCAGTTATTTATGTGAAATTTATTTGTAGGAGAWTTTTGGTATTTGGCTCCCAAATTCAGGAAAATTGAAGTGAGAGACCAGTTGACCTACCAGGAGGTTGACATCAGCGCTATGTTGTCTTCATTTTCCAACAGGTCAAGAGTGCTTTTTTCACTGCACTGGAGGATAGTGTTCACTGGAAAAAAAAAAAAACAAACCAGTGTATGTAATGTTAGTTTGTGTGTTCTTCTCTCTGTTTTATTTTTCATTGTAAAGGACCTTAGAAATATTCACATTGATTRTTACCTCTGAACTTTGAAAGTGTCAGTGGGTCATAAAATCTGAGGTCTGCTGTCCTCAGATGTCCCAGGTGTTCTTATGTGATGTAGCATTCATTGAATTCAGTGAAATCACATTGATTTTTACCCATTACAGATTTGGCCCCAACCTGTGTTTGTCTGCATGTAGATGTGTGTGCATATATGGCATGCATGCACACGAGTTATGTGAATATATACATCTATATGTATATGTAAAGAACCAAAATATACTGAGGGAGACTCCATGTCTGGAAGACTCATAAGGAGGTGAAGAGCAATTTGAAACTCCCCAAATCCTATCATTAAGAACATTCTCCAGAAAAGTCAGTGAAAAATAAAGTTTTGGAAGTGTGTTAGCTGTGCTGAGCATACCCATGAAGGCCTGAGAGCGCTCCCGAGCCGTGCACGGCCACGCCACGTATGTCATGGAGTGTTTTTCTGGAGCTTATTTCTGGCCAAGAAGCAATTTAGAAAAATGAATCCATGTGAGATGAAGACAGTGGAAAATTTTTCAAATGAATTCTCAGAAAGGGAAACAGAAACTTAGAAATAGGATGACAAAAATGATGTATAGTTTACACAACCTTCATTTCACCTTAGTTTAGCTCTTTTTTTTTCTTTTTTTTTGGTGAGGACAGAGTATATAAAATAAAGGCTTGTATGGATGAGTGTAATCCACTGAATGGTTTATGGACACACTCCTCCAGGGAGTGTTATAAGTTCACCACTGAGTGCTAGATTTTGCATTTGGATCTCTGATTTAACTGCAAGAGGTGTAAAAACTGATGCGTGGAGCCAACTCCCTACTGGTTACACATCTGAGACTCAAGTGCTTCATTTGTTACTTTTAAAGCTATAGTAAATAATTTTAGACATATGAGTTTTATTTAGGAAGGCTTATTGTTTCCAATAAATGATGACAAATCTAAACCAAATAAAACATTGCATGCAATTGATAGAAGTTATTATTATATTGGCTCTCAACCTGTTTGTTTGAAACAGTAGCCGTAAGGGACTTGTATATTTTGGTAACTCCACTGACTGTTGTTCTCCTGCTATCTCTTTTTGGGGATGAGCCATCACAAATGCAGCAGCTATGCAGATCTGGAGATACAGATACTTTTTGTTGGAGGGAGAGGATAGATTGAATTAATAATCTAACATGCTGGCAGCTCCTTGAGTACTTGAGAAGAAGCACAGCACAGCTGCAAAGGCAGGGCAGATTCATGGTGTTTAATGCCACGGATAGCGATTAGTGTCGGCTGTTATTGTCACAGTTACTGGATTTTTATTGTGTCCCGGAGTGTGGCTGGTGTCTTCTCAGAATGCTGTAAATACATCCGAGATTCAGAAAGTTTGTGATCCAAGTGATAAGCTTGACAAACAGGTGAGGAGAGRAGATAATGCCAGAGAAAAAGCTTTGGTGGAGGAGACAGTAGGGATTATGTATGTGGAATAAAGTAGTTATTTACTTCGGGAGTGTGTTTACCTTAAAGTAAGATGTTTGGTGTGCGTGGGTGGTTTTGTGTGTGTATTTGGAGGTAGTGCAGTGAGTCTTTCCAGCTCGGTGGGAGGTGGAGAGGACTTCCCATCTGCATTCTTGAAGCTTGGGGATGTAAAGTGACACAGATTGAAATCTAGACACATTAATGGACTTTATGAAGTTTAGTGTCACCAGTTGAGCAGAAGAAAAAGAAGAAATATACCAGCAGAGAGGTATTTCTCAACAACACTGTGGCCCTCTGATTGCTTTAGCAGGTCCCTCTGCTTTTCCTGCAGGAGTTGGTTGTTGTTCCGTGGAGAAACCAGCATCGGAAAACTCTGGCTGTCTGACATGAGGCAGGGCTGCAGCGCGTCAGCGTCGGCTGCGGCAGCACTGGAAGGCAGCTTGTGCCTTGCCAAGGTTTATCCCCTGCTGTTTCAAGATACTATATCATATAAATTTATCAGTCGCTSCTGTAAAAAGTTTCCTACATGCGAGTCCCGCAAGGCAGTTGTTGCAGAGCCTCACCCTTCGGATGGCTAGAAATGTGCTTGTAAATTCCAGTCTGGAGGGATCCGTGGCCAAGTCTTAATCATTTGTTCTTGTGCCAAATTTGTCTTTTAACTTGGTAGCTTCTCTGCTTCTGTGGCGCTTATCTTTGCTCCAACCCCCTGCAATTACACAGAAATTACATTCCATTCAAAATTGATTATCAAACGTTGCATAATATTTAGGCCAGACTGATAGCTCGGTAGTTCACTAGAGAGGTTCCTCCCCCATTCTTAAATACAGGTATTAGAGTCACTGCTTCTCCAGTCATTTGTATAACCTCTGACTGAATAGATTTATTAAAATGAAGTTCCTAGTTAGCTGTACTAAGAATAAAACCTTTGTTTTTGAGGTATCTTTTTTTTTCCTGCATTTATATGCAGATTTACATTTTTAACTACCACATTTGGTAGCACAGTTTGTATCCCATCTCTGAAAATAAGGAATTTTCTGTTCGTCTCAAAAAAGATAGCATTACGGCTTAGCCAGGGAGGAAGGAACCTTCTTCAGTTTCCTGAAGGGAAGGTCTTCTGAACTWTGGAGAAAGTGAGGAATGGAGGAAAGGCAAAGGAAGTCTTTGGAGCAGGGGATAAGAAAGCAAACATCAAGGGAAATAAAAAGACGGGAGAGTTAAAGAGTATGGCCCTTACATACTATGTTTTTGAAACATTTAAATTCCCCAAGCTACAAGCAATGATAAGAAAATTCCCTATTGTCTGTTGCTAACAAAAAGCCAAAATTAAAATTATGAACATTTATATGTGAATTGAACTGCAGGTGCACTTTCAGAGGAAAAAAAATCTTAATGAAGTCTATAAAAATGAACAAGAAAATTCTGTGGAGACTGCACAATAATGGTATATTTTCCTGAACCAGTGCAGTGTAACTGTGTAGGTCATCTTTTCATCTACATGCTGGTTATTTCATTTTCCCAAGTGAGGAACRCTTTGATTCTGATAGTCATGTGTCTCATGCAAAGCAATTGATTAGGATACAGTTTCCAAACCACTTTTTTTTTTATAGTAAGAATATATATATGTTTTCTCATGCCCTGGTAGATTTCTGAATAGAGGTATTATTACAGTTGGTGTGTCATTTTACTGTACTTCAGTTCATTTAGTCCCAGGTGTACTACGTGTGTGTTCGGTCTAAGGGAGGGCATGGGAGCCTTGCCAAGCCCTTCAGTTATTCTTGGCCCACAGCCTAAGCACTACATTTTTCTAACTTATGAAATGAATTTCAACTTGTAACCTGTGGCACTTTCAAGGTCATGATTGGAAGGTGTCAGGTGTGCTTTAAGAATAGCTCGGCAAGGAAAGGATCCATTTTAAAAAGGTTTAATTTTTTTTTTTTTTTTAAATAATTGCTGGCTAACAAATAGCCCAGAAAGCAAACTAGCATGAACTCTTCAACACCTCTCCAAATTCAACAAAACTGACATTTATAGCTTTATTGTAGCAGAGACATGGCATTTGGATTCAGATTGTTTGGACTGCAGAGTGTCAGTATAAATAGCTATGATTGACTTTTGTATGGAGCACATCTGGAAGCAATTTATGACATTCCAACTAGATTAAAGCATGTTTTAAAGGCATTTCACCAGTCTTTTTTTCTTCTTTTTTTCTGGCTATGGTGAATAAAGTTTCAAAGACAGTTTAGCTGCTGTTTCTGTTAATGTGGACCATAGTGAAGTCAAATTAAGGGCAACTGCAGAAAATGGTGCATTTGTTTGTTTTTATTTTTTTGTTTTGTTTTGTTTCCCAGAATAGGAAAAACACTGAAGTGAGTGTTACTGGAACTATATTCTCTTTTGGGAGGTAAAGTAGAGCACTTGACACCGGGAAAATTGCAAACTGAAAAGTGGTGAATTAGACAAGTCTGAGATGCTGAAACCATGAGAACAAATTTGAAAGACTTAAATACCTGCTGATGGTACACAGACTGAGCTGATGGGACACAGTAACCACCCAGGTTTTTCTAAAGTATATGAAAATATATTAAAAGAAAAAGAAAAGAAAAAGGAGGAGAAATCACTTAGCATGACTAATTGTGACATAATTAGGATAATATCAGGAAACTGAACACATGTAATTTGAAGATGGATAGAAAGAAGGTTACCTACAGAGATGAACCCAGGAATACTGAGGGAACTTGTGCTAAAAAYGGCCCACTTCCTTAGGGAGTTTCTACCTCTGTTTCTGCAGCAGACCTGCCTATCTGCCAAAGCTTTCCTACTTCTGAGTGTGGTGAAATGGATTAAAGATTTCCCTCTTGCAAAATGCTGCAGATATACGGATGGCTGCTGCTAGGATGGATTGTTGAGAAAAGTTTCCAGAGAAGTAACAAAATGCTGGATCCTTTTACATGTTATGCTGTTAGCATTTCCTGTCACCGTGCAGCACTGGGGTCAGTTGGTGAAATGTGCTCCCATTTCTTGGTACTTTAGAGCAACTTTTCCCCTGAGCTGCACAAATGTATGGATGCTGTTGGTCCATTTTTGGTTTTATTAACAGGATGGTTAAGAGAACCCATTGTTTTGGTTCTCAGTGTTTTTTTATACAAAGCAATATTAACGTCAAMTATACTTTCTAAAAATCATAGAATGCTTGAGGTTGGAAGGGACCTCAGAGGTCATTTAGTCCAACCCCAAAAATATATCMGTCAGAGATGAGACTTCAACACAACTGTATGTAATATCATATTCAGCTTCTCTGTTTTAACTTGAGATATGGGGAAAGTGCAGCTGCATAGGTTTGGGCACAGGATAACCTAGCTCAAAGCAAACAAGTGCGTTCTGCTCTGGTGCCCACGTTGCTCCCTTTTCATTGCTGTCAGTACATGAACTAGCTCAGCTGCTTTTGTTTGGAAGAGCAAGGAGTGTCTATGGCACTTAGTGCATTCCCCTGATTATTTCATATACATTCAGTTGGCACTGCCTCTGTAAAGCTCCTTTCCTTACTCTTGACGAGGAAGGAGAAAGTACAGTATATGATTCAATCCCCGAGCGGTGTTGTGAAAGCATGAGCTGCTTTGATTCTATCTTCAAAGAAGTATTTAGGATGATAAGATAAAACGAGGAAGCAAGAAAATAGTCTGAAACCATTAAGTGAATTAAATAGTTTTAAATGAATTTAGGGGAAGCATATGAGAACACATGACTTCTTGGTAAGAGCTGTCTGGTATGAGGATAAATCAAGGAGCGAAGAAAATTAGAAGAGTTGTGAGGGTGGGATATTACTTTGGCAGCCATCTCTGTGACAAAAGTACTGGGTAGATAATTCTTTTCTTTAAATACTGTAATGTAATTTTTTGCTGTACTTCATGCCAGATATGGGACTATATATATTATGACAAATTTTATTTTATTTTAATTTGTTTTATTCTAATCTTAATAAATCCTGCTTTTAATTAGACCATATGAGCCTTGAACTGCCCTCTAGGAATTTCATACAGGCTACAGGTTAAGGTTAAACAATAGTCAGCCTTTAAAAAGTGGCTATGAAAATGAGCTCCTGGAGCTTAACCCACTTGGAATTTTCCTGAGCCAAGAAAGGACACAGACAAAATTGACAAAAAATGATTCTGATGCTGTAACGTGGTCTGCAGTCTAGCAGGTGTATGATACATCTGTAATTACCCCTATGGGACTGAGTTTGAGARTTTAATATTGCATATGTTTAAAGTGTGTTTGCATTTGCAAAATCCTCCTTGTGTATCAATAAAAGYAGTGTGTAGGAAGGTTTTTATATTGCAGTAAATCATGGCAGAATATAAGTAGGTGCGTTTGAAGACATTATGCACAGGTGGACCTTTTTTCTTTTTTGACGTTAAAACGTCGAAATGTCTGACATTTGACGTTCATTAGGCAAAGAGTTTCTATGGTACCTTGTACATTACCTTGACTCATTTTTATGTATAGGAGAGTAGCATGGGTCTTGTCCAAAAGTCTGTATAGTTTTGAAGTTTGCATCTGTATAATTTACCGTGAAATTCCATGCCCTGACAGAGGGTGCCTTTCCCCTCAAGAATATGAACTTTATTTGCTTAAAAAAGAAAAAAAAAAAAAAAAGTCTTTCTGGCTCGCTTACTCGTGAAGACAAGCCCGGTGCTTTAGAGCAGAGGTGCTAAACCAGTGAGCTGCTATCTTCCCAAGGTTTCACACAGCTCGGAGCAAGAGCCGATGCAGCCGCTCTGTCCCTGTTAGTTTGGAGGCCTCRGGCTGGTGATTCAGCTGGCAGTGTTGCTCATTGCACATATTTAGTAGAAATGTCATCAATATCAGAGGTTTTCATTAAGCACACGAACCTGATTTTTCAGGTACATGCCTTCGAGGTCTGTTGCAGAGGGTGGGCAATTTGAATGCATTTGCATGTGTTGAAAGTTGCATGTTCTGGTGATACAGAAGGAAAAAATGGGAGGTTGGGTCATGATAACTGGGTTGTGTTAGTGCTGTAGGATTGTAGCAGTAAAGAAATAACCTTATTTCCTTATTTTTTTTTCCTCTCTAGTAGAAGTGATTTAGAAGTTTGGGTCAGAAATCCGGGAAATGAAAGCTATTTTATTTACACTTTATCACCTCGGTCAGTCGATCGTTCAGCCTGGGGAGCTCCAGTTCCCCCTGGCCCGTGTCCCAGGCCTGTCTTCCCTTAGCAGGCAGGTCTGGGAGGAGGGAGCTCGCACCGCATGCAGGTCCTGCCCAAACAGAATTGACATCTCGCCAAGGTAGTCTCCTGCTTTCCGCAGTTCAGCCGTGTCATCAGCCTAATGTGCCCTGATTACTCCCTGATCAAACGTGTAGATACTCGTGATGACAGCACAGTCCCGTAGGCACCTCCCTGTGTCACTCCTAACACTGGTGTGGGCTTGCAAGCCTGCTTGGATGCTTGAAGCTGCACATAGGTATCTTGTGACCCTTCTCAAAGTGCCTGAATAATGCGGGTGGTGTATAGAGTTTTTGGCACCTAAACTGCTCCAGTGTATTGAAACTCCCTTTCCACAGCTTCAGGCAGCCAAGTGCTTTTGCATTTGGCCTTGAGTAGCTTTTCCAGTGACCTATGGCATGGGTGACCTTAAACAAGCCATTGCCGGTCTCTTCACTACGTCAGTTCATGTTGCTTCAGCACCTGTGTTCACTGCTGTTGTGGTGGGACAAGGTAGCAGGGAGCCGGGGACATGGGAAACATTTGGATGCCCTTTTTTGTGGGGAAAGGGGAGATTTCATTGGAATCACCRTAACTCCATGAGCAGAGTGAGGCTGGATGTTTTCTCTGGGATGCCTGACCACCAATTTTGCTGCAAAAAGCGTGGTTGGTGCAAAGCACCCCGTTATCACCATGACATTCTGGGAATGAAGCACAGGAACGAAGGGCTCYGATCTCCTAACTGCAGTGCTGAAATGCTGGATTCATTCAAGGGGACACTTGTACCTGCATTGGCTTGAATAGAGCACAGGGGGCTTTTTCTAAACACCCTTCCTTCGAGTAGCGTTGCTGCTTGCTGCCAATAGTCCTTTTAAACTGTCCACAGCAATAAACAATGCAGCTAGTATTGCATTCATGCCTAGGCCCTCAAAGAAAACGCACAGAAAATGACTGTAATTGGTTTATGCTGGCTGATTAATTTATTACCCATCTCCTGACAAGTTCATTGAAAGGTAATTTTCCGAGTGGTGATAATATCCACAGGATAAAATACGGAGGATGCGCAAGTTGCGAATGCCGAGCGCCAAGTCACGAGCAGCAGTGTTGCAGGAGGGCCTGCCGGCTGTGGCTGTGGCATCGTTCGTTCTGCTGGCGGGGGCAGGACAGGCCTCAATGACGGCCACATTCGGCGCTGCAAACACACTGTGCAGCATCCGGAAGAGGATTGCTCCAGCTGGATAGTAGCAGGAATCATAAAGGCACCTTAGACTCAGTATTGCTCATGTATGGAGAGCCTAGGAGTTATTCTTACTAGGAATTGCAGTTGACTTTTTAGTATTTTTGTTTTTAAAGATTTAGAGCACATGCTTTTTACCACTTGCGATAGCTTATTCTTTTGGCACTAAACCCGCCATTTACCTTTTGAGCGTAAGTCATTCTTCAACAGTCCAGTAAAGTTCACAAGCTGTCTTTGTGTAATAGAATTATGCAGCAGTCTCATAAAATGTATATCTGGTCATCTCTTATCAGGCTCATTTAAACAAAGATATTAAAATTGACATTCTTACACAAGTGTCTAATTTACAAATAGCAATAAATAGCCCAGGCAGCGTGCCAGGGACACCTCGGAGGCTTGTAACCTGATACGTCTTGGAGCGCATGAAGACTGTGACAATTTGGTGCTTTTTTAATAATTAACATGGAGCTATTCTTGTACCTGAGCCAAGCCAGTGTTGCTAGTGAGTAGGAGTCTTTTCACTGACTGTGATCTTTAAATCAGACACTTTACGGCTGCCAAGCCAAGCCATTCCTAGGGTAAACTCAGCAGCATTTTCTGAAACCTATTTGAATGGATTTTATTATTAGTTGGGGGTTTTTTTGAGTGCGAAGSGGGAGGCAGAGGCGGAGAGGGCGGCTGAAATTGTTCTGCCATACTGAGCATGTTTTATACATAAGTCAACAGCAAGTGTTATTTAGTGTGTTTTGCTGAAAGTCACATTTATAAATGTAAATTTTTTCAGTTTTGCAAAGCGTAATGCAAATTAGCAGCAACATTTTATAAGGTAATAGTTGACGAGAAGTATGAGATTTGCTTATTAAYAGCTAGATTTTTTTAATATTTCAAGGAGGTTATTTATAATGTCAGCTAGAAAAGCTTTATAAATAAATGAGGCATTAGACTTACAACAGAAAGCTGTGTAAATTGTTACAATGATGATGATTACCTATTTCAGTGACAGGCATGTGTAATGTTTTATTTGTGTTTGAACTGAAGGAGTTTGATGGTGTATTTTAGAAATAGGTAATGAAGAATTAATTGTTTCTTTATTAATATTAGTGACATTTAATGGTTATATATCTTCTAGCTTTTAGAATGGATGTGTGGGTGACATTGTTCAGAAGTGCTTTCCAATTATTTTAACAGAAACCATATGTACGGAGGGTAGGCGAAGTGCAGGATATCAAGTCCAAGTAATTGATGCTATGCAGACTTTATAGACTTTCTCATTTCGTTTTTAATTAAAGTTTCAGTGCAATAGAATCCTTTAAAGTAAATTAAAATTAATCACCAGTAGGTAAAGCTGCTCTGCGGAGAACATAAAGCCACCAAAACTGTTTTTCATATTGTGCATATATTGATCTATCAGTCAATATTAATTGATTTATTTGTAAGCGTACCACGTGAACTATTTGTGAAACTTAAAAAATGTTATATGTGAATCCTATTAGAGCAACAGTTATTTTGTCATGGATGTCAATCAATAGATACTTAAGTAGATTGCAGATCTAATATTACTATACTGGTTCAACTATGTGATTACATTTAAAAAAATTCTACATTGTTATTTTTCAAACAAAAATAATGTCTTTTCATGCCATTTTCTCTTTTTCTTCCTGTTTCATTGTTCCTTTACACAGTGATGATCTTTGAGATGAGCAGTATTATTTGGTAGATATAAACTAATAAAACTTTTGTATGAATGCATGTGTTTTGATGAAACTTTTTGTGTCCTGTTTTCCTTTTTTTTTTAATGAATATTTTTTTTCTGAATGACATTCTCTTTAAATTCTCTTTAAATAAGATCTTTATATTTACTTGGTAGTACACGATAAAATATTGCAAATTGCTATAAAGTTCCAAATCTTATTTAGGCAAAAGTCCTACTGAAGTTAGAGGATGAAATCCTGATGCTTGTTGAAATAGCTGTAAAATATCCTGTTGAGTTCAATGGCATTAACAGTTTCACCTTAGGAGTTTTGTTGAAAGTAAGGGTAACATGTTCGGAATTAAGATAAGACAATCAGAGCATTAAACTTCCGTACAACCTTTTGCAAATTTGAACCATATTTCTTTATGCTTCAGCTCCGTGTATGCAACATGGTGGTAATGCTTTCTTACACCGTAGGAATGTTGCGAAAAGCTGCAAACTAAAAGCTGATATATATATATATATGTATATATACACACGCACACACACACACATGCATATATATATATGTATATATATATGGATTTTTTTTTCCAGATTCTAGTGATCAAAATCACTAGGCACATAGCTAGTTTCGGCAGCTATCCACTGTCTCAATATCTGTTACATAAATAATATAGGTTATAACCCAACCTGTGGGTTATAACCTATAACCTAATAGTTACTTAAGCAGCTTAGGAGTTGTGTATGTCAGCTGGATGCCTAGATGATTCCTGGAGAAATTCAAAACCAACTTTGTACCTGCGAAATGACCGTGAGCTCCCCTAAGCAGAGTAATTTAACTTTTGTAGTGAGATACAATAACTGGTTGTTAGGGGAAAGAACCTGTGCTGTGRTTTTCACATTTTCTTTCTCTGTTGACAAGGAGAAAGGTGAATGGATGATGAGCTACTTTAAGCACGTGCTGAACTTTAAGCATGTAACTGAGCCATGTGTTTAATAAACGCTTTCCTGATCTGCTGGCCTGAAACCACTGTTCAAAAGACAAGACTTAGAGAGATCCAAGCCATAAAAAGATGTAAGGTGTTAGCAGGCAAACCTTTTTGTTGTAGAAGATGCAAATTGTATGRTAAGACAGAATTTTACTGTGCAAGCCTATGCTTTCTTTGACATATAGAAAGTTCTTCTTGGGAAAGGCAAAATAACTCCTTTTTGTTCCTGCACCTTTGAGAGGTTTAGTTCAGGTTAGAGAGCCTGAATATTGCAGGGGTTTCAGGTTTTGGTAATGAAAAACAGATAATGTGCACAGTTTTGTGAAAACACGAAGGGCATGTAGAGGGCGTGTGAATSAGTCTGTTGGGCTCGACACTATCTTTAATGCTACAAAAAGAATAAAATAATCTTTTACTTTCTTCAGACAACCATTTATTGGGCACCAAGAACAATTAAATATGGGAAATAAAATCGAATGGCCTTTTAAGCAATCAATGTGAACTTCTGTACTAAATTACTGAAGAATAAAAATATACTGTGTCATCAGTCTTTAAATACCTTGCTCATTAAAAGGTTGTGCACTAACCTCTGATCCCTAATCCTCTGGATTATTAGCATTAATTTCTTTTTCTTCTTTGTTTTTTCTTTCTTTTCTTCAAGGCGGTAGAAGTCRGTTTCCACATCTATCAAATCAGTGCATGGCTTAAAGAAAACAAAGACTAAGGAAACTAAGAGTTACATGACTCTTGGTTCAAAATGAGAAAAAAAAAATGCAATTCTTTCTCTATGCATTGTTGTTTTGCAATGTGTTTAATAAAGTTTAATTTTTATAGGTGTTTTTTCTTGTTTTGTCTCCCTTTTTTTTCCTTCTTAAACGAGGAAGGAGTGTTTTCCAGCCCGTTTCCTGGTGTGCYGGGTGTCCGTGAGCACGACACGAGAGGTGAGGGCTGAGCGGGTGGCCGCTCGGCGGGCGCAGGAGCTGCGGGCGCCGCATTCGTCTGCTCCGCTGGTCACAGAGGGGGCTCGGGCAGCCGGGGCGGCCGGCTCGGCGAGAGGGCTCCTCTCCCACCTGCATCTGCCCACGGCGTGACCCAGCTGCCTGGTTCCTCCGTGAACTGCCGCAGGATGGGTCACGGCGTCGCCAGGAACAAATCCGGAGCCCCGGTGAGATCCCGGCGGCTCTCGAGCSTGCTGGTGCTGGCCGCCTGACATCTCGTTTGCTTGCAAACCAGTAGTCACGCTGGAAATTTTGTCTGGTTTTCCTTTTTTTTCACCATTAGCAGCAAAATCTTGCTCAGGTGTGTTGTAGCTCGGTGTGACTGTTTCTGCCTASTTATCATATTTACCTGCAGTAATGCTGGCAGTATAACTTAGTGGTGTACACCTCGTGCTGTGGCCTGGCTCCATGAGAGAAAGCTCTCCAGTGAAATGACCTCAAATTCAGCTTTCTGAGGAACCAGGATTCACACCCCTTCTACTGCCTACATGGCTAAGGAGTCTGCAGTGACATGATGGTGGTCATGTCTTCATTACACACTTTGTGATGATCATTTATTTTCCCTTTCCATGTTAGCTCCTTAGTAAATAAATCTGATCTAGCATTGAACATGGCAAGTCAGGACACTGACAGGTTGCTCTGGAGTATCAAGACCTGCTCTCTAGATGTCTTGCCAGCAACTACTGTGATTTTGGAAGTGCCTGAGTGCTGCAAAAAGGCTGCAGTTACTGCCTGCAGTTGGGAGATGCAGCAGGAATTTATCGTGGCTGTCATTAGTGGTGCTGCTCTTGGCCTGTATTCATGGGAGGTCTCATCCACACTGCTGCATAGGTGCTTCCCTGGAATTCAGCATCCCTTAACAGGAATGGTTTTCCAAAGCCCTTTTGCTCAGTCTGGAATTGTCTCACTACTGTTCTAAGTATTGTAGCTTCGCTTGTCAGGAGAATTCTCCCCCTGAAATACTAACCTTGATGTGAGAAGCAGATGTCATAATTGGAAATCAGACTGCAAAGGAAAATAAGTTTCCCCCCCCCCTTTTTTTTTTTTTTTTTTGCTGCATCTAGAGAGAGCAGTAGGAGGAGAGAAAATATTTAAGACTTGTTGCGAACATTTGGATGAAATAGTTATGAATGCATGTATTTCACATTTTGAAAGGTATCTCTCTTGCCTGTGATTTCATCATACAAATTCTGAATTGCACTTTAACACATTGTGTTTCTTTACTCCCTTCCAGTATTTCTGTGAGTCAAAGTTTTGGTGATAATTAATATTTCAGGAATTTCATGAAAGGATAAGAAGCTAAGCAGTGGCTGATCCTGTCAGAATTGTCCCTTCTACCTTATTTTCCTTTAAATGGCAGTAGATTGATTTTATTTTGGTTATGGGGGATTTAAATCAAATATCCTAAAAATTCTMCAGTAATGCATAAAATATTAAATTTCCCATTTGATTTTCTAAATATTTTAACACATATGAAAAATTCTTTGACACTTGAAACTGAACCTTTCCCTATTATTATTGCTTCCACCTATATTGCAATATATGCTTCCACCCAAATGCAATTCATTTGTTATCCATGTGTTGCATTACCACAGTATGTTTTCTGTAAAAGTAGTCTTGACTGTATATTGCATATTTTGGTTTTTCATTTGGGATCACTTAATCTTCAGATAGTATRCACTGGTTGTGTAAAGCCTCATGTTGCTCAAGTCAGTGATCAAATTCCAGCTGACTTCAGTTGAATTGGGATAGCAYGATAGCTCTTTCCATGTTGCTCATATAGTGGAATCTGAAATAGGGCCTGACACAAGGCCTTTTAAAGTCAATTTAAAGGCTGACGTTGACTTGAGTGTGCTTTTCATCAGGCCAATAATGGACTGTTTCTTTTAGGCACTTTCTCCCCTTCATGCTAGCCTCACTATAAATGGAATTTCTCTGTAAGTAGAACTATTACCTGCCTGATGAGCTTCTCCCTTGTAGTTTGACAGCATTTCTTTTCACTGCCTTCAAGTACAGTGTAACAACAGATCCCAGTGGTTTCTGTTGTGTGATGCCTATTTTTCTTCATTTTCCAATGTCTTAAGTACTCCAGTGTCTCTTCTGTTATGTTGCTTGAGCTTTAATCTTTTTTGAATTCATTATTATTGTGCAGTGAAAGAGTCACTTCAGAGTTAGGCATTCCTTCTTTTCTTATTTTTAATTTATTTTTTTTTAATTTGAATAAGTTGGCATCTTGTTTGCAATTATCTTCTTGTGTAAAGATTAAGATTTTGTGCATGACGGAGGCCCAGCTGTGCTGATGCTCAGGATCCCTGGGCTGCTCCTGCGAGCCAGGGCAGCAGCTGCCCTCATCCTCMGCATGGCGAAGTGCTAAGAATACTGCACTTATGGTTATTGCTGTTTCAGAGAGCCAGGAGGGGCAAAACAAAAATATTTTCTATTTTCCCTTCTAAATTTGGTGCATGGATGCACCAAAGCTACAGGGAGCTCCCAAAAAGCATATTTTCATTTTCATTCTATTTCTCTGTGTGGCTAATTAAAAATGAGACTAGAAACTGGTCTCTTGATGGTAGATGGTGGCAATGTGGCAACTTTGCCACATGTGGATCACTTTGGGCCAATGGATCACTTTGGACCATCGCTTTTTTTTTTTTTTTTTTTTTTTTTTT
>NW_020455644.1:828323-905167 GCF_003342845.1 Nothoprocta perdicaria
TAGTAAGTGGCAAACTTTTTTTTCCCCCCTTGCCACTGGTTTGGTGCATATCTCATTCTTTCTTCCTACCTTTTTGCTTGAGGACTGGTGGGTTTTTTTTGGCTGTTCTGCTCAAATTGATTTTCTCAGAGGTCTGCTACCCAATGATCTCCAATCTATGAGTGATATCACTGATCTCCTGTGTGGTCCCACTGAGGGCTGAACCCCTGTTCTGGTCATATTGTACCTCTCACCCAAATATTTTCCTTTTCTCTGGCTTGTTCTGGTGGTGGCAAGGAGAAATGACAGAACTGTAGTTGTGGTTTTAATCTGAAAGCCCTCCAGTCTGTTGGGTGACTTCTGAAAGTGAATGGATATCTCTGTAATGTGCGTAAAGACTTTGGTAACATCAGATGCATAAATCGCACGAAGTTTCCTTAATAGCCTTTTTTTCCCCTCTCTCCTCTTGTTTGAGGTAGGCCTTAGTCATTTTGGTCCAGGTGTGAGCAGGGCTTCTTGTGAACTTGCAGCATTTGCTCCCAGCAGCAGTTAGGAAAGGGCACTGGGAAGCTGACTTGCGTAAATATTCTCCTAAAATATAGTATGGTATTGCTTGGACAGCTTGTGAATGTTAGTAAGATGATGTGAGAAATGGGAGAATTAGACTGTGTATCATGTTAGGGAGGATATTGTGGCAGTGTGTGGAAGAATGGTAGAAARTATGGGGATGATGAGTGTACTTCAAATATAGTATGTGTACTAACCATATACCTGCACCTCAAATTCTCCTATTTCAGTCATACTACAGACAAGGGTAGTTACTGAAAAATGCATTAATATTTCCCCCAAAACAGTTGTTACTGGCTCTTATTGTGCATTTAAACTAAAATCCACAAATGTGACACTTAGATTGCTTTTGTGCTGCTAGTGACCGTTCATCATGATAAGCATGATTTGCAAAGAAATTTATTTTAAAAAAGCATTTTTAGAGCCACTAAGAAATATTAGAACTTGTGCTTGCAATGCATATAGATAGTCTTCTGCTGATTACAACCCTGGACATATATTTTAACAAGGCCTGAGATGCCCTGATTCAAGCCTCTCAATGGCATGATTTAATATCTAATATTACCCCTTGCATATAGTTGGATTGTGAAAGTGACTTTTCCCCAAAGCCTGACAAAAATTTACAGCCACGGCTAGTATTATGAGAGTTGACAGGAAGTAGAAACTTCTCAAATATTACATATTTTTAGGCTCTTTTAATTTGTCATAATTTCTTAGGAAGGCAGGAGAAGCTTACAAACGATGCAGATGTGCTAACACTTCATTCAAAGGCCAGCGAAAACCTGATGCGAGTTGTAAACTGGCCTGCACATACTCAATTGCAGGGGAGGGCTGTTCTCTGCATTAACAATCCTTAGCTCAACTCCCCTGGCTCCTTCCTCAGTAGTAAGTCATTGCTGTGATGATGTGCCTCAGTGATTTTACTGTCTATGAAATAGAGACCATCTTCATATGAACCTCTAGGGGTTCTTTGTAATAATATTGTATTTTTAAAAAATGGCACTACCACTCTACATAATCTCCACTAATCGGTACATAAAGCCTGTTTGGCAGTTTAAACTGTATGTACAAAATATGAGATTTGGCACTGCCTACTCTGGTAGTTAAAAGGCTTACTCTGGTGCAAACTGCTGCTCTAATTGTTTTTAAGTGCAGTACACAGGCTTGTCTCTTTCTGTGGCAGATGCAATCGCTTTGTATTTTGTAGCATCTCTGAGCAAACAAAATCTTGGCCAAATTAAAGGACTACTTTGTGTGGAGTTTGCCTAAACTAAGCTCATTTGTCACTTGGAGTTGAAAGAATACAAGTTTTGTATCTATTATTTTTGCATTTTCACCAAGTAACCTTGTGTCTGGAGCCAGTTTTCATCTATTATTAATAGATTCTTGATGGATGAGTTTCTTTTCTACCTACATATAGCAAAAATGTACTGTTTAAAGCAAGTTATCGCTCTCTCTTTTTCCCCATAATCAAAAGCACTTTCAAATCTGCTCTCAAAATCCTGAAATGAGAAGTCTCTCTTTCTGTGCACAAGTAATTATAGGTAGTATATGGATTAAATAACTTACTGGATAATCTTTTTTTCCTCCACAGCGCAACTGAGAAGGACTTTGAGAATGAGTCTTGTGTATCCAAGTCTTCGTACTGTGGGAAAATGCTCAGAAGCTGTTGGGAGGTTGAAAAAAAGAAGTTGTTTTTCATTGCTGACCCACTTTTGCCCTCCATGGCACTAGTAATAAACCTGGCACTAGTAATAAAGCAGCAGTCATATGTTGCTCCTGCCATATATATGTATGTGTGATATATATACATATGTTTACTCATATATATATATATATATATACACACACATGAGCAAAATGCAAGACTAAAACCACCTGAAAGGGCCAGAGTTCTAAGCCATGCTCCTGCTTCCTTGAGGAATGGGGAACCATTAGAGTAAATTCTCCGTTGCTGCTTTTGTCCGTAATTGTCCGTTAACATGCTTTTCATCCTAGTTTAAGAGAGAATTCTCCCAGAAAGCTGGATTAGACATCGCTCTTGAACTCATTTTGAAGTAGACATGATTATTTTGGTTGAGAGATGAAAGCCCACCATCCCATGTAAGTCCACACAAGAACAGTGAAGAATGAGTCCAAGGAGCAGAAGGAAGGTCTCTAACCAAACAGTTTTGTTGCCTCATACTAGAAGGTAGGATTCATTATATTCCTAACGAGGAAAGAGGCAGTTCCTGAAAGAAAGATATATTTAAGCTTACGGCACAGGGCTCTGGTATGATACTGAGATATTTTGGAAGAGGCTTTCTGTATCAAGTCATGTAATCCCAAAATTAAGATGCTGTTTTTATAAGAGAAATCCTGAGTAACATATGGTCTAGCTGGCAAATAGTAGATCTGTAGAAAGAAGACAAAAGCATTTGGGTTTTTGTTTACCTACTCACCCCCAGCCAAAGTTCCTTGAATCAGTTCCATAAATATGCTGCACATTTGTGAATTTGTAAAATCTTAAAAATTGCATGTCTAACATAGGATCATGCCTGATATTCCAGATGGAAGAGTGTGTCTGTGTATGTAAAAAAAATATTTGCTTTGTGTCAACAACTACATTACAGAACAGGGCTAAGTAAAATTTGGTTTTTGTCCAGTCTCTCAGCTGATTTACACTACAAGGCGATTCTCATTGAAGAAGTCAATCAAATATCCAGGTTCATGTAAAACTGATCACAGCTGTTGGAGGATTTCATATGGAACAAAAAATTATGTTTGTTTTCATGTGTTTGTATTTCTGAAAGCCATTAGAGAGATCTAAACTATATTCTGGATGCCCTTCCTATAATTAATACATAATACAGATAACGATAGAATATAAAGGACTGCTCGTCTCACCATGACAAATGATCCCTGGCAAAGTGATTAACATGAAACACTTCCAGGGTCAGTGTGTTAGAGCAAGACTGGCCTTGCACCATGACCAGAGTGTTCACACATCCAGAGTTTGGTAGCCAAAGCATCCAGTCTGTCCAGCCARGGCGAGCACCCGGCTAGCAGCTCCAGCTGTTTCCCAAGAAAGCATTTGTCCCTAGACATCTTGACCGAGCAYAGGGGAAGGCAGTTGGATGGAAGGAGGCAGATAGGAGAAAGAGAGGGCCTGGAGTTTAGAGGAAAACAGTGCTACAAATGTGCAGGAGTGCACAAGGTGGATGGATACCATGACATTGTGAGGGTGACAGAGCAGTGGAACAGGCTGCCCAGGGAGGTTGTGGAGTCTCCTTCTCTGGAGGTCTTCAAAACCCGTCTGGATGCCACCCTGTGCCACATGCTCTAGGTGTGCCTGCTTGAGCAGGAAGGTTGGACTAGATGATCTGTAGAGGTCCCTTCCAACCTTGAATATTCTGTGATTCTGTGACATTTTCCTGGTGGCCAGTGCAGCTTGACCATCGAGCTAACCAGCATTTCCCATGGACCACCAACATCCTGAGCACTGGCTCTCTCTGCTCTTGGGGTCACTGGCTCCGTGCAGGTTAGTTACAGCAGTTTAACATCTTGCTGTTGAGGAGGCTACCGCAGAGACTCTGTAAGAGCATCGCCATGGTGGACRTGTGGAGAAAGGATGTGTTTGTTCTTGGGCTCTGTGAAGAAGCCCAGGCCCTCATCCCACCTCAGTGTTGTAACCCTGGGTGGAATGAGTACAAAATGGGCTTGGAGCCTTTGTTTTTTTCCCAAGTTGAAATGTCTTCTCTGTCTCGTTCGGACCAAGTCTCCCACCTTAGCCATCACACAGTCTTAAAGCGTATATAATGTTTGTGCTAGAAGTATTACCTTGATGTTCTTTCTAGCTAATTAGCTGTAGTAAATATATTTTATAAAGACATAATACAACTTCTAAGGCCTTCTAAGCTAAGGTTTCAGTCACAGATGAGAAACCTTTTCTGATATGTCTGAATTATAGCTTGAGAGACTGGGAAAACCATCTTCATAATACCTATTTATTGTTCTTACAGTGCATTGAGCAAACAGGAGCAGATTAATATTTGTCTCAGATTTATAACCTGTGGGAACCTTGGGCAACAATTACTTAAGCTGAAGAGAAAACGGTTTTTACCACAAATATTTTTAATTAATCTGTTAACATTTTTGACGGTCTCTATTTGTAGCACTTAACAACTGAGACAAATGAATACACTTATCTTCCTTAACTGAAATGTAAACTACTTTCCTTGCTTGAAAAGCATTCTGTTGTCTTTAGGGTGTTTCAAATTTGTTTTCACCATGAGGATTCACTTTGCCTTAATAAAATTCAATAAATTCTGTGCCTTGCCAACTGCTGTGTTGAGGCTGGTTTCATAGTGGCCAAGATACTTTTTAGTTCATCTATCTTCCTGTGCCCTGAAGTCTTTTTTAATATTATGTTCACTTTATAGTATTTTTTATGGTGAATGACCTCCACTTTTTCACAATTCTGCTTTCATACTGCTTTATAGGTCTGTATTGTTATTTTTATTTTCTTATTTACTTTCCTTGTGAATGAAAGGCCTGTTCTTAGGTGAGAGGACAAATTCCTGTCTCTCAGATAACCTCACTTCTTGTTAAACAGAAAGTTGTCTTGCCCTGTGATTTCATTTGGACAAAAAAGTAATAAGGATCAAGAGGTTGCTTTAAAAGAAGACAGGAGAAATTCTTTTTTTTTTTTCAATTTTGATTTAGCTAGATTTTTTGGCTAGTCCACACAACAATCTACGTGAGTGCAATTTTTAACAGTAGGCAGGGGGTAGAGAAATGAAATCATGGCAAAGGTCCTTTAAAGATCTGTTTTGCCTCCTCTGCGGGTAGATAATGTGTTTTTGTGCAGAGGCTGACTATTTGCATGTGTAAATTTGGACGCCTATGTATGCAGCCATCTGGAATGAATTGGGCTCACATTTCCATATGATCAGACAAACAAATCTGTGATTGGCAGTTGAATTTCTTAGATGTGTATTATCAAAGGCTGAAAATAAAAGATCACTTTCCACTTCACCTTTCTTGGAATGCTGTTGGGAATGATACAAGATGCACGTACTTGACTTGTCTGTTGATACATTAAATAATACTGCTTAMATCCAGCAGCCTTCCCTGTTGTGACTTCTGTGGTTGCAGACAATTAGAGTAACTTTGTTTTATTGTCTAGAAAACAGAAAAGAGAAAATGTAGGCTATCCTTGGATAAATTGCATTAAAAATAGTGCAGTGTCTTGACACGGACTTCTTTTTTGGTACAGAAATTACTCTATTATGGTAGGGCCTTTTTGTGCTAGACACTGTAGAAACACCTCATAGTAAATAGTATTTGCACTCAAAATACATTGAGACMTGGCAAATAGACAAGATATGTACTGGGAGGACTTCAGAGTAAAATAGAAGGCAGAAAATACTTTGTTAGGRCCAGGGTTACTCTTTGCTTTGTTTCATTTTTTGTTTGTTTTGTGATGAAAAGCAGTCAATTATATGACAGCAGGCCCAAAGGGAGGTCAGAGAAATAAAGAAAAGAATAGGTGAAACTTAAGGAATAAGAGAAGTTTGGGGCTCCAGGGCTGGACTTCTAGGTACAAGATAGAATAAATCTGGGGATGATATCCTGATATCCTGAAAGGATGATCCCCAGCACCCTGGAGAGGATGGAGAGCAGGAGCAAGGGGACCCTGAGATGTTGARGAAGGCAAGGGCATGACTGGTGCCCATGCTGGTGTGAAGAGARGGAAGGAGACATGGACTTGTGGAGAGCTGGGAGATGGTCCAAGTGGGGAAACGAGGTGAGCAGGGAGCAGTGCAATAGGGGATGGCACAAGGGATGGAGGGACAGGAGAAGGAAGAGGTGGGTGACATTGAGCCTTGAGTTGGAGCAGGCTGGGGTTGGCTGCGCTGTCTTGTGCTTTGCTGTTGCAGGTTCAGTGAGGCACTCTGCTGAATGCAAGGTACAACTTTTTAGATTTCARTAATGATTTACCGATCACTAAGGCTAGCGCTTAGACAAAACTCATCCCAGTAAGTGAAATCCATTATTAGAGTTCATCTGCATTGATTGTCATGCTGGAGCTTTATCCCTTCCCACGTGTAGGATGGCACATTATCTCAGCTTTCTTCGGACTGATGGTTAATCCATAGTCTTTTGCTGCCTCAGCACACCCATTGGTGATGAACTTGTGTTGGATGGGAAAGAAGAAGTCAAGTTTCATACTTAAAGAAGCTTACACTGGTTAATTCTGTGGAGACTTTTAATTTTCTTAAGCGAAAAAAAGCTTGCCAAATGTTTAATAGAAGTATTCCTGGCATCTCTCCTGCAAAAAGAAGTCCAAGCAGAGGAGACTAAAGCACAATGGTCTGCATTATGCAGAAAGACAGGCAGCATTATCACACTTATTCCATTGGGCTTTTCAGTGTATGAATGTTATTTCATGATCCATTTCATGCTGTAAATGGATCCAAAAGGGAAAAAAAAGGATATGCTGACTGCTGAGCTTGCAACCAGAATTGCGTTGGGCTATGGGTGGATGGGTTGCATGGCTGTCTTCAGGCATAACTTTCTATAATTCAAATCATCAGACTCCCAGTAGCTTTCTAAAAGCATAGAGATACATATTCTTTTCTCATCATGTTACTTGTACTGAATGCTAAATACAATGTTGTTCTGTAGATAACTTGTGTGTTGGGAAAAAAATGATGAAGTACTACCACCAACTCGGATACCAAGCCAAAGCATTTTTCATGCACTTCAGAGTCCTGAAATATTGTGATTTGCTTCCCTTTACATTTGTTAATGTTAGTGTTGAAATACAGAAGACCATAATGTCTTAGAAAAAGTTTTACTAACAGTGAGAATATTTGGCACTGTGTTCTGAAGGTATTGCACTGTGAAGGCAATTGCTGCTTGTAATTTTCTCCAAAATCTGTCATTTGTGCAGTCATATTTTCTTGTGGAGGACTTTATTTCTGTTGCTTATTAAAAATATAAGTAAACAAAGAACTAAATTTTCCTTTGAGTCGTGATGGGAATTCAGGGGCTGTTTCTGTAAGTAAGAGAAGAATTTGCTTCAGTAGACTCAGGGGAAGAGTTTGCTGTCAGTATTGTTACTGTCCTGGAGTGAACTGAGTATCAGCAGAGTGGTGTTCTGCAGTATCTGCTGAATATTAAACACATGCAAATATAAAATTAATAGAGATATATGTATATAGCAGTAAATCTGTTTCACAATTCGTGTAGTTTTTCTCAAGATCTTGTAGAAAACTGAGTGTAAGAGCTTGAACATTTTGTTTTCTCTCAGCAAATAAAATTAATGGTCCCTTTGTACTGTTAAAGTGCATTCTCTGGAATGCTGTTGAAGTTCCTTTCCCAAAAGGATAGAAAGAACATTGTGCACCTTAACAGCACTGTTCCTTTAAAACTACTTAGAGTGGATTTCACAGTGAAGGTAACTTGTAATATGAAGTGGAAAAGTGATTTGATTTTTGCGTATTTTCCATCCTCAGAAAATGAGGTTATRCTTCATTAAAAATAAAGTCAGATTATCTAGGCATTAGGTTTAAATAGTTGCAATATGTTTCAATAGCATCTTAGTTTAGTGGAACATAATATTTTTAAAAGACTGATTTGCTGTGTTTCCACAAATTATCTTCAAGTACGCTCAACCTCTATAAAATATTACTCATGTGCTTGCATATAATTCATATTTTTTCCAAGATCAGTGTGAAACTGTACTTATCTATTTACACTGTTCAAGTATRGAGTGAACTTAGAGATGCCCAGTGGTGTGAAAATGTTGGAGAAGTTCCCGTGTGATAGCTTCAGGCCCGCTCTTCCTGCTGTAGGAGACTGGAAACTATAGAATGGAAAGCCAAAGTGATGGCCTAGAGTTAGCAACATTATGGGACAGCTGTAAACAAATACCAGGAAAAGTTGTGCCACAATAAAATGAAGGCAGCTGCTGTTGTCTCTGTTGTTGGGAATGACTTTGAGTGTGCTCGGCTGCCGTCCAGCAGCCCGACTCCAAGGGACTGTGCTAAGGACAGTTGGTCCTGTCATTAGCACTTTTCCATTGCTGTTGCTAAAATACATATCAGCATTTTATAATATAGCAGTTACTCAGCAGCAGCTTGACATACGCTCATACTCAGTGCTATCAAAATGACACTTCTGCTTATGTAAACTTACATGCTTATTACTTATGTCTCCCAAGATAATTGTTCCCTAAACAAGGCGAATGTAAACAGGAGGATATTTTTTTCAGAAAGTTGCTCCTTCAGCTTCCTGTCCATCCCAAAGGTCAAATCCTTTTTTGTGAGACCCAAAACAGCTGCTGACGCAGTGGTGACAGTGAAGAATGACAATATTATGATCTATGGTTTGGTTAAGAACTTGGAGTTAAAGGTTGTAACAGAGACACATCCTTTCAGCATGTTCCTGCAAAACTTAAGCAGCAAAGGAAAAATGTTTTTGAAATATACTTTCAGAAAGATGCTTATGTTTACTTTCTTCTATTTTATTCCTGTAGAGATCTCTACCTCGTAGTTCATGTTCATTTTTTATTGCTTCAGATACTTTTGTCAAATATCTGAAGTATTTAATAAAGTAGTGCTGTCACTGAATACGAACTCCTTGCAGTGTTATATGTAGCTCTGTTCACAATATTGCTGGGGARGGGAAAGCTGTATTAACATTTTACAGCACACACAGGCTGGTAAAAACTCACACAGGGCGCAAACAGCAGCCCTGGGGACTGGCTGAGAGCCTTAGTCATATTATCCTCCGAGCCTCCTCCTCCACCTTCACTGCTCGGTCATAATCTGGAGGGTTTTCTCCTTCCTATTTTTACTCTTTTTTTTCTGTTGTTGCTTTTATTCATGACATTTAATTAGGGATCTTCAGCCTAATAGATATAACTCTTCAGGGGTGTAAGGTCACAGTTTTTTTTTGTTTGTTTGTTTAGGGTTTTTTTTTTTTTTTTTTTTTGTGTGTGTGTGTGTGTGTGTGTAATTCTGAAGGTGTTTCTCTGATTAGGCTATTAATCTGTAAAAATAGAGGATAAGTGTTTTTTATGTTGATCTTATCTCAAGAGGGAAAAAAAAACCCAAAGTGACCTGTCATTTATTTTAAGACAAACCAGTTTTGGTAGAGGAAGTTGGAAATAGTGTTATCTTATAGTAGACTGTTGTGTTCATGCTTGCAGTCATGAATGGAAAATTTTGAGTACTCTTGTTAGTTTAGATAAAGAGAAATAGGATGCTTGCTTTTTTTTCCTCCCATCATGCAACAGAAATGTACTTGTTTTACATGGACAACTCCAAGAAAAACTGCAGGTGAAAGAAAACAGGAAGTTAGTGAAGAATAAGAAAGGGCTTGACAGATTTAAAAAACAATGATGAGAGGAAGAATTTAGAGAAATGTTTGCCACTTTTAGGAGAATAAATGGCAACTAAGGAAGGTATTTCCCCTACTTTTTTGGACTAGTCAATTATTTGTAACTGTGTTCCTTGTGTCAGTCAGTGACTAGAATTCATAGAGCTAGACTATTATTGGAAAATTAAAGACTAACTACAACCARGTCTTTTAAAGTAGCATTACCAGCTAAGTGCTGTATACCAGCATATAGGTGCTTCAATAAGATGTGCTAGTAGGCAAGAGGAGCTCAAAAGAGGACGGGAAAAATCAGCTAATTCTCCTTAGAGAGTAGCAGTGGTAGGTAAAAACACTGTCAGTTAAAAACATATTTTATCATGATTACCACAGAACTCATTATTATGATTAAAGATGTGCTAGCCATGACATGCCAGCTACATGCTGGTAGCAGAAAATACCTGCTGTTTGTAGGTTATTATCAACCTCCTTTGAAGAAATCAGTCTTTCTTTACATTTGCCATGTAATGAAACCCCAGGCATTTCTTTGCATCTTTAATTCTATCTGCATGTTTTTCAAATGCAGATACCCAACTKCAGTAAGCAACAAAATACCCATCTCACCAGCACATGTGTAGATGGGTTTGTTGTGTTTTATGGCTGCTCCACTGCACCAAAAAAGTATTTTTGCAAATCTCCATGTTAACTTTTTAGGTTTGTAATATTATCTGTAGAAAATCTAAAGGTATATGGACCAATAAAATATAAGAAAAAATGATAATGGTGCTCAACAGAGTACTGCCTGCTATTTTGAACCGTAATTGTGAGTATCATTGTTAATGTTATATTGTGCAATAAATAACATCAGGGAAATTGCTACCATGAAAAAAATCACTCATGCTGCATTGAAGTCACTGATCTTAAACTGTAGCCTTACCTATTAAGGAACAGTGATGAAAAAGACAAAAATGCAAGTAAAATGCAATTTCAAATATAGCCAAGCCCATTCCAGATGGAGTTTATTCTAAATTTTTGAAGCAGTTGATGTTCATGAGGAGATAGGTGCTAAATATTAGCAACATTAGGTGAAGTTCCTTGGTCAGCTAGATCCTGTGCTGAACTGACTGCTTTGTGCGTGAGCTAGCAGATAAATCATTCCTCCTATCTTTATTATTTTTTAAATAATTCAGCACATGTGTGTGTTATTAGTGCTGTAATATGACTAGTCCCATGCTGAGGATTTTATTTTGCCTGCAAATAAAATGAGTATTGTGATTTGAAGGATTGTTGATACCTCACCTATTATGACTAGCTATTGTCTCGCTTTTCATATGAAAGCATCTCAGTGCCTGGGTGGTCAATCTAAATATTACAMGTGAAAAAACTTATTCTGTTTGTAGTTGTATATTTTTAGACTTAGTAGATAGTCTAGAAGCAACAACTCTGGCTATTCATGGTTTATGCCTATTGTTTAACACAACATTAAGTCACAATTTATTTTTCTCCTTCCAGTGTAGTTGTTTTGTTTTGTTATATTCTCTCTTTTTTTTTTTTTTTTTCCCCTTACGAGTCAGCTGATATAAATGCTGCTTTCTATCGACATTTTTTTTTTCCTGTGGCTCTTGCTGTTGCAACTTACCTTGGATGGCAGGTTATTGGTTACTGCCTACGGGAGCCTTTTCCATGAGCTAATTTAGCTGTCAGTCTGAAATTGGTAAAAAGGATGAAAGATGGATCATAGGCCTGGGGCATGCCTAGACCAATATCTAGCATATCCCTATTTGGAAGTACGCTTATTAAAACAGATTTGAAAAATATTTTTCCCAATCTTGCTCTGCCATCGTTTCATCCAGCTAAGAAAAACATTTTTACAGTGACACTGCTGATTTTTTGGCAGCTCTCTTTTTCTGAAAGGGCAAAAACAGTATTTAGATACAAGATCAATAGAAAAACAAATAGGCTATTATATTCCCTGGAGAAACCCCTAGAGAGAAGACAGATGCACAGAAATTTAATATTCTTGTAGGCAAAAATCACAAACATGGGGGTTCTGTTCAGCTGAAATGAACTGTGGTAAATGTGTATGAAATAAACATTAAAAAACGAATAATAAAGGAACCTGGAAAGCTTTTAGGCTAGGCTTTCGGAATTACTGTCTCGATGAGGTGCTGTGTTTGAATTTGTGTCCCTTTCAAAAAGTAATTTTGCAACTACAAATCATGTTTATCCTAAAATTACATGATTCAGGCAAAACTTCATATTGTGAGTGAGAGGAAGGTTACTGTTCTGGTCTTTTTAGATGTACTCATTCATTCCCTATGCTAATTCAGAGAACTATGTCTTTAATATCACCACAGTATTTTATGAAGATAATTATATTAATCTGCAAGACCTTKAATCTGCTGTTCTTAAAAGTAGATGAGTGCTTTTGTTACCCTTTCCAAAATATTTTGTAATAAAAATAAAACTAAGCATGTCTGCCCATGCTCAGTCCTTATATGTCAAATCCTGTTGTGATACCACCTTGACTGTGAAAGTTCTGGTAGGGCTTGAGCAGTTGACCCAGGAGGCTACCCTGAGTTCCTGACCTTTCCAAGGACAGTATATATATGTCCTTGGAAGAGCATATGTCATTGTAAAGCATTAACAAAACAGTGAGCCAAGGAAAAACAGCACAAAACCCAGAAGCACTGTTTTTACACCGCCGCAAGGTTGATGTTGGAGGATCTGAAACATTGAGGAATCTGAAGGCAGGAGGTAGAGTTCATTTGCAATGGGAACTGCCTTACACCCCCTGGAAAGTGCTGCTGCCTGGACCTTCTGCACTAAACCCCTAAGTAAATCCATTAAGAGGATAAAAAATATCCTCAAATCTGTGGAGTTTCTGACTGGGTCTTAAAGGAAATAAGCAAATGTCTGCTTTCACTTTTTAACTGATCTAATGYTTTTTGTGCTTCTTTTTTTCCACCTAACTGCAAATCTGTCTGGCGGCTTCCATATTTGACTGTCTCTGCACTGCAACTTTTTCATCAGCCCAGGCACTTTTCCAAATTGCATTTGTGCCAAGGAAATGACTATTTTTTTTCCTTGACAGTACCAACATTGCGTTAGTCCTGTACTGAAAGTGGATCACCYATGACAGACTTTGTGCTTCTTTTTTAAACGCTTAAGTATTCTTGAGCTTTGAAATCAGTATTAGTTATCTGTTCTTAATACATAGCAGTTGTGTCAGTAGCAGCTATGAGCTTCCACCAGCTAAGACCTCCTACGGGTTGACTTGTTTTTTCTGAGGGCAAAATATGATACTGCGATTGCCCTTACAGGATATGTTGTCCATAGTACGAGGAGTAAGAGATGGATAAGTCAAATGATATGGGAAAGGCAGGAGGAGTCTGGGAGAAGTGGAAGAATAAAGCAATTATATGTGTAGCGCCTAGAATATTTTAAAAATTGAAGCATGTTAAATCATACTGTTAAATACATGTTAAATATCATGTGTTGTTGCTGGTGACTTTGGTAAAAATTAGAACAATTACAACAAAGTGCTACCAAAAACTTCACGTAATTCAAAGGTAAACTCAATCTAAATCAAGGTGGATGTGCTCTTTTTTCTTTTCTTTTGTAAAGCCAAAATTATTGAAGAAGAATGAGACACTGACTTTGCAAACACATAGATACATGAGTAATTTTATTTATAGGTACTGTTTGTGAATTCAGAGGGACAACAAATAAGATCAGTCACATCACTGTTTGCTGGGGTKCTCTGGGAGAGGATCAAAACAAATCTGTATGCCAAGAGGATACATTCACATAGGCTTTTTGAATGTAAGGGGGAAAATCTAGGAATGTGTTGTAGGTGAAATTTTGGGCTTAACAATATGAATGAAATTCAGTCAGGCTTGCTAACACACTGGAATTTTCATATAATGTAAACTTTTGTTTCAGCCAAATCTTGCAGAAAGGACAGTAGCTACAGATTCCCTTCTGAGTGTGGGGTAATGCAGTGAGGCTCGTGGAGCTCCTTCAAGTGTCAGGGCTGTGGATTAACGAATCGCATTTATTTATAGGAGCGTATCCGATATGCATTCTTCCAGAAATGATGGCACACTGACCATGCTGTAGAGGCCACAATGCAGATGAAATTACATAATGCATAAAGAGTACATACTCATTAGGTCTGGTTTATATAATAAGAATTACTAGGAGTTTTATTTAAAAAAAAAAAAATTAAGTGCTGCTGTTTGAGAAAAAAGAACACTAGTCCATTTTAACACCAGAAGGAGAAGAAATGATACACCTTTCCTATGTCTTTTCATGTATTTTTACAAACATCCTTTTATTAGTATAGAATTAAATGGGAAGAGGATCCAGGTAGACTAATATGGAAGTGGGTATCAAGGGCTTGCTGATTTGCTCTTTGAAGATGCAACTTCCAAGAAAAATCATGTAGCTTCCCAGAGGGATAAAGTGTGGAAACCTATTGTGTGGACATTCATCTTTTCCAGATCTAGTAATCTGGAAAAAAAATGGTGATAAAACAAATATTATCTTTTTTTTTTTTTTTTTGTGTTCAGAAACCTGAAGTAACTGTAGGTGATTCCCTTGTGAGATTGGTAGAGCAGTTAAAAGAAACTGAGAAATTTTATCTACAATGATCACACTGAGGAAATATAAAAGACAATCCAGATATGTAGTGATTGGTGCAATTATTGGAGAAGCTGGTCACCTGCAGCTGTATTTAGTGGCAGAAGAATGTACATTTTCATTGTTTGTTGTTTTGAATCAGATGGTAAAGAGCCAGCATGAGACCTGAAATTAGACCTCAAGATAATATCAGTCATTTTTATACTCCATTTGCCAAACATTTATGGAGGAAAAAAAAGAACCCCAAAAGCCTTTTTTGTTAATAACTGTAATATTATGTTAATGTATATGTTAAAAATCTGCAAGGCAGTATATGCTTCTTTTAATTGTTTTTATTTTTTTTACTGGGGATTGATCAGGACCTCTTGAGGTGGTGTGTTTCTCAACAAGGCTTTACTTTCACAGGGCATGTACATGCTATATTATACTTATGACTGTGTACCTCATGACTTCTGATTTTTTCTTGGAGACATACCAGTATTTTATGTGCTACAAGCTGGTGTTGCAGAGACTGGAGTAATGGAAGAAAAGGTAATTGGACTAAGGAAGCTTAGAAAATTTTTCTAATGGTAAAGAGAGTAAAACACTTGARAAGTCTGCTGTACAAGATCAGTCATCTCATCACTAGAAGCATTTAAGAACGTGTTAGACAAATGTCTGTCAGGAGGGATGCAGGTATAATTTCTCCTGATGATGGAATGAGGTCACCTTCTTAAACCTGGTCTAGCTGTTTGGTGCTATGGAAAGTTGCCTGGTACGTTGTGTGTTAATACATTAACATTAATAACCTTAGAGGATTGCCTCACCTTGGTCTTTACCCTTGGACAAACTCATTTCAGACCACATCCTATGAGGACACCCAGAAGAAGGATTCCACCACCGTGCCTTTCGGAAGCCCTTCTTGAAAAACCTTTCTTTCCTATGCTCTTTCCTAGGCTCTGGCACATCATTTGCTGTCCATCAGAAATATCCTGGCATGGCCTCTGGGAGTCCTTAAAATCATGATGGATGTTGTGTTTACACTACCGTGAATACATCAGGATCCTTTTTCAAGAGAGATTTGCAAAGAAAACAGGAGCCTATATATATACACTAATACAGGTTTAGTCATGTCTTAGCTTGAGGAATAGACCTCATCACTCTGCACTAAGAACAGCCACATCTTATCAAGCCAGAGGTCTGTCTAGCCCAGTATCCTGTCTCCAACAGTGTCCAAAAATGAATTCCTGGGAAAGTATAAAAATAGAGTGTGTGTATGGCAGTGCTTCCCCAGCTTCCTGCGACTCCATGTTCTCTCAAATAATTTCCGGAAGCCTCGGAGTGAGGCATCCCTGAGGTCATGTAACATGGCAGCCCCTACAGAAGATGCTCTCAGGACTCTTATTCTTGTGGGACAGGGTATTTGGTCATCGTGTTGTTCCTCCTTCTAAGCGTCATGTGTGGAATGTGTGATGTACCACAGGCCTGGTCTGCAAGAAGGTTTGGCTGACTGCATATTTTAGCATGAGACCATACTTGAGCATCAGTGCAGTATCCAGCACAGAAATGGCATCATCTTCTCAGGATTTATCTTTGAGATGCATGTGTTTTCTGTTGCAAGCTGAAGAGGCTTGTATCATAAGGAAGGACTAGCAGAAATACAAGAGTCTTGCCTGAGTCTGTGCAGAGTTGGTCAGAGTTCTTGAAAACTGATGTTTCACAAATATTTGAGGCATCTTGCTGAAAAATATTTTCCTCATTTTCCTCAAACATCTCTTTCTTCGTAGAAAAACAGGGTGTACATAAAATTGTTGAGACTGGGTGTAAATCCATTGAATTTTATAAATGGGACTTAATAACATTTTGACTGATACTGTATTTTGTGTCTTTCTAAAGATTGCTATGTATTAAAAGGAGAGTTCTAGATGCCTGAAAATAAAGAGCATGGCAACCCCTTAGAGATGATGTGCATTGTCCTGCAGGGAGATCCTGACGGTATTTTTGTCTCTATGTTGCCTAATATTTTCTCCAATACCTTGTTTGAAAGCAGATTTTGAAGAGTATTTAGCAAACATTTGAAATGATCAAAATCATCTGTGGCATAGAAGCAAAAGTAGCATAGAAAGCAAACAGCCCAGGAGATGAAATATGGATGGGCTTTATGTTCCAGTGTTTCATGAAAGAGCTTAAAACCAGAAGCCAAGAAACACAAGTGTTTAAAGTACAGATACTTCATGATTCACACTAAGGTATTCCATTGACTATGATATGGAATTGTGTGGTTTTTTTTTTTTTTTCTTTTTTTGAGAGAGAGAGAGAAATCCACCCCCGTGCTTATTTTTCTACTTGCTGCTTTCCGTTTAAGTTAATTCAGCAGTAATTGGATACACTGTGTCTAATTCTTAATAAATCAACAGAACTTTATAGTGATATTGACAGTGGCTTTGCTAGCCCCATTGTTTCTATCAAGAGTTTTATTCTGCTTCAAAACAATTTGCTGTGAACGCCCTTGTTTGTTTGCCACACTAGTCTTTGTTCTGGCTGAAAACTTTGATTTATAACTGTATATAATTGATGGCTGTGGGGTAGGTGGACTATAGCTATTGCTCCTCCTCTTTTAATCTAGCTTTGCGTAGAAATCCATGTAGAGGAGCATTCTCAAGGGAACCAGGCTGGGAAATTCTCCGTATGCCCAATGGGAGGCCATTAATCATAGTGAAGAGTCTCTTACTGGCTGCAAGCGTGTTTGTGAAAGTAAGGAAAACAAAAGTGGACCACCTCAAAATGACTTATCGAGAGAATAGATGTTAAAGCCTATGTATTCATTGTGATATATCACCAAAAAAAAAGAATAGTTTATGCATTGCTAATTGCATTGAAGCATATTTATTCAGATGGATTTGGCACTTGAAAGATTATTTTCTATACTAATAAACTGGCATAATTGTAGATGTAAGAGATAGCAATTCTTGGAGGAAGAAATAAAAGATTTGATTACTGCTGTTGGTTTGAAAGAGAAACTTCAGAGATCAGAAGAGATCAGAAATGCCATATAATGTTTGTTGAATGTGCACGAGAGCCAAGACCCTTATAGATTTGCTCTAGATTTTTCAACTGTTCATTGAGATTTTGATAAATACTTCTCACAAACGAAAAACAACAACAGCGACAAAGTTCAAAACTCAGAACATCCACCTCCCCCAAAAAAAAAAAAAAAAAAAAGAAAAAAGCCTTAAAGTTTGGGGATTTTTGTTTGTTTGTTTGTTTGTTTTTGGTGTTTTGGTGGCAGCTAGTTGTGTTGTGGTGGCCTCGTCCAGGTGCTGACGTGCAGATTAACTGAGAGGGTGGACGGGCTCTCAGGGAGGGAGCTGCTCTGCTTAGTGGGGACCCTGCCAAGGGGTTTCCAGGCTGGGGGCTCCGTCTTCTCCTCTGTATTCCTCAGAAATATCTGCCTGTCAGATGCAAGGCTAATGAGTTCCAGTTGGGACTGCTTGGAAGATATTTTTACAACAAAGCGATTGTGTCAGGATTTGAGAATAACTAAGTTGGATTTAAGATGGACTTGCAAGAGGTATTTTTGTGATTAAAAATTTCTGCCCAGCAGGGAGAACCAAAGGAAGTGAAGAGGTACTCAGATACATTTTTTTTTTATTAAGCACTGACAGTTTGGAGCTGTTCCCATATAAATAACTATAAAATATAGGACAAGAGATATTGTAATACCTCATAACATTTTTTATTAGGCAACCCTYTTTTTTTTCTTTCTAAACTTTAGAGGAAAAATTTAATGCAGCTAAAGGTAATGCTTAAGTTTATTTTCTCGTGAATCTATGGTGTAGCAGCATACCAAAATCATTTTGCTTCACAAAAACTCTTTAAGTGAGGCTGCATACCTAACAATCACAGTCTGTGTTCTTTAAAACTATTACTAAAACTCATAAATAACTTCCAAAAATAATATGTAAATTTTAAAATGCATATAGTGCTCTTCGAAAATTATGGTCTGCTGTTTTGATAATCTGATAAATTAAGACAGGAGTATCTTGGCATAATAAAAATGAGYCATACTGAGAACTCCATTTATTTATCCTGAACAGCACTGTCTTCTTTAAGGACTCATCCTTAGGAATGTTTTGCCAAAATGTATTATCACAAAATTGCAAGTTTCAATTGGCATTGTAAAGCAGTAGCTAAAATCTTAATGCCAAATATAAGTACAGGTACAGTAGCAAGAGAATCAGTGTTCACTCTGAAACTTTGCTTATGTTAATTTTTAAATCAATTTAGCCTAAATTCATTGAATGAAGGAAAATGGACATGTGAACTGAGAGAATAACATTTTTGCCCCTTTTAATAGCAGGAGGAAAAAATATGAATAAATTTTCCTGTTACTAAAACAACAAAAAGATTTTCATCTGTCTTTTTGACTGCTGATAGAAGGAATTTATGTCATATGTATATAATGCAATTTCCAGTGTTTTTCAATCCCATATTTAATCAATATTGCTGCGTATATTAGCATGACTTCATTTTTTTCCACATACTAATTTGAAAGCAAAATATAGTCTCTGTTCCAAAGATATGCTTGTGCTTAGAACATGTTAATTTTTGATTATTCCCAGTTAAGCATATGCTTAAGTGCTGCTCTCTGCAGAGATGACTTCTCTGAACTGAAGCTTATATCCTTATGTATTCTGTTAAATTACAGCCTTGTCAAACAGAATGCTGTGTGCTATTTTAATGGTGTTCCACATATGGATGTAATGCTGCCTCTAATCTTAAATCCCTTTTAATTATTGCCCCTTCACTTGTTTTCTTGTTTCCTGRCATGGTGAAAGTCCAAGCAAAATGCAGTCTAGGCTTAACTGTTCATCTTAACTATTCATCTTATTTTTCATTATTGTTATGTTTATGTGGAGTTTTATAAGACTCATGGGATCATCATTTATTCCTGTAGTTTTTACAAAAAATGAATAGCTTTTGTATAGACTCCATGTTTTAAGTAAACATAGCAAGTTTTTAAAGTGTTTTTTTCAACAACTAAAAATATAATCTCATATGCTAAGAATAAATCATAATTTCATTTTCAACAGAAGAGGTCTAAAGCGCTACTGTAGTTGAATAATGATAGTTGGATTTGTGGGTAAAATATATTTCCCTGCCCAAGCAAACACTTCATAACAACCTGAGTGAAAAGGTGTATTTAAAAAGAATATTGAAAGCATTTTACTTATAAATTATATAGAATTTACTTTTTGTAAATTATGAAGTTTACTGGATATGATCCAGAACAGCTGAACTATGTTAGAAGGTGTAAAAGACAGTCATAGCTTTACATGCAGTTACTTAATTGGCAGATTTTTCTATCACTGKCACTGACAATAGCAGCGATTTGATACTGGAGCTCGGATTAAATATTTCATCAGTAGTGCCTATTCAAGGATCTTTATGGAACAACAAGTTAGTCCCCTGGGCAAGCCCATGTCAACTGCAATAAAGAGATCCACACAAGTGCACGGGATGTATTTTTGCAGGATTTACGTGGAGAATAGGAGTCTCTTTTCTATCTGGACACTTTCTAAGGCTGCTTCCCATTTTATTTAAGAACTATGTGTACTGGTGGCAAATGTTGAATGGGTAGCATTGCATATCTAAAGGACTTTTACAGTTTTCCTGTGAAAGTGGATTTATCAGCGGTTAGCATCTTTCTGGAAATTGATGAGTCTCTGATACAAACAGATACTGCAGATAGGTTTAATTTTCCAGTAAATATTCTGCATCTAAACTAAACTCACTGATAATTCAGGTAGTTGCTGKTTTTTTTCTCTTTTTTTTTTTTTTAATAACCAAAAGAAATACCCTACAAAACCTGTACAGCACAAACTCCCTTCCCTGTTCAGTACAGGAAAAATGTAATGTCTGTGGATGTAAGCAAGATTGCTTTACTTTTAACTTGCTATCCTGCTCCTAGTATACTCAAAATCTGTGCAGTCTTTGTTGCAGTGTTCTATTATTGGTGCATATGCTATATATGGTCATCCTTTTAAAGTGAATTAATTGAATTTAGAAACATTTTTAAAATTAATTTTGAATATGTATTTATGTTTGTCATGGAATCTGAATCTGCTCTTATTCCAGTAAAGTGGCAGTTAGATTAATTTTTCCCTGACTGATTTTAGTTTCAGAGTTTTATTTGTCTTACTTATATGTCTTCCAGAAATTCTTTCGAAATAAGTAAAAATATGTAAYGTAGCCCGAACTGATGACATGCAGTATTTTCAGTGTAAGCATGCCTGCATAAATGTAAATCTCAGCTGTTCATTGGCATTTTTGCTCTGAGCTGATGATACTGTGTCTAACCTCTTTAGCTTGCTTGCTGCTTTCTAAGGTTGAAAAGTGGAGAGCAAATGCCTCTGAGGTTGAATTAAATGAGCCATTTGCAATAGATTCAAACTCTGGTGAATAAGCATCTTTCGGGCTCACTTGAAATAGTTCAAACTTTTGTTCCCTTGCTGTTCTTGGTTAGAAGTAAAACTTAAAACACCACCACTGTTTGAGGGATTCATTCTGTGTTTCTGGTGAGAGTGAGGCTAGTCAAAGAACTCACATGTGGCATTTGTGTTTTACAGACCTGATTTCTTATGTATATAAGAAATGTATATGTGTGTATGTTTACATACATTGACACACACAGACCATTTTTTATTATTCCTGTGTGTTTTTCTTACTGAAATACTCTAATGAACCTTTTCACTCTTTTTATGAAGKTAACTTCTGAAGAGAGCTACAAAGTGAGACTAGTATCCATACAGAAGCCCCTTGATGCCATCGGGCAGGGCAGAAGTACTTTTAAGTATGTGGTGTATTGTTGTACATCCACTAGAAGATCTTTAGATTCATGTGAATGTGAACATGACAGTAATTCATTCATGTGAATGTGAAATATATATGCACTCAGTTGCTACAGTGCGGGGTTGTGTGAAAGAGAAGTAAATAAGCGGATGCCTCGCACATCCAGGCCTTCCTCGTCCCCCTGGGCCTCGAGCTCTGCTCAGTCCTGGTATTTCCAGCATCAGCCTGAAGAAGGGACAAGGAGCCTTAACTCAGGTCTTGTTTAGGGGCCATATAGCCATGCGTTCAGATGATTAATGTAGTGCTGTTCTGGCTTTCATAACTTACCTTGTATGTGGTTCTGTTTGTGCTTTGGATTGGTATAAATAGCGGGCGTTTTGTGATAAAAACGGTGTCTGTGAGATATATTTTCTGTCCCACTTAGGTCTGCTGTGTTTATGGCTGCTCTAAGGAGGGCCTTAGGTTTTATGTGCAGACTACAAAAGTTAAATCCTGACATGTCTGCACTGTTACCGTTATGCCTGTAGTTTAGGAAGATAGATGACTTGGTGGTGTGGTTTAAAAATGAACTGATGGTTGCAGGTTTCAGCCCAAAGGAAGATCCTCTTTGCTTTTAGCATGACATAAAAATCCAAAGGTCTCCAAACAATTCCACTTTCTTTACACTATGACTAAGGGATCAAGACTCTGGGTAACTGAAAAAAAATACTGTTCTATCCTTGAAATCAAGTGCTCSAGATTTAGTCCTCCCAAAAGACTTGGAAGGAATCAGCTAACTGATAAGCTATAGTCAGCAGGGAGGATTGCTTAGCTTATTGATACAGCAACAAACAAGTGTGTAGACAAAAATTATTGTAGCTTAAAGTAGCTTGTAGCTACTTTACATGAATCTCTGTACCCAAGACTGACTTTTCTTGTATCCTTTTTATTTTTCTGTGGCATTTGTTTCAATCTAGCAAAGACCTTTGTGGCAACAGCCGTGTTTTGAGAGATGGGCCATTTAAAGCTTTGACCATTCCATAAGACTTTGCATCTTGCCATGGGTGAAATAATACTGGTAATCATCTTAAAAACTTAGAGAAATCTGCCATATCCCACTGTTTCTTGCCAACTGTGCACATACCTACTTTTCTGTTCTCTTTCCTGSATGTTCAACTGTAACTCAAGGAGACATGAGCTAAGTGTTAATTTAAATGATATTCAGTCTTGTAGCTTGGAGTGTGGTGGCTGCTGGTGTGTGCAGTTGGGGACTCTCTGCTTGTTCAGATTAATGTCCCAATTCAGAAGCTGTTCTACATACTGGATTCCTGCTAATTCCTGTGAGTGCAGATCTGCTAGAGAAGCAAGATTTGAGCATGTGTCCAAGCATAATTTACTCAGAATCCAGCCCTGGTGTCCTGCCAAAGTTCAGATAATGATTGGCCTTTGCACAAAACCCCTCTTTCTCTCTCTTCCTCTCATCTTAAAGCAGAATTTTTTTCCTGCCTACTGGATTATTTGTTCCCAAAGTATTCTGGCCATGGATATAGGTCACTGTGAACCTCTGGACGTGTTCCAGACRCTTCTCGACACTGCCACAGTTTGAGTGGTTTGTAGACAAGAAGTAAATACTGGCTTCTCTGCAAGCTGTCATGTTACACAGTAGACAGTACTGGCAGGTTTTTAGGGAAGATTTTAGCATTTCCTCCATAAATTTATTGCCCCTTTCATAAGAAGAGCAATTAATATGCGTTGTATAGGTTTCTTTCTTCACATTCTTAATGATGGAGATTCCTTGCAATGTGTGTTGCACAATAGAAGGAATATCACATGCRTATCAAGAGAGAGTAAAAATCAAAATTGAAGAAATCACATGATCCTTCTATCGCTTGCTCCTAATTTTCTTGATATTCAACGGTTAAAGAGTCTGTTTCCCCTATGTGACCTCAGTATTCAAGGCATCTGGCTGTTGGAAAGCGGCCTTTTGTGTACGCTTAGTTTTCCAAGTATTGTTCTTTGGAGTTTGCCTGTTCAGTCAGTCAGCTTTAGGAAATGGTGGTCTGCCTGTAGGTGAGCCGAGAGCACATTTCATCACTATCTGTATCTCCAGGACTCTCCTACCTAACCCCATCCTCATCTGTGTACATTTATCTGAGTCTCCTACCACTTAATGACTTAACATATGATTTATATAGGTAGAAGTCCTAGAYGCTGAATTTTCTAAGAATTTAAATATCCTATTTCTATCAAGATTAAAATTCAATATACTTCAACATAAATCTTTCCTGGCTTCTAGCCAATACACTTTTGAGGAAAAGATCTTCCCCACAGAAGGTGATTGTGTGAAGTGCCTCAGAGATTTGTAATGTTAGAGGTAGTCAAGGTGAAGATGGATTAGTAGGCAGAGTGCAGGTGCGTGTTAAATGCAATTTATCACATGGATACCACCCTCAGGTATGTGGGTGGATGGATGGGTTGAGAGATGCCTACCTAAAGCTTTAACTTGCTCGGTCAACACTTCATTCGGTGGATTTTCACAGTTTTCATTGCTTCTAACAGCATTGCCAGGGTCATAGTTTCACACAGATTAGGTATTCTTGAACAGTTTTTCCATTGTGTTAGGTGTAGGCAAGTTTCTCTACAGGATCATTCAAGCATTCATGCTTTTTCTTTCCATCTAATTTTTGCCACCAACATATCTTTTGTGACCTCTGAAAGGTAATCACCGCGTGGTAGCACTGTGACTACTCATAAAAGATTTTAAAAGAATGTAGACATGCTTTGGTTTCAAACTCAGGCTTATGGCAACTGATGTCAGGGAAACCTTATTGTGTTCCCAGCTTCTTTTTCCAGCAGCAATGAACAATTAAGTTCTGGTTCTCTGTGTATATTAGTGTAACACCATTGGGACTTCAGTGGGTTTATTTGTGTTGAAATCATTAAGACTGAATTATCTGACTTTGTGACTTCATTTGACTTTGTACCGTCTCCCAAGAATATGTTTGCATTATTTGTCAGAGACTTTGGAGGCAATGTCTTCTCAGATATGAGAAGTAATGAGAGTACATTAGCAAATCCTCCTACAGGCCTCTACTGTTTCTTTAAACTTCATGTTTAACAGTGGCTGGTAAATATTTTCTCTTTTCATCCGAATAACTTGCAAAGAACAGTTATCTTAAAGACGTTTTTCATGCTAAGGTTACACAGATCTACTCAACTAGCTAAGTTATAAATGTTAATTGCCTTCAGTATGAGAATAAAGATGGGAAGTTTGGAACTGAATTTAAAGTGTTGAGAAAGTCAAGAGGAAAATGTGTGTTCTTTGAAGTGATACTCTGTGTGTTGATCATTGGTGGGTGAGACTGGATTCATTTAATGCCAATAGCAAAGATTCGTTGTCCTTAATTGGGCTTAGATTTTACTGTAATGGGTGCGGTGAGAGAGATTTGACATTATCACTTTGATAACTGAAACCACAAAAAAAGTCATGTGGTTTCTGCTACTATTACCCTGTAGAATCTACCTCTGTGTCTTTTCCAAAGTTCATTTMATCTCTCATGGGCCCAAATGACCTGAAAAGTGAATAGCAAATCTGGGAGACTTGCATTCCATGTGGAAAAGATAGCTTGGATTTGGAGTCATTTCTGTTGCTGAATAAACAGAGGCTATTTTTCAAACAAACCTATACTGATTAATAATGCACGTCTTCATTGTGCCAAAGTAAATTTTGCATGAGGACTATGAAAAAACACATGAAAGTTAGCAATCAAAAATGAGTTTTAACTTTGGTTAATGCATTCTTCAAAGGTAGAGAGCCAAGAATATAATAAAATAACAAATCTGAATCAATTGCCAGGTCAAGTAACTGCTGTATTTTGCACAAATTTTGTCTATTTTTTTTCTTCCTTAGAAGAGGGGAAAAAAAAAAAGTCTGAATCTAAGATGCTTTTTTTCCTCCTCCTGAACACTGTATCCATAGTGCACATATGRAAAAGCAAAGAAATACAACAGTCCTTAAGCCATCAAAGTATGTTCTTTATGGTGTGTGCTTAAAGTTAATTTCTCATGATATCAGCTCTCATCTTAAGCCAGGTAGAAAGCCCATGCAAGGAAATGGAGGCCAAGTAGGGTTTGAGCACTGTGCAGGTACTAGATTGCTATGTTCTCTATTGGAAGTGTGCAGCTCTGCTGTAGTTCTGGCCTTCAAATGTGATGTTATCATTAGCTTGGTGGAATGAGGATTTTGTTCCTTTGGATTTAGATGTGCATTGGAACAGGCGGCCCAGGGAAGTGGTGGAGTCCCTGGCAGCATTCAGGAAACRTGTAGATGAGCGTGTAATCCATGCTTAGGGACGTGGATTAGCAGGCAGGGTGCTGAGGAGTTTATGGTTGGACTCGATGATCTTGAAGGTCTTTTCCAACCATAATGATTCTATGATTCTGTGATCTATGATGAAACTGCAGTGGAAAGAAAATGAGAGTTCAGATGAGGGAGATAATGTGGTGATAACTTTTTGGTAGTGGTAAGGGAAATGTGTGCTTTGAAGCAGATGAAAACAGTTAAAAATGAGTACACTTGCACTTTGTGATTTCTCATGGTTGGCCCATATGTAAGAACAACATTTTGGAGCAAAATGATCATTTCTTTTAACATTGGTGGGGTGTTCCTTAGTGTGAGCTAGGAATCATTTTATTACTCTTCATATGGCAATTTGTCAGGCTTGACCATGTTTTGTATTTATTTAGGAGTTATTACAGTCTAACAAAAGGTGAAATTTTTGTTAAGATGTGTAATGTGATCATCTGTTGGCTGGTGGATCAAGCTACGCTGAGAAGCAGTTAAGGCATCACTTTCCTCATGGTTGTTTGCATTAGTTTTACATCCAGCTGCTTTGCTTCAGCTAGTGCTCAGCTCTGCTGGGCTGGATTCAGTAAATCATGGTTAATACACAGCAATTTGTTAATGTGAGTACATACAAAGATATAACAGGATATATAGGGCTATGGCTTTTACATGGTAATGAGCTCTCCAGCCCGTTCCTTATTGTATAATTCCAACCTAGCGCCTTTCTGTGATGGAAATGCTCTGTTCACAGTTTCTACCATGTGGAATGTCCCCATGGAGACCATGTGCTCTGTGCACCTCTTTTTTTTTTCTCTTTTTTTTTTTTTCCTGACTCTTTTTTGGCTAGTGGGATCCTAGATGTTCATAGAAGCGTCTTATAAAATGAAAACAATGAATACTAGATTAACTTCTATAAAAATAGTGATAGATGATTTTCAGTTTGTTGAAGAAGGCGGAGGGGTGGGGGAAGTGATATTGTGAACTTTAACAGCATAGATTCAAATAAATATGTATTTTTTGCCTTGTGGGGATGCCCTCTGTCTTATTTCAGTCTTTTTCTTCCTACCTGGGATTGCTTTCTTTTGTTAAAGAAGGCTGCTGTACAGGCATTATTGCCTGTGAGGAAGCCAAATGCTAAGTTTGCAGTTTTTGCGAGAGCTGTTTGGTTCTGATTATATCCAGTTCAGTCTGTTCTGTAACTTGGTCTCCTTTCCTATTTACCGTTGTATGCCTTTATTTATAAATATCTTTTCTGTGTTCTTTTTGTATGGCTAGATCATAAAATCACAGCCAGAAGTATGAGCATTATGACTATAAAACAAGTCATGCCTACCTTGTAGACTGTGTCATCTGCTGTGATGCTGTATTCTATGTATTATCAATTTTACTGTAAGAAGAAAATTAGAGCATGCATTTTCCACATGAAGAAATCAAATGTAATCTAAATGCAAACCACAGGTTTTATTGCACAGTAATATTTGATAGCACTGCTATTACTAATCCCAGCATGACAAGAAACACAGTAGAGTTAGGAAGTTCACAGCACTCATTTTTTTAATGCTCTTTTTTGGTTAGGAAAGCCTCAAAGCCAGGATATTGTATGGCAGTTGTTTTCTCAGACTTGCAGAAATGTTAGTGGAATATTCAGCATTTTACAAAWGTATTAAGGTATGACAGGAATAAGTATCTTTTATAACCTATGTGAAAAGCTCTTGAGTAGTAAAATTAAAAAGAGGGGATTAACTGTACACAGTAAATACCGTATTATCAATGCTTTTGCCTTTATAGGTTATTTCATTGTTAACTTTATCTTTTTTATAGTTAAGATTTTAACATCTATAGTCAAAGAAATAAAAGGGAAATAATTACCTAACAGTAGACAGTGTACACACCCCTCATGGGAAGCATTTAGGGGTTTCTTGCCTTTTCATTTACCTATTGTTATCTGGACATCCAATCCTGTCCTTTTTAAGGGGATATTAGGAAGATACCTGGAAGGAACTGGCTTACTTAAATGATGTGTGCTGTAACTTAAGATAAAATAAATCAAATTCAAAAGTAATATCACTGATACTTACACACATGCTACTTTGTATTAGATCATATCTGTTTCATTCAGTGTTATTTACTGTTGTTGATAATGTTTGTCTGCTTTATCTCCTCTACTTTGTTAATAGTTTCTCCTCTGACCACGTTTAGTTGTCTCAATTAATAATGCTTTTAGTTCATTGATTTTAGTTTCCAGATGGCTGAACTTGACCTGGCCAACTTCCTTTGTGTGGGTTTCCTAAATCCACCTTTCAGATAGCCGTTCTTCTTCTGAGAGGCAGATAAGAAATTCTAATTATCTGTGACAACAGGATCCAGTTAGRGGTCAGAGAGATTTTTCACAGTTAGGTTCTAGGTATTCTGTTAAAAMTGTATTTTCTAAGGAGCTCTTTATTTATAACTAGGCCACATTGTGTCTTTGTTTTTCAGATGCCATCAGAGCCACTTTTTGATTGTACTGATAAAGCTGTAGYGCTGGACATCAGTGTTTTTATCATYGGGTTGCAGTATTAGCTTTCTATATTAAACAAGAGAAAACTAAGACCTCTTGTGTGAGTGTGTGTGCCAGTGCATGTGTCCTTTGCAATGAGTCCAAGTTACACCGAGGATTTCTGCTTGGAAGTTTTCTGTAGATTGCATGACGTCGTATTGCTGGAAACTCAGAATTCTCTGAAATGCACACTAAATATGAGATTGCTGAATATATTGCCATGGACTTTATCAGATGCAATGCTCTCTCCCCTTTCCAGTGGTCTTTTGAGTTACTTTACAGTTATGAGATGGGCATCCTTTTGAATATGAGTTTTCCCTAATTCTGGGTTCAGTTCCCTAATTCTGGGAAGTTCAGCTGACTTTCAGCTTGATATTTTTACCCATTCATTTACTCATTTTTATTGACACATTTTAMAATACATTCACCTCATGTAGTCTCTCCACTGGCAAATGGTTTTGGGAACAAGTCCCTAGTTCCAAAGAAGGCCCCATGCAGATTGAATATAATTTAGTTTAATTTATAATTTAGTCATATAATGAAGTTACAGTGGCTGTTGTACAAGTATCCCAAAACCTACTTTAACAGSCAACATGGCCTTCACAGACCCTGAGGAGAAAAACCTGCCCTTCGCTTTTTTCAACTCTCCTGTTTTAGCTGTGTCATCTTCAAACATGCTGTTGCTTGCTGTGGGCTCTTCGTTTCCTCTTCCCTCTTCCCCCCATCACCCTTTTTTTTCAGTTCTTCATATTCTGTGTCTCCCTGTGTTCAAGCAGGGAAGAGTGAATAAATGGGGCAGTACATAATGTAGGAATACTGACTTGTATTTTATTACCATTGATATTCTGAAGTTATGTTCAGTGGGCAATGATTATAATCAACTGAGGATGTCCAGAATACAAAAGCAATGGTTGAATATAGCATTTTAGAATTTTTACAGTTAAAGATACAAAAGAAAAACACAAATAGTCCCTTTGGGAAATGAAGTATAATGGAAATATGGTTATTAAAAGCTAGATATAATGTACACTAGTTATTGCCTATTATTGTAAATCACCATGTGATGCAGGAAACAGGTAGATAAAACAGCTTTTTGTAATATGTTGCCTCATTTTTCACTCACTTTTCCCCCTTAGGTATTGAATTAAATTGGGATTTGGAATTCATTTARGAGCATGTATGTTGATCTCTTCTGAATGGCTATGGAAATGAAGTTATTATCTGTACTAAACTGTAAGTCATGTTTCCCACCCCCAGCACAGCTACTTAAAACGGCAGTTACATGCACCAAGCACACATCAAGTACTAATAGGTGTTAGTTACTTGTAGTTAATGATGTTGTCAGTCTAGCRTATGTCACATCTTACGATGGAAGCTCATGCTGCTCTCCATTTTACAATTTGAAAAATTGAGTCATACGGAGTTCAAATGACTTTTGCTGAAGTCACTAGCAAATCACTGTCAGATCTGAAGATAGAATCCAGCAGCCCTCTTCTCTGTGCCTTGTGTAGTTGTAATACTACATGTAATGTMATCTCTAGGGGTAGCAAAATCCCTTTGGCTTATGAATGCCTTTATATTAATTTTTCAAAGAGATGGGCAACTTTCTAGGTCATTTATTATTTTTTTCTGGCATCTCTCAAAGCCCTGTCCCATCATAGAACTACTTGACTGGGTTGCTACCATCCAGAGTCAATCAAAGGTCTTGTAGTTCTGATACCTGTTTCCATGGGAGGAAGTGGATGAGAACCAAGTCTGGTACATATAAAGGTGGATGACTGTGTCGCACCTCTACCATCATCCTTTTCCTAATAATTCCTTGAAATGATTCTCATAAGGTATGGCGTAAAATTTATCCTATAGATTAGTGAGAACGAGATTGGACCAAGGAGGACATCCTACTTCAGCCAGTGACTTCCCATAAATCTGTTGTGATTCCAAGCATTCAGTGATACTGAAGAACTCAGCTGTTATATCAGCAGTTTTCTTTGATCTACTTAATTAATATGGATTAATTGAGCTAATCAGACAGGTGATCCTTGGATATAAAGAGTTGTCTAGAAGAAAGTTGTTAGCAGTCCTAGCAATGACAGCAGTGTTTTTGCAGCATTATGAATTGAAGGATGAAGATTTGGAGAATAAAGATGCACTAAGTAGTGACAGAACACAGMGCAAATGGAACTAAAAGTGGATGCTGGATGATGGAAACTCTAGAGGACTTGAACAAATATTTTATTTTATTAGAATGTTAAAAAATAAGAAGTAGCAAACAACAGCAGACAAACAATAGCCATTCATCACACTAAACTGATGCAAAGAGCATTGGATAAATTAGACATTAATAAATTGCTTATAAGGAATGGAATACGCTGTAAAAATCTATAGGAGGTGAATAAGAAGATGGCAGCATTAGAATCAGAACTGTCACATGCTGTAATGGCAAAATAACGTGGATGGCTAGATAGAGATTAGAACTAGAGAATTTTAGATTTTGTTTAAACTAAGAACGTATTCATTTTTAAACAGAAAAACAAAGATGAAATTGGTAGAGACGTGTTAATTAACTTACGTAGCAGTGGCTTTTTTGTTTTTAATAAATATCATACYGGCGGTATGGTTATAGAAATGCCAGGGTTTGGACAGCTAGCAAGAAAACCCTATTACTTATTTCCAGGCACTTACTTAATTAAAATACAAAACAGGCAATATGGTCTCTGGATTTATTTTTCCCATGTAGTCTATAAAGAATGAGCTGAAACGGCAGAACCTTTGAACCTTCTTGCCTTGACTTGTGATCAGTAGAGGCTCCTCTCTTTCTCTGAGGCACAAGTAATGGAGGCCCCATTTTAAGATTTGTGTGAGCCTTGAACGCCTGTGTGAACCCTAGTTGGGGTTCCTTCCCTCAGCTGCATTACTGGGATTAGCTCATTAGTTTGCCGGAGTTTCTTTCCAAGTCCYGCTGGGGTGAGGTGCAGCCTTGGGCTCCCCACAGGCCATAGTCACCTTCTTCCTCCCTCCCAAAACCTTAAAAAAAAAAGAGCTGTTTGCTGGTTTTCCTGACATGCTGAATTGCTTTCAGTTGTTGCTCAGAAAAGCTGCAGTTTGTAGCCCTTCATCGTCAGGCTCCAAAAGGCAGAGGGTTTTCCTGCTGTCCAGTGCTGTCACTCTCATCGTGCCCTGTGTCTCTAATCCTTGCCGGGATCTTGCTGTTTTGTGGCACTTAGTGGCAGTTTGTAGGTGCCGACCTCTTTGYGCCTGTTAACTGGCATTTTGTGGTGCACTCTGAGGGTGAGAAAGCAGCTGCACGAAGAATGGGGATGGTTAATAGCTGGGATTCAGAGGAGARAAATCCCTGAAGTTACTATACATGGACGGAGTATAGCCATCTGATGAGAACTGATCTTTATTCTGTCTTTCTGTGTATATATTCTTTATGTTTGTGATTGTCAATTCTGTATATGTATTTTCTTTCATTAAAGAATTTCTTGGAAGCCCTCTCTTGAACTTTCCCCATAGGAACTCCCGTTAYGGGGATTGTTTCACGAGGCGTCTGCAGGTTGGGAGCGTGCTCACCACTGAGGACAGGAGCGGAGCTTACAGTAGTGATGTGTCTTCTGCAGCTAAACATTGCACTTTGCTTGCCAGTCCTCCCCTCCTAGTGCCAGAAAATGACACCCCAGACATTCCCACATTTAAAAACATTACACAAACAAGGATATAATTGCTACACTGTGGGTCTGAATGTTAATGGTGTAATTAATGAATGTAAATGTAAAGTTTTTCAGTTAGTTGATTTGAAATAAACATTAAGTCAACAATTAAATTTTCAGTTGAATACGTTTTTTACCCATGACCATGTTTGTCATAGTGAAAGGCAAAGTATTTCCATCCTGTAAACAAATCATAAAACATTTAGACTTTCTTGAATTTGTGAATCAAACTGTATTTATAATAGAAGAAAGCAGTGTTTCTTTTAAGTTATGACTTAACGCTGTTCCTGACTGAAAACTGCTAAACTAGAGTTGTCTAATTTTCATGTGTACAATTAATTAAAGTTAAGACTGTCCTATAAGAAACACATAGGATGCTTTCACAGCAATAGCTGTGGTTTAAGTTGAGGATAAAATGATTGATTCCGTGTGTCTGAAGAAGAAAACTATCTTGCAAAGCAGCATGCCTTTTGAGGCTCTGTGTATSTTCATTCAAATATATCTAGGAAAAATAGATGCTACGTCTTAGGTGTGAATGGCAGAATAATTATTTTAACTGAGTGATAGATGAGGTTAGCGATGCGTTTCACAGAGGTGAGATGTGACTGCAGGTCTGAAGGGCTCCCCCACCAACACTAGTGGGATTGGAGGCATTTTCATTGGGTAAACAGCCTATCAAGGGGCAAGAAGTGTTTCATCCTGAATATACATGCTATAGAAAGTATTTTTAGATGTCAGAAAGAACTAAATCCAGGTACAACTGAAGCAATTTGGAGCCGGACTAGGTACGTACCAGCAGCCACTGTRTGGTTCCTATCATGCATCAGGGAAGTGGCGATGGCAGATTCATTTCTCTATGGAGTTTCTCTAAGTCAGTTTGGAGCTTTAGGGAATGCAAAACACAGAGAAGGAAGGAATACATTTTTTTTCCTGTAAGGAATCTGCCGCTTGAAGGCTCAAACTGAAAGGGGGCATCATCAGCATAATTTCTAGGAGCATCCCTGGATCATAAGCATGTTGTTGATTTGTACAATCAAGAGGCCAGGCTCTGAGCTGGGCAATCTCCAATAACCCAGATATTGCTTTAAATACAGATTATATTAAGGCTTGCCTGCCTGGGTCAGTTGAAGCACAACCCACATTCAGCATTACTAAAAATCCTGCCAACAGAAATTGTGAAGCTGCCTAAAAGTGAGCAAAAGTGTCTGCTGAAATACTGTTTTTTTTTGTTTTTCTCGGTCACTGGTATGTTCACTTGTTGGTCACTGTCGTGTTTCTTTGCTTGCCTGTTCCCCTTAATAGCCTTATGATAGAGGAGACCACATTAAACAGTCACAGAAGGGTGAATATCGTGAAAAGATATGTGCTGAAAGTAAATATATGGCTTTCAGACATTTCTCACTCTGAATTGTTGGCCTGAACAAAGGAACAAATTGCACTGGAGCTCATTGTCTTTCTATAACATATAAAGAGTATTTTTGGTATTGGTTTCAATGTTGCTCTTGATGGACATTTTTATTCTTGCTAATTTACTGCATATTCTTTTATGTCTTTTTATCCCTAAATGAAATTAGTAATGGGATATATACTGTTTTTTTTTTAATTATTATTTTAGCACTGTGCGTTCTGGGTGGTGTTTTGCCCCATTATTGGGAAAGTTTTGAATAAGATTATTTTATTGCTCATCAGAGGTGTAAAGACCTTATGCCTGGTCATCTTGCAGCCTCTGACAGCACAGTCACTGAACGGTTGAGGTGGTTAATGTTTACCAAAGAGCTGCTTTATTCAAAGTGCTRATTTGCTAATTGAAATCAAAGAGGCTTGAACCTGTGCAAAAATCTCCCTCAAGCCCTCAGCCAACAAGTCCTTCATACCCTCTTCTTCCTTTTGTTCATCTTGMGCAGTCATCTCTCAGCATCTCCTGGTGCTGCCGTCCTCAGAGCTGCCCCTCGTGTGCAACACCGCCGAAACCAGCAGAAACCAGCAAGCAAGACGCCCCATTCCCCCTCTTGCACAGGTCAATACAGGCAGTGTAAGGTGTGTACTGAAACTGAGGGACACTTTTCTACCTACTGGTGTGCCCTTTTTTTGGCTTTTGCTTGAAGAAAGGAGGTCTATAAGAGGACTGAACAATACGCTCACTGTTCTGCCAGAAAGTGCCTGCCTACATCTTGTTTTAGTTGGCCATCGCTGAATGGCAGTTTCATTTATGTTTTGGATGTTTGGCAGATATTTTATCTTTGTCAAACTTCACTCTAACATTTGTTTAGATTACTTGTCACAACACTTTTCATTTTTTCAAGCACTAAGATTTCAGTCGGCTTGCTGGTGCTCAGAAGTTCTCGCTCTTTCTATTACAGCATTTTTGAGCTTGCTGCTTACAGGTTGCCCATTTTTTGAGTTGCCTCAATTAAGTACATTGATTTATAGGGTTTTTTTAACACTTTCCCTTTGAAAGTAGAACATTATTTTCAGCCTGGGAATAATAAAGACTATATTGTCGTTTACAAAAAGCTGGATGTATACATTTTGCTCTGCCTTGCCTAGCACGTAGGAAAATATCCCACTGTCTGCCTTGAAAAGGTGTTGGGAGATCAGGAACATCCTTCACCACAATTCTGTCAGCTAGGTAGTGTTTGATAGTTTCTCCTTTTAGGACCCATGTGGAAGTCCTGCAGATATTCAGCAATGCTTATCTGAGCCATGGGCCCTGAAGGCAGCTGGTGCCCTTGGCCAAGGGTTCCTCATGCCACATTTTGCCAAATGCTGCAAGTGCTCTGGTATGTGAGCAGCAGAGCATGAGTGAACATAAGCCAGTCCTTGAACACAGACCTGCTTCTACTTCTTGTCCACCCATGCAAAATAACCTTCATTTTGGGTTTGTTTGCAGTAATTGCAGTGMAAGAGGAAAGCCACTAAGGCTTCCAAGCTCCTTCTCAGCCATTATTTCTGTTCATTTAATTCTTCTTCAGCCTGAATGCCAAACAGTGACCAGATCCTTACAGTTGGTGTCATGCCTTTTGACCATGTATAAATGAAATTGAATGATATAATTTTCCCATGCAGCCCTTCCTTCCTCAGTCTTCCTTACTCACCACAACTGACTACTTCAAGGGGAGTGATTTGCACATGCTGATCTTAACTGCAGTAATATCCGGAGGATTTCCCTCATCCAAACCATTTGAATTGACACTAATTTTTGAAAAAATTTCAGATATGACAGTTATATTTCTGAGCTGAGGATACTCAGAAATTTTGTGTTGGCCGAAGCTGATTTACCAGAAGTAATGTAATTGTTGAAATAATGTTAATGTAGTCTAATACTTTCACATGCTGCACTCATCTCTATGTTTGAGCTGTTTTGCACGTCAAGACATATAGCCATGAAATACATGAATAAATTACTGAAAGTTGCCCATGTTCAGCTCTTTTCCAAATCGCAGAGACAGTCTGCAGCCTTCAGCCAGCACGGATAAATCCCAGTGAAGCTGAAGCCAAGCAGAGGTCAAACGATGGGGCAAAGTGCCTAAGAGCTGCATTTTCCTGCTTGCCTGGGACTTCTCTGTTTCCTGTCGCTCCGTGACAAGCGTGACGAGCAGACTGGTAATTGCTTGGTGTTTGCCCAGCATTAAGTGTTTACATGCAGATGCAAATACTGTTTTGGGGCATCTTAGGTCCGTGGTATTCTTCGTCTGCCTCCATCCCTAAACTGGCACTGTTTGTTTGGAAAGCTAATGGAGTCCCCTTGATAGCATCTGTCTGTCAGGTGCTATTATTAATTGAGATCATTGTTCCTTTACTAATATTTACCTAGGATTTTAACATGAAAGTGACTATACAGATAATTCTGATGCAATCTTAGAAGAAAGTCAATGCCTTAATTAGAGAAATGGCTTGCTACTCTTGATTGACTTGTTATTCAATGATTTTTTTCTTTCTTTCTGCCCTGAGAAGTGTTTGTCCTGAAGTCCAAGGAAGTTGTTAGCTAGTTGGATAATGGTCTTGCCGATTAAAATGGGCAAGTAAATTTGACAGAGGAACTAATAAACATCAACAACCACACCTGAAAGATTTCGGGGATAGGGCTGGGGTTGGAGAGAAGAGAGCCTTTGAGATGTTTATGTCTTTGTCCACACCTCTAAAGAAAAAGAAAAAGACAGCCATAAAGAAAAAGGGCCATTACAGCCTCTGTTGGCAAAAATAGAGAAGCAGAGAGTTTGCAAGGTGAGTTGCCCTTACTTAACTTCTATTCTGTTTTAACAACAAAGACTCATTTGGGGAAAATGAGACAGTTATTTAAAAACATAGTAGAATATTATTTTAAACACTGCATTGGTAACCTTAAGATTTGCTGCCTCTATCTTCTGTTAGGACCAACAATCCTGAGGATTAAAAACATACGCCCTCTGGATATAGATACAGAAGACATTCACAATGTTTAGAATATTATTTAGCCTTGTTTGTATTATTCAGGATAGCAAAAACAAACAAAAAGACCAGGAGAAACTCTCCTGTTCCAGGGCATAAGCCATGCAGTACATGATGGGAATTGGGAAGAAGTTTTATGGGAAAGTTTTTCTGTAATGCTCTCCTAGAGAGTTCTTCATCCTTTCTCTGAAGCCTCTGATGCTGGATGTTGTCAAATGAGAGGTTACTGAACTACGTGGACTATTAATCTGCCCCATGAGAGCAATTCCTGTGTTCTGCTGTTTACAAGTGGGCTTTGTGGGCTTAGGGTTGCTTCTCTGGGATCAGCCTTCCACTGGAGGCAAAGAGTAGGAAATTGTCCAGAGGATTTTACGTTGTTGCTCTGTAATTTTGCATGTTGTTATTTTGTGTGCACATTTTAAATTGTGAACTTTAACTTCTTTCTGGAGGGGCTGCTATTCAGTAAAATTCAGTAGCATTGAGTAACATAATTATTTAGAATTAGGTGCTTTTAAAAAATGCAGAACAAATTACTTCTGCATGGATGGTGTATGAGTGAGTGATGAGGAACCCTGTTCTGCTGGGTGGTTTTCTTGCCGGTTGCCAGACCTTCTAACATTTCTCTTTTTCTTCTTTAAAAGTGCAGAACTTGTTAAAAGAAAATATAATATTATTCTTGGGTGTTGGCTCTGCTCCAGTGAAATCAGCTTTTTACCTTCACTCATTTTTAGCTTTGGTTTTCTGTTTTGCTTGAGTCAAAGAGGTTCAATGGCTAACCTGCCTTGGCAGTGGGGTATGTGAAGCAGCAGTGTAATGTCAAGGAACAGTGTGGCTTGGATTTGCTGYGTAAATCTCAAATTGGATTTCCTTATTTTTCTAAGGCTTAAGAGTGGAAGACACAGTCAAGCTATTTAATTCAGATCTTTTTCAGCACGTCAGACAATATTGCTCCATGTAGATGTCTTTCAGTTCTCTTTACGGGTTTAAAAGGTACATTAGAGGTATAGGATACAAGTGTGCTTTGTTTCACCCCCCAAAAATGTGAACTTCATATAGGGAGAATGTGTTTCATTTCCTTACCATGTGTCAACAACTGAGTCCTAAACCTGTGTTTATCAGATGCAGAACTGTTTTTGGAGGATTATCACTAAATCAAAAGCTAGACTGGAATTTAGGCTATTACTATAGCATTTCTTAAATGTTCTCAGTATTCTGCTTTTAGCCGTTTGGTCTTTGATGCTTAGATGTGGCATTCAGAGGCTCTATTTTTGAGTTCTTCTTTGCAGAAAAGAACAAATGTTTCTGTCTGTTCCAAACCYCATAAACTCTCATAATAAAGACAACACACTTGATCCTTTTTTTTTCTTTAATTGAATTCCATCATTACAGTTCAAGCATGTGCAGAAAGGAATTGTCTTAGCTCACACATGATAATAATATAGTGTAGGCATATTACTGTAGTTATAAAATGTGTTAAAAGCAAATATGCCCTAAGATTTTCTTTAACACGCAGACTCCCATTATTATTTTAGGATTCTACTTGTCTTTTGTTGGAAGATCATGCTTAAAAAATCCATTTTTTTATCTACTAAAGGCAGAGTCTGAGCAGATACATGTATATGAGACATAATTCACTCATCTATGGAGAGAAATGATCTAGAGGTGTTTTTTTTTTCCCTCAAACTTCTTAATTGTCTCTCCTATCTCTTATAGTAGAGCCCTGCATCATTTTAAAGAACATTCTTTTCATGTGTTACTTTATCAAAAATGTTACATAAAATCCATGCAGTAACTTTGAATTCCAATTTAAGTGTCTATTTTATCTGGACTGGGATGTTTTTTTCCAACTGTTGCCACTGAGTGGCTGATAGCACACAGGAGCTTTGTGTTCCTGAAAGAGGAGTCTTCTCATCTGTCATCGAACCAAGCAACTGTGACTGCACTCAATATGTTTGTTTTCCTCCCACGTTTGTTCTCTTCCTCATAGATGAGGATTTGCAGTGCAGACTGACAACAGTTCTTTCCCTGTTCGGAATTGCTGCAGTGATGGGCTCCAAGCTGGGAAATGGAAAAGTTTGTCATGGGATCCATATAGGCAAAAGTGTCTTTTAAAAGCACTGTTTATATAAAGGAAGTGAGAGGCTTCACGGAAGTTGTCACTTATTTTGAGGGACTGTTTCCATTAGTTTACATATTTGTTGCATTCTGTTGCTTACACATCCTTTTGAGGACACTTAAATTGCTGTTTTCTGCTTAGCTCTGATTTACTTTAGCATATAGTACTCTGAGAGACCCCATAGAGTGGACATCCATCTGAGGCCGGGTCAGTACATACAGTGCTAGCTGGGAGAGGACACTGATGGACATGCTGAGGGAAATGCTTGAACCAATATGTACTTTCCAGCTATCATATGACTGGACTAATCTGCTTAGTGATTTGTTAGCCTGATTATAATCACAACACTCCTYAGTGGATTTTGAATGCCTGCCTTGCTAGTTGGGATTTTTTAARAGTGTGGGCTTTTTGTTTGTTAGTTGGTCTGTTTTTGCAGAGAGCAGCAGGGAGAAACTCATGTGCTCTGCCAGTTTATTCATCTGCTTGGAAGAAACTTCAGGTGCTTTTAAGCACTTGATTGTGACGTATCTGCTTTGACATTTGAATTCAAGGATAAGCTCTGGCCACTGGCATTTACATGGTTAAATCTGGTTGTCTTATCAGCCTTGGGCACCCAGCTAGGCTTCCCAGCATTTTTTTCTCAGACTCTCCCATATGCTTTGCAGTGCACTGGTCTGCTAGATGCTGGCTTGTGAGGCATTGCTGTCTGGAAAATCTTGCAGGACGAGCCTTGATAAGGTCATGCTAGCAGAATGGAGCTGCACTGGGGACAGGCTCTAATGTGACACGCACCAAAGCTCTGAGGAAAAGTGCACCTGCCCTGGTGCCAGGCTCTGGACAGTGGGAACAGCTTAAGATCTACACGAGAAATAAAACCCATCTACACGAGAAATAAAACCCAGCCCCATAAAATGAACGCAGAGTGACTCAGAGGGCAGCACCCAGTAAGCCCAAAGCAAGAAAGCATCAGGGCGGCAGAGACAATATTCCCAGTACCAGGAGGTAGGTGAGCGCAGGCTCAGACTCAGCAGCAASCGGGACTTGACTCCTGACATGTGGGAGCTCTTTTGGGAGCTTTGACAGCATTGCTGCCCTTCCTGGTTTATGTTTATTTGTGTGTAGSGGTTGGAGGTTGCCAAACTGCCTATTTTGCTCCTGAGGCTGAATATCTTCGCTGTTTTTCTGCTTGCCGTGGTTCAGTATTGATTGGAGGCTCGGAGGAGGAAGTACTGACTTATTGCACTCTGGCTTCCAGGGAGTGAGTCATCTTTGGAGCTGAATTTACCTGTCTCCTGGTCCAGTTTGGTGAATGTTGGCCAATTATCTGTTAAGAGTCAGCCGGCTGTAGTGGCTCCTGTGGGATTTCAGATGCTGTTGAGAGCTTTATGAAATCAATATAACCGTGCAAGTGTTGAACTGGATCGTGGGCTTTGCTTTGAACAAGCAGCCAAGTGCCAAGCCTGTGAGAATAGCGAAGTGTTCAGTGAGTTGTTATCTCAAGAGATGGTATCTGCCAGGCCAAATGATAGTTGAAGTGGTACAAGTTGAATTTAATTTTTGTAGTAATTCAAGCTGTGCAAATCCACCTAACTTTATTCCTGGTGATTTAATGGAGCAAACCTTGCAATTTACCGTGTAGAAGGCTGAGTGAATGAAACTTTTCGGGCCTGCTTTGTGCTTTGAAGAGAAGCTGTATTTCCCTGGGCAATCTCACTAACTAACACGGCAGCAGTATGCAGCTATTCTTACTAACTAACTACCTCCCAATGCTTCCTAGGTTCCCCTGCTTACCTTTCTGCAGCCTTCCTCTAATGCCAGTAGCATTCCCTACCAACCTTTACAGATGCCAGAAGCAGGAGGATCAACCCACTTTCTAGCCTGAGCACAACAGGAAAGTATAGAAACAGCATAGTTATTTTTCCGTTGTACTGAGGTGATGCACAGATGTTTTCTTATTCCCAGCGGAAACCCTGGGTCTGCAGCCCATACTTGCAGCAAAGCACTGTCATTTCTTGATAGTGGTACTTAGGCTTTTGTGCAGCATCTGGCACACTGACATGTCACACTTATGGCTTATTGCAACACATTGGGTTGCAATAAGTGAATACCAAGTGTGCCCAGGCCCTCTTCACCAAACACTTCCTTCTTCCTGCTCAACTTTCCTGGGAAATATATTTCCTCCTGCTCATAACTACTGGTGAGGAGCAACAGTTCCAATCAGGGAGAGAGCAAGGAGCAGAATCTGTGGTCCCCCTGAAATCCATTCAGATGAGAAACTTGGCTAAACACTAGCACTTGAAGGAAGCTGTCTGTGAGCAGGAACTGGCACTTCCRGTCCTTCTTTTGCCATTCAGACCTTAAATCCGTATTATGTTTTGGTAGCTAAGATATTCAATGAAATTTGGCCCTAAGCTTTGCTTCAGCTATGATATCTCATGACATAATTATGAAAATGCTCACTGTTACTCTCTTGAATGCTTTCAAAAATAACAATTAYAATTTACTTAGCCAGTGAACCTGGAAGATTAGTGATCCAGATGGATTCAGAGGCTAAATACTGCCCTGTTTAGTGTTTAGTTTAATCTGCATAGAGGTTAATCTGGTTACAGCTAAAATGCTTGAAAATGCTAATAGGTTTGGGCATACCATTAAGATGTCATGCAACAGTATATTACCTGTCTTCTTCTCTAAAGGTCTGTATGCAGTGAAAATGAAGCAGTTCAGGCCTGAATTCTTACCTGTTGATGAAAATTGGAAAGTTGTGYTGTATTTACCAGTGGAAAACTGCCTGCATGAATGGGTTTGTTGGGAGTGGTGGCTATGCAGTTAATTCGCACACTTTCTTATCTGCAAAAATACCTTTGCATTGTATCAGGAGTCCTGCTGTACAGACTGGCAAAGACATTTGTTCTTAAATTTTGTTGGTGCTTAAGCTTCCTTTAGGTTACTTTTGTAAATAAATACAAGGTGGTAATAGTTCACTTTGGCCTTTCTGATACCTGTTCTGTTATCCATCTATCCAGCACTTCTCGCAGTGTAATTCTGAAACATAGATTTTCTGAATGCATCATGATGTGGAAAAGACATGCTGGTTTGATGGTGACCATGATTGATTATTGCACCTCTGTCCTTATGACCTGACTGATAAGGTTTTGCAACATTTTCAGATGATTCAGARGATGACTCCCAAGGTGCTTACATGTGCACTATTATCTCAGTGTATTATTAGMATTTTGCAATTGCTATATTGGCTCCCTGTTAAACAAAATATTGACAATAAAAGTGCTTTTTTTGGTCCTATAATCCACTTCTTTTGGTCCTAACTAGCAGCCTTTGTCGTCTGCTAGTTAATGTCTGTGCTTGTTGCTAATTTTGCTATCCTGTTGTTACTGTGACACAGAGTTACAGATAGCACTGTTTTAAAATAAATGTTCATAATCTTCAGCAACCCACTAGTGTATTCTGCTGACCCTATGTGAGTCTTACTGGGAATATACTGAAACTTGCGGTATGTAGTAAATGAATGTTCAGAAGCCTGAAGTAGACAGCAGAAATGTCGTCTTCTGGGTAAAGTAGAACTGAAGAGTCTTTAATAACTCAGAGGAAATACAAAACCTTTCAGTAGGCTTAATATTAAACTTGGTATATGTGACAAAAGGTGATAAATTATGTGTGTGTTATTTTGTGTTAACACAGTGTCAGTACCTCCATGATATTAGGATCACAGATGCACTTCCACTCCAACAGACTGGTMTTCAGGAATGAAGTGGCACAAGAGACAGTTCAGCCAGTAATTCCTTATTTTTCCCCCTTAGATCAGCCTCCCCACTAGACAAAGGGGTACAGCAATGGTCTGAACCTAGTTGTGGTCTAGCTGTGAGGAAATAGAAATTTGAGTTTTGTAATGTAAAAAMTCAGTCTGGGGGATTGAGAAGTCTAAGTCATAATTTCACAATTTAGTATCAACGTTAACAAATTCTTCTTTCAGGTTTCTCAGACATTATTTGTTCTTTGAGTGAACCAATGTGCATATCCTGTCAATGTTACTGGATCACTCAAGACTGCAAAATTTTTCATTGCAATATGAAACCAAGTGGACTCTTGCTCCTGCTCTGTGATTAAAGTGTAGTGAATTGAGCCAGGGACCTCCATTGCTGTGCGTCTGCATCTTTTCCATAGAAACTCCCTGCTTTTTTTTTTTTTCTTTCCTACTCTTTGCCTTTTTGATATAAGTGAATGTGCTGAAGTTTTTGATTCTTTCATGTACAGTGTGTGAAGATAACATTGTGCTATGACCCTTCTGCAGTGCAGACGCAGGCAGTATGCCTGCTCCTCAGTAAGGACACATACTCAAAAACTGCTGCATTTCCCAGTTGTAGAGCTGTTGGATGCAAGTGGAAACTCAAGCTCTTAAGGCTAGCTTCTTAAATCAGTGATGAAGGGTCTAGTGTGAGAATTCAGGATTTTGGCTAGCTCTTCAAATTGGCTAAGTTTTATCCCCAGGTTCTGTGCCCTGTGCCACCGAAGATGCCCTTTATGGATCCGTACAGAGGATGGATCCACATGGAGGTGGATGGAGAGGGTGGAGGTGAGATCACCCAAGTGATCTCAAGAAAAGAGAGATGCCATGCTCTGCTTTACTGTGGTTGCGGTGCTAAAACCAAGACTTCTTAAGGAGACAACTCTAAAACTCAGCAGAAGGATGAGGTTTAATTCAGTGCTGGGACAGTCATCTCCGGTAGTGAGTTATCCAACAAAGGCTAGAAGTAAATGTGGCAACTCTAATGTTGTCCAGATCCTCACCAACATTAGCCTACATGGCTTTCTATTGCCTTCATTGGTGCAGTAGTAGAGGATAGCACAGCCAGTGTTGCCAGTACTTGCAGGGAATTGGTTGAGCCATGGTCCTGCACTCGTGACATCATTGTGCTTTTAAGAACTAGCGTCGCTTACTGACACCAGTATAAGACTGGTCTTGCCTGTCTTTGCGCTCTCCTGATGGATCAACTTGCCTTCTTAGTTCAGTAGCTCATCTGCAGTGCTCAGCATGGCCRCAGAGTGTTGGCCTCCCAAAGAGATGAACTTTTTCTGTCAAGGTGCTGCCCTCCAAAGTTGTTCACCTCTTCAGCTTTTGAACAGATGAAGCACTCCCATCTTTTTAAGAATTCCCAATCCACCATCATTTACTAGGGATCTTTCCTCTGTCACCAAAACAATAACATCACTTGACCCCTCTTATTGATCTCAAAGGCCTCTTAAAGGTTGTAAACAACCAGTATAAGGYCTTTTGAGCCATTGCAATCATGCTAAGTGCTTTATTAGCCATTGGTCACCATGACATGTTTCCCATCAGCTAGAAGGTTAAGGATATGCACTTTAAAAGTAAGCTTGGAAGTCTTCAGATGTGTCCTGATCCCCCTAACTATAACACCATTTGGGAAGAGAGTAGCACACTTGTAAACATCTCTGTGTCCTGTCATGTCAGCTGATACTGAACATAGTCAGCAGGAAGCAATTTTCCTTGMTGCTGTTTTCTTGGTCAGACTCTCTTGCCCTGGTCATCCATATTTATTCACATATATTCACACACATCCCTTTCTCACAGAAACCTGCTTTAACTGGAAGTCGATGTCATGGTATCTCTGGATACTGGAGACCTACAGTTAAAGGAAAATTGCTAGTTAAGGGGTAGACCTTAAGACCTAGACAGAAGATCTTTTTGCTGGACAAGAAGTGTGTCCTGTACTAAATTGAAGAAGGTTGAATTTCTCAATTTACAAGTTCAGATTCAGGATAGTGATTGTGACCAGCGTTTTGCCAGCTTTTCAGAAGGAGTTTACTTATGCTGGTTACATAGCACCCAGCAATCGCCAATGCTACCATTTTTTCAGAGATAGGTGAGAGCACTGTCGATTTAAGGTGCTACCTTTTGGGCTGTGTAGATCTTCCCATGTCTTATGAGTTGTTGAAACTGTTGGCACCCACCTTTGTTTTCCATGGTCCTTTTTCTTGGCCTTGACCAGATAGTAAGAGGGGAATCCATGGAGCAGATTCCATGATTCTGCCTAATGGTATCTTTTCTTTTTGTGCTACCTCATATAGAAGCAAGTAGGAAAAAAGAAGCTGTTTGGGTACATAGGACTAAAGGAAAATTTGGGGCATAAAGTCTGGTCTAGTTGTTCTGAAATGGGAAAACTGTGCAGAAACAAAGAAAACCTGTTGAAAAAAGGTGGTTGGAGAATAAGGCTAACACAGTAAGCATAGGACTTTCACCAGGAAACATTTCAGAGTGTTATATATGTAATATGTATTGTTATACATGGCTTGGGTGCCCAGGGAACTWTTTATGAAGAACTGTATTTGCTGGGTACCTTGTGCTTCTGAAATTGTGGATTAGCWGAACTGTATTTGAGAAAGGGTCAAGCTACAAGCTAAGGGATGGGCAGATATGTGGGAAATGGGGTTCAGTTCGCGTTTGAAGGGGAGGTCTGGAACCATGTGCTGGAAAATATCTATCTCCTAAAACTACAAGGGGTAGTTTTCAATATGAAATTAGTCTTTTATATCCTTAAAAGCAATAGTTCAAGGATCAACAGTGACGGAAGTGATAGAAGAGTAAATTTAAGCATTAAGAAATTTTTTTTTTTAAGTTGAGGAGGAAAATCAGTTTAAGAGTGCTCTAAATTCAGGGTGCAGGAAGCTCAGTTGTATTTCTTTTTGTTACCATAGATAAAAGAGAACTTTTTTTTCCCTTGTCACTGCTTTGGGATTTTTGAACGTGGCAGAGCAGTAAGGAATGCATTCAGTTACACAACAGAGTATCCTATATTGCAGCACAAAATGTATTCAAAGCTCCCTGGATTCTTTGTGGAAAACTGTAAGAGAGTCTCTTATAGGGGTGATTGAAAGTCTCTGCACAGGAAATCAACTTCTTATCCTGTACATAAACATGAGCCAGTTCTACCATATCTGGCTTCTCAGGGCAGTACACACAGTAAATTGTTAACCCCATCACCTGACCTAACCATTTATCTTTTCTTCTCAGTATAGTTTTGGCAACTGCTGAGTAATGAAAGAAACATGGAATGCAGATAGCTCAGAAAAGGCAGTTCCAGAGAGTCCTTTAAAACAGCAAACAACAGGGAAAAAATGACAGTGAAATCGCGTGATGCAGGGGGAGGCTCTTAAATACGGTTCATATAAAATAGAATTAACATCTCTGCAGAGTAACAGAAATGAGAAGTGTGGATTTTCTGTGCTTCAGAGCTCTTCATTATGGCAGCATTGTGCTGGCACAAATAAATCAATAACTCCTCTGAACCCTTGTGAAAATAATAAGCATAGTGCCTTTCAGATTTCAGAATGTAAGCTGTGGTATGTTTCTAATGTTATATCTTCTATAGAAGGTTGGCTGAAATAGTTTGTTCTGCTTATGGAGTATTGTTCCCATATGAGGGTTGAGGCTGTGTACTCGCAGCTGCTGCTCCAACATGGGCTCTCAGTTCCACTAGAATCAATAGCTGGCACAGCAGGGTACTGTTGTATGGTGTGTAAATAAATGGGTGTCATTGTGTATCTTACTTTTTTGCCTTTCAAATTCAGATTTGCTTTTTTTTTCAGGGATACGTGAGTGTGTGTTTGCAATGTAGACAATATGAAACATAGCTGTTCAGGGGTGGAAGAAAAGCATTTTTTTTCCTTTCTATACTTCCCAGTAGGATTTTCAAGTAAACAATAATTGTATTAATTATATTAATTATCTGTTAAAAGCCTCCATCAGGAAAAAAAACCAACAAATAAAACAATCTATTTTGTAAGCATCAGTTGCATGACAAAAAGGAATTCACAGCTGCCCAGTGGACAGCTATCTTATATACCAAGATGCAGGAAAAGCATGATCGTAATAATGTCTTAATTTTGTTACAGAAATTTATTGGTTTTTCTTTTTCCCCAGTAACTGCCGCATCTATACTTGAAAATATATGACAGTTGTGGTTATTGGGATGTAGGATCTACAGATCTGCTTTTCAATAAACTGACTTTGAAGTTCTGTTTCATGCATTTTCTTTTTTATTCATGCATCTGGTCATATAGAGTGGTTTACTTTTTTTGGCTGCAGACTTGGCAGATACAAAATGCAGATGTTGTTCTTCTGACTTAAGCTGCTATTTTAAGCTTTTTGGCCATCAGTTGAAAATTTTAGGGCTCAGTTGTTTATTTGCTTATCATCAAAGTGATTTTTGTCATATAATTCATATGCAAGTATTAGCTTTCAGTGTTTACATTCAGAATTTGAGATTAACAGTATGGTTTTCTTTTTTCTTTCTTTTTCTTTTTTCTTTTTTCTTTTTTTTTAAACCAGCATGTCCTTTTGATTAATAATACAGTAGAATATGTTATGCTTGAGAGAGCTTCTATTTGCCAAAAAATAATAATAAAAAAGCCCTCAGACTGTGCTGCCGTGCTTTCCCTTTAAGAAAACCATATCTCTCTCCAGATGCCTGCATCTCTTTGATACAGAAGGGTACACTAAGTTCCATCTATAAACAGAATCCACTAATTAAGAGTAATTGCTTAGGAGATTGGTACAGACTATTCAGAATCAGATGCATGTTCCTCTCAGATATCCATTAGCCTCTAATAAGATAATGCAGATGTGCCAGTCTGTTTCCTGTTTCCTTCTATTGTACCTTTATTGCCATATATGGACCAATGGGACGGGCTGAACAATAAGTGGATGTCCTTTTGCTCCCTGAGCAGTTCTCAAAGGAATGTTTGTTATTAGATTGCTTTTTCTGTTTAGCTTCACATCACTATGCTAATAAAGGAAACATCACACTCCAAAGGCTTTTTTATTTCTGCCACTGTAACCAGCTTATTGTTTAATTAAATCTCGGTTGTACAGTCAAGAGAGCCGAACGCCAAGACTCGCGGGCGCGGGCGACCTGTGGAAAAGCAGGGTAGATTCCTTTTCAACATAAAGTTTCCACATATTTTTAATAGTTTAAAGGCAGCACGGGTGTCGTGTTACTGTATCTGACTGATTTACACTTGACTCTTGCTAAATCTGCTGAATTATTCAGTCCTGCTCAGTGCAGTACCATCAGCGAGCATAATGGAAAGCATATGCATAATCAGAGCTTTCCATATAAGCTACAAAATATACATTAAATACAGTCAGGGTTCTTGAAACTATTAGATCTTGACTTGTTTTGAAAACAGCATTGGAATATTTCTCTGAGCTGCATAATCAATAAGGACTCAGTCAACTGTATCTCTTGGGAAAAGACGTAATAAATTGCTGAAGGATTTTTCATGCGGATTTTCTCTTGACTTGTTTTTGTTGCCGAGAGGGGAGCAACTTACCTCAGCATTTTGCTGGCCAGGCTGTCCTCCCCGTCCAGAGGTTCCTGTGTTAGCGTTTAGCCAAAGATTTAAGAGAGGGGGGATTTTGGCGCTGGCAAGAAAATGGGAAATGAACTTAGAAGCAACTTCCTCCATGACCCTGGAAGCTGGAGGGACGTGGACGCTGCGGAGCGCCGAGCGCGGCCTGTCCAGGGGCTTGGTGTGGAGGTGCCCGATCTGCTTGCTTAGGAAGGCAACAGAGGATCCCCTGTATTAGGAGGGGACAGGAGAGCAAGGCGCAGCCCTGGGCAGATCAGGAGGGCTGTAGAGTTTGAAGCATTGGTGGCTCTACTGATTTTTTTGGACTCCTTTATTTTAGCAACAATAAAAAAAAAATGCTGTTTTGATTGTAATGCTGACAACCCGTTTCCTAGCGGCAGACTGTGAAAGTGAAGGAAGATGAATGTGGAAAAGGGACYGTGCTGGTGGCTGGGAGGACAGGGCATAACCTTCCTGGTGGCACATGGCTGTCAGCCCAGCCTCTTGTCTTGGCTTCTTGCCTTTCCAGCTGCTGAAATGTGTGAAAGTCACCTGCAATAGCAAGGGTGATTTTATGAATTAAAATCAAGCCTAAATGAGGACAGAATTCAGCAGAGACAGATAACAATACAGTGAATTGTTGGAGTTGGAATATSAAAGGTTGGTACCAGGTATAGGCTAAACAGCAGTTTAACCAGTGAGAACTGGTTAACAGARCACGCTCTAGGAGAACTGGCACGTGGAAAGTTAAACTCTTTTCCATAGCAGAGTCTGCACAAAGTGCATGTAAAATTAAGAGGGAAAACAGTTAGAAAAGTTAGGTCACTGTTTATGCAGGGAAAGTTGGAGCTTTTATGTAAAATTTTTGAACCTCTGCTTAGCTTCATAAACACTGAGAAGTGTACAAGAGCCAGGTACACCTGCTGTATTAAGCATAGCTGATAAATATGTTGTCTGTTCTGCACAGGAGACTCTTTCCCCCGTGGCCATCTGCTTTATCACTGAAGTCAATAAAAAGCCCATAAAGAGAGGAAAAAAAAAAAAAGAAAGGAGGCCCTATGTGCTGTCAAAGTAAAGTCATTGGCGGGTGTTCAGCGCAGTGTAGTGCATAATGTGATCATCTTTTGGTTAGCCTTCAAAGAAACCTTTCTGTATGATCCTTTCCCATACACTGTTTATGCTGAGGGTTGAACTGTGCAGCCCTCATACTGATGAACAGTTGCTTAGGACAGGTCTAATGGGAGCTGATTTTTTAATATAGTAGGTAGCTCCTCTGAAGAGCCTTGGTGACAGCCATTTCCTAGCAATCCTGCCTGGTATGTGTGGGGCGGAAAGCAGCGCAGCTGCCTTGCATGAATGAGCGTTCAACCATTTGGCTCGTTCTTTACTTCCTAACAGCYTCCTGCTCCTCATCTGCGGTCGCCAACTTCTAGTGTCCTGTTTAGGGCAAGCCGGTTAGCTCCCTCCTCAARGAAATCCAGATGTGGGGCAAAGATTTGGGTATTTCTCATGTCATGGCAGTTTCTACCTTGCGGCTATGCCAGTGTTTGCTAGCCGTGCCGTGCAGTGGTCGTGGTGACTGGTCTGTGATCTTTGATAGCAGAGCCAGTGATCTGCAATCCCTTGGTGAGTACACAGCACGACTGGCACTTTCTTTTCACAAGAAGCATTTCTAGAACTTGGGCTTCTGCTTATGGTTCTCATTTTGATCATCTTAAAGTTTGGCCCCCAGAACAGCTGCTTGATGATTCTGATCTACATGGCTTCATTTAGAGCCCAGTGATACACTGGTTAGAGTATCCTGCCCTTTCCACTGTCTGCTCTGTCTGCGTTTATATGGAGAGAAAAGTGAACAGCAAGTTCTGAAGGTTCATGTCCAGCATACATTTTCCTCCTGCATACATTTTCCTCCAGGAAATTTCCTGCCATGAACGGTAAAATGAGGATGATTTTTGAGTAGRTCAAGAACAACTTGCAACTTGGTTTCTCGGAACAAATTCAATATATAATTGTACCTTATATAAAGCTATAGGCATACAGAACTATGTGATTATGATCCAGTCTGACACTAGTAGGTATTTCATATGTACTTGCATATTAAGGAGCTATAATATTGCTGCATTTTGAGATCACCAATAGCGCATGGAATATAGTTTGCTGAATGTCTTTTTTTCCCCTTCACTAGAAGAAATCCTAGAGGATTTCTTTCTTTTCTGGAAACTGTCATTTAAATATATAGATACATATATTGCTGTAATTCTGGGAATGGAAGGCCTTAGTAAAGCTGAGGTCTGAACACGGAAGCCCTGAATCTTCAGTAATATGTCTGTCAGTATCTACTTGACTTCTATTTAGAATTTATTTTACCCAAAACTGGAAGTACAAACTGTGTATCCAGTACCTAAAAATGTGTAGGACCTTTCTGGTTAGATCATCATACAACTGTATATTTTTCCTCCAGGTCAAATAGCAGTAAAGACCATTGATTGAGCACATTTTGATAATTCATGCTGAGCTCTGCGTTTTTGTGGCTAATAGAAATATAGTTGAAAGTATTTGATAGTTTTATCAGATACCTTTTATTTCTGACAGCCTTTATAATTTAAAAATAGGTGACCTTGATTTATGATTAATTTAGTGGGGCTGGATTTGACCGACATCCTTCTCCTCTTTGTTTTTCTGTGGAAATATTGCAGACTTCAGCAGAATTGCTTTGGAAAACATTCATTCTTTGAGTGTTCCTTTGGTGCTGCACTTTCCGTCTCTTAAGTTTCATAAAGCTCTAGCTAGATAAAACAGAAAGTTACCTGTTACGGTTCATCTCATTTTGTGTTGTTAATGAGTCATTATATTTTGGCTGCGGAGGCTTCCTTGAAAGATCTGCCTGATTTCACCCATCTCCAGACACATGGTCCTTGAGATCAGCATGACTAACAGCCTTTCTGTCTTCCCCTGGAACTGTGCATTAACTCACTATACCCCCCTTATAGTCTCATGTCTGCATATGTCTGTCTCCATTAACATTAAAGGTATTTTGTGCATAATTTACACAGTTATCAAATACTTGCAAGTACATTTCTGTTATCCCCAAGCAGGCTGTACTCAGTGCAAATTGCTGTCTGAAAACATGCACAGCTGGTAACCTTTCCTGGTATTCCTCACAGAGTAGAAACACACCACTGCTTTGCGACAGGCAAACATATGCATTTGGTTCTCATCTTTTTTTCCTTGCTCATTTGAATTCTTACTGACAAGTAGCAGACTGAGTAGCAGTAGCAATAGTAAAAACAGTGTTGTCGCAGATTCCCTTTGTTGCTGTTGATTTTGCTTTGTGACCTTGACAAGTCATTTTGCTTCTGTTCCTTTATTTTCCCATCCAAAAATCTCTCTACCTTTAGTTTCAGGTTATAATTTTAAAAAACTATGACTAAAAATCTGTGTAGGAGCTGGATTTTGTAACTGTTCACTCACTGTAGTAGCCACTGTATGGACTTCAAGTGGTCTTCCAGGAAGCTCCTTTAGGTGACTGTCTAGTTTTGGGGTGGCAATGTTTGCAATGTGGCTCCTGATTTTTTCCCCACACCGGCACATGTTGGGAGAGGCTGAGAGCGCCTTGGGTAGGATAAYGCTAAGGAGACAGCTGCAACATGTGATGATTTCTGGCCACAATGTCACACAAAATCAAGAAGAGTTCACAAAACCCACCTGGATGCCACCCTGTGCCACGTGCTCTAGGTGTCCCTGCTTGAGCAGGAGGTTGGACTAGATGATCTCTAGAGGTCCGTTCCAAACTCAACCATTCTGCGATTCTGTGATGTGGGGTTTCCAGTAGCTCTGCAGACACCAAGACTTAGAAGAGTTGCATGTTTGCTGTACATAAATTTGAACAGCTGTTAGAGGGAGCGAGTTTCACCATTCAGAATAGCACAGAAGGTTGCTTCTTCTCAGCCTGAGGCTTTAAATATGGACACTGAGAAAATAAGGACCCTTCTGTAGCTGCCAGCCATTCAGATGAAAGCCRGAGGAAGGTCCATGCAGCTTTTAGAAGATGGAGGTCCTGTTTTTAAAATTGCAGGTGCCAAACAAGGTTTTGTCTGACTTGACATTGTTTTTGATGTAACCAYTGGGCAATGAAACCAAGTTAGTGAGTTTTCTACTGTTACCTTCGGTGAAATAAGACTCTTAGGCCCAGGTAGTTATCAATCTGATCTTAGAAAATCACTTAACAAATGTTGCAAAGACAAAACTATTTCCCACATATGCATATATGAATATATCTATATATAAAAATATTTCTCTCTMTATATATRTATATCGATATATTTATAGATATAGATATAAAACAATATATTGCTTTTTTCCTCCCACAGACTACATCAGCATGCTTCTGTAGAGTGTGACTGCCCTCCTGGAGAAACATTTGCATAAGCCACAGAACTGCACCCTGAGTTGACAGAATAACAAGACCTTCTCTCCATAATCTGCAGAGCAAGAATGTACTGGGAAAGAGAACAGTAAGAATCAGCAATGAAATATAGGGCAGACCTACTCCAGTGAATTAGCTTTCCCCATCATTGCACAATCCACATCAAGAAGTTAGCTTGACAACCTTCTCCATTCACAAGTTCAGGTATCTCTTTGCTGGCCCAGAGTAATGCAACTTAATATTTATACACTGTGAGGTATTAACATGACAACCAGCAGCCGCACATGTCCAGTACCAGCAGTGAATGGACATATGACTCACTATCCAGCAGCACCATATCCATTACTTTTCCCTCCAGTCATCGGTGGACTGTCACTGCCTGCTCTTCATGGACTGCAGAGTCACCCACCAAACAGTGGATGCAGCACCCCATCACCTGCAAGTAAGTGCTCAGCATTGATAGCTTCATTAACAGATTTTCTTTTTGATCCTGTTTTTTTGATTTTGAAATTATTTTAAGGGTAATTGCAGAATGGGGTAGCTTACTTGGGCAAAAAGCATGCATTTGTTTTGAAGCACTCTTCTTTCTTAATTTYGGTTTTATAAATGCAAACATGCATCTGTATGAAATGCCAAAGCTTTGGAAACTCTGAATGGTAGAACGWGCAATGTATTCTAGACTATTCTACATTACCGTGTTACATATACATACCCCTCCTGACAGCCTACTGTAGAATCCCGTGTTAGTAACATGAACAGTGATGGTTCCTCAGGGGAGAATTCTCTCAAGTTGCACTATAATTAATATTGCTTTTGTTTTCTTTAATTAGTAACTGCTTCCTTCCTGGCAGTCTCTGGCAGCCCAATGGGCAGCCAGCAGCCAGAAGCTGCCTGTGGCTGCAAAATAGCACTTGGGTTTATGGTTGACTTTTGTATTCAGCACTACCACAATTTTAGCACTGCAGAGTATATTAGCTGGGCCACTGGGTTTCTTAACTTTATAGAAGACATGCATTTCCTGCTTGAACCTAGTTTATATATGTCTAAATGTCTCCAAACAAAGTCCTCCTGGGGATAAACTTTGAGCAGCAGCCCATAGGCAAGTGGTCTTTCTGGAGGTCTTGGCAGGGAGTAGCTGAATGTCTTTCTCTCTCTCTCTCTTCTCTCTCTYTTATTTGAGGAAAACCAGAACATATTCATCTTCACAGGTCAGTTTGTTGCAAATATGTTTGTCTCGGTATATTACTGAGATTGATCATTATGAAAAGGTCTCGACTAAAAAGTGCCTTTGCAGAACTGTGTTTTGTTATATTGAACCAAACCTTTACTAATTCTGGCTTCATGTGTTGCATGCACACTGTAGTTGTTGAACATTTGGCAGCCTTGATTTTTTTTCCCAATATTTTATCTCTAATAAAGCTTCCAGCAGTCACACGCACAAAGAGGTATAATACCTCGTCAGGTTGGGTATTCATTTCAACTGAATGTTTAGATGTGTTGGACGTAAAAAAGTAAATTTTTTAAGTTAGAAGGTCTACAAGTATTTGACTTGCCAAGCCTACAAAAATGATCTTGGTTAATGATCAGAATGCTGAACTGAATATATGCGACAATATTGCAAGAACACTAAACACTTAGAGATAGAGAGGGTTATAGAATGGGGGCTTTTGGAGACATGTGCAGATAAATACTAAAATGTATGAAATGTATGTCRTCCAATATGATTTTTTTTTCTTTTCCACAAGTTCTTCCTATGGAATTAAGACTGTCCTGCAAAAGTGTGTAAAAATAGTGGCTAAAATTGGCAAGCTGTTGAGGAGGGTGATTTAGCTGAGAATGTCTTTACAGGTGCAGTCCTTGCAGTCTCTTTTGTTTTTTGGATTTTTTTTTTTTTTTTTTTTTTTTTTGGCATTTTACAAAGTAGCCATCCCATGGGTAGTGCTCAGTATGGTGATGGCCTCTAATAAGATATCAGCTTAGACTAGATGGTGGGAAAATATAGATCTAAACAGTAAAGATCTGAAGAAATCAAAATTTGGCTGAACCACTGCACTGTAAGCGATTTAAGTTATTGAGCTTTTTATCTTTTGTATCCCTTCTGTTTGCTCATAATTCAATGTAAATTAAATAATAGGAATACTGTGAAAAGACTCAAAAATCTCTACTTCCTTAATCCTCTTTTTTTTTAATAATGCAGTTGAGCAGCTTTTGTTCAACATCACTGGCATTTAAGCCATTGTATTACTTTATTGTTTTATTTTGTTCCTTTTACATTTTACACTTTCCCAGGTAACATTAGGGTTAAATTAAGTCATCTTAATCCGCAGCTGGGGAGAGTATCTCTGATGCCGTTAAAATGACAACAAGATTTTAGACATACTGATTTTGTGTGCACAAATGGGTTACAATACGAGTTCTGGATAGAATGATTTAGTTTCATCGATGTTAATAGTGGTCTTGCCTCCATGACCTGTGACTTGGCTTCTGTTTTTATACTGAGATACATAGTGCAAAATACTTAATAATTAGAGGGTTGGTCACAGTGCTGAAGAGGTCAGAAGATGAAAAAAATATTACTTTTATGCATACATGAACTATGCATTAGCACTGAATGAAYAGAAGAGACCGCGGTCAAGAAGATCATTACTTTTATAAGTCGGATTGATTTACCTACTGCTGTACTTAGCCCACAGAGCACGAAACAGGCATTTTCACTGCTGAGACCAGGTGGTATCAAGGTTTCTGCAGTTTTCTTAGTAATGAGGAATTGCTCCTATATTAAAAATATAACTAAATGATGCTTCTATATTAAAAATATAACTGAGAGTTTCAGGAGATTACCACTTAGTTCATTTAGAAACAGTATTTTCTCCCTCAGTGAGTGTATTGTGTAACTATTTGAGTTGAAAAACTTAGTCTGAGCTAATGCTGCGATGCACGCTCAGCATCGCCTAGGTCAAATTCCTGTAGGATCTGGAGATACTTTGGGAGCCACTAATTAATAAGATGCTTTGGCTGGAGAGTGTTCAGTTTTGCGAGAAGTGAGCATCCCTCTTTGGGCATCCTGCTTGGACCATGCTGTCATCAGTGGGAGCAATCCCATATTGCCCACGTGAGCCTCTGGATCCTCTGTGTTTCATTTGCTGCAGATAGAAGGAGGGGAAATAGCTCGGTAAGGGGGCAGGAGATAGTGGTGAGCCTGATAGAAGAAAGTCTTTGGACTTAAGAAAACTAAGGAAATGAATAAGTGAAAGCTGAGTGTGTGCTATAGAGGGCTATTGGGATGTCAAGGAGGAAAATCAGGACTAAGGTCATTTGTTGTATTTCAGCCAAGCTTTCCCATACTTTCCAGTTTGGGGTGTTTTAAAAATGCGTTGTAAATACTGAAGTATTTTATATTCTATTTTATGTAAATCTTTTAGGCATCAGAAAGCCTATAGAAACTAAGATTACCTGAGAACATGGAAAAGGTAGAGAAAGAACTAACTGTGGCATTCCGTTTGGACAGGGCTATATGAAAACTAATTATTATGTTTATCAGCAGCTTATTAGCAGCTTATTATGTTTATTAGCAGCCACGCTGCATCTCTGACTTTTCAGACTTACTAAAGTCAGGGACATTGAAGTTTTAAACATTGTGTTCTGTTGAAATTATTTTTCCATGCATTATTGCTAGTTGTTTACCTTGAACTCCAACTTAAAGATTTCTCTCCAACTTAAAGATTTCTTGCTTTTTTTCCTTGAGAAATGGATTTTCCATAGGCATCTTTAAAACAGTACAGTCAAATGCAGTTGTGTAGCACTGCAAGCTATTTTTGCCATCCCCACCCGTAGAAGGAATTCATTTACTTTTCCAGTTCTGTTGTTAATCATTATATTGACACAGAAAGTCCTCCCAAAAGCACTCTTTGGCAGATTGCATTAAATATGAATAGCAGATATTCATTACGATGTGTTGCCCCCAAGAGAACTCTAAACTATCTGCACTACTCATGAACAGGCAAATACACTAATTCTCCAGCAATTCAAATTATTTTCAAATAGTTTAGTGCCTCTCTAATAAAAACAAGAATGTCTCTCTTTCCCTTAATTGCTTAGAAGGTCAAGGACTCCCACATCTCACTTTACTTCACAAAATGGGGAATATTTCTTTGGAGGGTGGGATATGGTTAGTACATGACGGATTTTCTTCGCTCAGCATCGTTATTGGAGCAAGTGTCTCTTGCAGTGGAACTAGAAGACCAGAACTCCTTGGAACTCTGTAGTAAACTAACAGTATTCCAATAGCTGTACTGAATTAGAGAGAAAAAAAAAAAAGTGAATTAATCTTTCAAAGAACTTGCATGGCCTGATCATGTTGTCAGGCTTTTTCATGTCTTCCAAGTTTTGTATGGCCATCTCCATTTTTTCTATTCTGTTTCATTAAAAAGCCTTGCCCCATAGTCATTTGCATATATCTGCAATTAACAGGTGACTTCTGAAACTTCTTTACCTATTCTGTGTACACTTTTTTATTTAAAAGACAGAACATGTGTTTGCTTTTGGAAGGGGTAACCAGAATATCAATATCACATTTCTTAGCCACAGCCAATATAGTGGTAATTGTGAGGAAAAATGTCTCGACAATACCACTCATGACCTTAAGAACAACCATTCCTTTCCAGTTCTTCCTTTTTTATTTTCACTTTCCCCCCCATTCCCTCTGTGGGCTTCTTTTCTGTGGTTGAAAAGCATATCTGCTGAAAGCTGCTCAGGTTAATAAAACTCTGTAATGTTGCATTTATCCGATTTTAGTTTAATATGAAAATATTAACAATTTAAATTTATTTTGGAGGTGTTTTAGAACTTAGTTTTTTCCAGTGCAGTCTCTGTCTCAAGGACAGGAATCTCTCTCCAAGTAGCTGGTAGCTGTTTCGTAACTCTGCCCTGTCAAGGACAGGTCCTGGGCATCGCGTGAACAGGATCCTCTTCAGATTTTAGGAGGCAGTGGTCTCATCCAAAAGAAACTAGTTCTGGGTGTGTAAGAACAGGAATTTGCTTTCTGGGAGGAAGCAGACTTTGGAAATTCTGCACCTCCCTACTCTCACATCGGGAGTGAATCATGTTATTCTGGCATTTGCTCCATAGTTGCTCCATGTCTCTCATAGACTTTACTGCAGTCTGAAAGAGCCTGAGATTTGGAAGTCGAACAGGACCAGTTGCAGCATTGCTCCCTCCCCCTTTATGGGCCCTGAAGCAAGGAAATTCCCCAGCAAGATCCCGTCTTACCTAAAGTTGAAAATATGTTTCTGGGGAGTATTGCTAACAACCTTCTCCTTCCCTCTGACCCGACAAAATCCAGCAACTCCAAATGTTGGTGACGGTTGGAAGGAGCAGTGGATCCCACTCACAAGAGAGGGATTTCTCTTGCAGGATGTACACCATGCATCCCATCTCCACTGTGCCCTGCTCTTCCTTCTCCTAAGGGCAAATGAGAGCTGGAGTTTGGTGCAGCTTCATATATTGCAGGTGAAATAAGTTATCTTTCCAAGGAAATATGATACTAGATGAGTTTGCCAGAGTGACAATGCTGTAAATTTTCCAAGTGTCTGATGTACAAAYTGACCGGCACAGTCTTGTGAAATTTCTTAACTGGGAGCAGTTCATGATACTAAAAGTGTACATAAGCTTACATTTTTACCACTTTTCCATTTGAATACATATATTTAGCAACTATAGTTGAAGAAAATCTAATCATGTTATTTTAATTACATGGAGAAATTCTGTTCAGCCATTCTGCTTTGTTCAAAATGCAGATCACCAGAGAATTTTTCTAAGTACTTTATTTTTGAGCTAAAATGCATTTTTCTGCTAGCTTTGATAAGTTTGATCCTATTCTACGCTTTTAAAATTATTTTGGGGGTTGTCATTTACTTGGGGGTTGCAAGTTAGAAATGGCACTTCTAACAGCACATGACATTTACTTTGTATGCTTTTTAAAGATTAGCATAGAGCAAATTTTCATCAGAAATCAGATTTAGTATTTTCTTCAGCTAGATTTTTTCCCCTTTTACCTTTTAGGGCATGTTGGGAACAACTTGTGGTATGTAGGCTTTTCAGCTATATCGGTGACAGCATATTTCCCATTTAAAAYGATAAGTACCTACCCTATCTATGGAATTCTAGAAGAGCAGGAATCCTTCTTCCCTTCCTTTGTCCTTCAGTAYGCTGCTTCCTTTCTTACTGCCCAGAATAGGCCTACATCAGTAATATTCATAAATGATTTACAAAAGTAATTCCTGTGTAATAGCTTGGGACGTCAAGATTTTATGRTGCTGCCAGATGTGCTATCAAACAGAATTATCTGGTTCAAAAAACTTGTGATAAATCTAGTCAGAGAAAATTCCCCGAGGCAAACTCACCCTCTACAAAAGTAACTATATCTCGTAAAATTGTTAGATTCTCCTTTACCACATGTTTGAAATCAGGCTTAGGGCAGCAGTTTTTTTCCATGTACAAACTTATGTTTGGGATAAACTAACAAACAGGAAGGACYGGCCTTAAGTAAGAGAATACTCCTTTCCTTTCAAAACACCACACACATTCAGAGGAAATGTCAGAGTAAATAGCAGAAATGCTTAAAAAACCCAAACCTGCATCCTTAAGATACTCAACTGTTTTGTCCAAATACTGCATTTTTAGAAAGTGGTAGTACCCCAGATAAAATGCAGCAGAATTTAATGGCTGGTTTCATCCCGTCTCATCTAAGTTAGTCTGCTGAGCTTGTAATTGCTGTATCTGAGCACCTTGGAGGAGCGTGATGAGCAACATACCCAACATCTGTCATATGTRTGTGTTTGCTCTTTTATGTGCTCCCTAGGGGAAAATGTATGTTCAGCGGGGTGTACGTTTTTGATGGGAGTTCAGGTTTTGAAGGAGAGGAAGTGTTGGGAGTTGTATCCTTTTGAGTCTTGGCACTTCGGCACCATAAAGCTACGTCTTGCCATGCGGCATATTGTGTTGGAGAAGTCTGGACCAAGGAAGGTCCCCGTCACGGGGARTGACCCATGTGTGACGCTTTCTCGAGCCAGGAAGCCCAGGCATCTGCACAAGCATCTTCACTGGTTCGTATGGTTGCATTGCATGGGAAGAGCAAAGACTTTGAGCAGAATTTTCCTGCTAGCTTAGTTGAAGGCATCTAGAGGATGGGGGGAATGGTCCTGTTGGGAGAAATACTGAATTGAGGCGAGGGAAATGGAGAGTTAAAGTGAACAAGAGCTTGAGTCTTTATTTCTTGGGAAACCAGTGCAGGGAATGTCCYGTAAGTCTGGAGCCCTTGTGCTTGGCTGCGTTTCTGAGGGAAGGCGCTTCCACATTCACATTCACAAGAAGTTGGCCTTATTATGGACTGTGTTGCTGCTGCTAAGCACTGCGTTTGCCTGGAGTTTAAGTTTAAATGGAAGCCAAATAATGGGTGTAATGTGTGTGAGCAATAAATGGTATTTTTCTTTGTTATTTTTCAGTGCTGAAGGCCAGTCAAATTAAACATTTTTTGAAGCATCAGCTTCCTTGAGTTTCTTATGTTAAGATATGTGCCTAAGTGTAAACTAAGTGTAAACTTTTCTTAAAAGAAATTTGAACTCAAAAAAAAAAAAAAAAAAAAGATGTAGAGCATCTTTCAAAGAAACAAGAAATGGCATGGAAAACTCACAGAAATACTTGCCTGGTCTGCATGTTCTTAAAGATGGATTGAAACCTCGAGCACATGGGCAGAGCTCCTGCTGTGGCTGTGCAGACTGTCTGCCCGAGGTCATGATTTGGAGATCACACTGTTCTGTGCGTGCACAGGAATTATGTCGTGGCTTCTTAAGAATTAAAGCCTTGATCTTTCAGCTGGATCAGTAAGGGCATGTAAAAGCATATAGTGTTTATTCTGTAAATTCAGGTCTTAAAGATTTTTCAAGAGCTGACTTTTACTAAAGATGTATTTTGACATTTGCAGTWATGTGGGAATATAATTTATTAAATGTCATGGGGAGAAAAAGAGTATGCCTATGCAGTTTTTGCTTTTCAAAGTTAAAAGTTTCAGGTATATTTCAAGGCTTCCTAACATAAAATACTTCACTGGAATCTTTTACAACCTGGAACATTTATTTTCAGTCAGTTTCCAAATCCCTAAAAATCAGGTTTTRTAAAGGAAGTGTTGCAGATGCTTTACATATAGCAGTAATGGCATTCCCTCCTCCTCCCCCCCCTTTTTTTTTTCCTTCTTTATGGTATTTAAAAATAAAAAGCAAAGCATTCTTAGTTGGTACTGCATACTGCCGAGGAGGAAGGCACTGTCCTGCTGCCTGCACAGTGCACGGACGCGCTCCGAGGGGCTCTGCCCGCGCCTGCCCTACTGCGACAGCCTCTGCGACGGGGAGAAAACACTTGGCGTCCTTGTAAGGTTGAAATTATCCGAGCCAAAAGATTGAGCTGTGCCCTGTCACAGTCGGGTCACAGTCAGTGGAAACTTCAGTGCCATTTCCTGTGCATTGTGATTTTATTTGGGTTCCGTGCAAGTCGTAAAGTTACACTGCCACAGAGCACAGTCACTGGCAGAGCCAATATCTAGGGGCTGCAGCAGAGTCCAGGGCAACCTCCCAGATATTTATATTCTTATTCCCTTTTTATGCTCACTCCTTCCAACCACTGGACAGTATTTCTTTTGAGTGTAACTATCCTGTGGAGAAATGCACTGACCTTAAGTGTATAGCCCTGAAACTAGGTCCTATTGTAGGAGTCTTTGGAAGAGTTCACCTGCCTACCAGTATTATCCAGAAGCTATTTATGAAGGCATTTGCTCGGAAATGGAACAATACCATGTAAACAAATCTGTTTATTATATACTGCTTTTACATAGCTATTTCAGGATCAAGATTTCTATTATTTGAGAAATAAAATCCTGTGAGTGTCATTAAAAGTATAGAAATAGTGATGTCATTACAAAATTAACTAGCTATAAACCCATRGGGTGACATATCAATTCATAAAGGGAATAGCAAAACATAATGCAGGGCACATCTGCTGCTCCARTTCATGCAGAACTATAAGCCTATTGGTGTCTGCAGACCACTTGAAATTGAACATCTGTTAAAAGCACTTGAAAAAGCAGCATGAGAAGCTGTACACCTTGCAAAACATTTTGCTGTTGGTAACATCATCATTTCGATTGCATATTCTTACAAAAATTGTTTTAAGTGCCCTTCAAGTCCTAGATCTTCCTGGCATTGTTTCTTAAATAGTGACAGTATGAGTAATTGTAAAAATAACATCAACTTTTCTAAGGACTTTCCTARCGTTTTTATTACTTTTTATTTATTATACTGCTGCAATGCATAATTTGCTACAGAGTTTCCAAACAAAGAGGGAGATATGATCTCTGTTCCAAGTAGTTTTGAATCAAAAAGAAAGAAAGGGGAGAAAAAAAGAAAGATATATGAAGAATAAGAGAAAAGGATGTGGTTTCTGAGCCAAATGACTGAAGTGAAGAAAGAAGGCGGCAAATCTGATTTTGGTGTTTTTAAAAAATGGCCAGATTCTTAAAAACAGGGCAACCTGTGAAGCTGATGTGATTATCATGAAGAACRGCAGTGAGAGGCTGTAGCTAATACGCTTCACAAAACCTATGCGTATTGCCAGTGATCGATTAACTATTTTAATTGAACTACAGCTGAACTCCATCTTCTTAACTCTACTAAACCAATCAGTTTGACAGTAAGTTTCTCTTAGCTGTATGGTCCAGCAGAGTCCAGCTAATTGGCAATTTTCTTCTGTTTAACAAAAACAGAAATTTAGTTAAACCACAGAGAAAAAGATTTTGCTATTGATTAACAAGKGTTGGGTTTGCTAAGTAATCTGACAGATGTTTGGAACACATCAACTGTCTAATACCATTGCAGCCAAACATCTTGGAGCACGATTTGCTCTCATCCACTTTTATTACTTGCAGAAGAAGCTAACTCTGCCAGGATGTTATTTGAAGGGATGTATGCCATTTTAATATGTAGTTACTTGGACAAACTTGATGAAAATGTATTGCAATGCCTTTGATTTTAAGAAYAGGTAATTGTATTTACTTGTAATAAAAATGTGAAGCATTGATATAAATCATTTGGGAAGGCAAATTAAAACATATAGTACAAGTCACAAAAAATACTCAATTTTTATATCATAATGCAGATATTTCCCACTTCACTTTTTTATCAACCAGGCATGCAAAAGTATGTATAGTTGCAGAAAGTTTCTGCTCTCTCTTTCCATGACAGAGCAGTGGTTTTAGGTTTATCCTCAATGAGGAAGGGTAACATCTTCAGTGAGATTTTTGTCTTTGTGGTAAGGGATACAAATGGGTGTTTTTAGGAAGTTAGGCTGATCTTTAGTAGCCAGTAAAGTGAAAAATATGAGTCTAAGAGCATGATCGTGCCTCTACAGTGACACAAAAGGTATTTGTCTCCCGAGTATTTGGTATACAAGAACTCATGAAAATATGGGAGCTGGTAAATGGATTTGTTAACTGAGTTTCTCAGAGGTGATACTAGCCAAGGCAGGGTACTCCAGCAGTTGTCTTCAAAAGGTGTAGAGCATCATCTCGASTTCGTCTGCTGAGTCATGTCACCTTTACTGTGCTTCCAATCAAAAGGTTGATGGTAAATGTGTGTGACAAGCTGAGAAAAATGTTGATCATTGTCAATTGCCTATTGGTCTGGAAAGGTAGGAACCATTGACCTAACGTATGTCTCTAAGGTCAGGGAGACTTATTTCCAAGGATTTGTGCCAAGAATCAGACATTAGCCTATTGTGAGGAGCGTGAAGAACARTTTCTGTCAGAAAGACATATCACTTTTTCCAAAGATGTACTACTTTTCCTTTATCTTTTTTCTGCAGAATGCTTATTTACCTGACCTGCTTTCAGAGTACCTTGTACTGTACAAGGCACAGTGGTACTTTTGATCAAAACTGTATTTTGGAGTATGTATTGTAGGACAAAACTGCCATTCACTGGTCTCAAATAAGAGGGCTGCTTCCTGAACCCATCACTTACWTTAACTAAAATTGCTCCCCAGTTGAGGGAAGCATCTGATCATTTCACCTTGTGTAGTCGTGTAGGACGGTGCAGCGCGTGAATAAAACCTGGCTGCTGCTCCTGGTGGGTCTTTGCACAAGTTTCGTTGGTTGCAGAATAAGCTGCACACTAATGACAGATCTGTCCATCTTAATGTCAACACAGGACTCCATAGAACAACCATTGCCTGGCCTCCCATGCCTTTTTTTGCATGTGTATGTGTTCAAATGATGCTTTTCGTAATGCTTTTTTTTTCCCCTAAAATGTCAGATTCGGTCAGACAGCCCAGGAGAGGTGTACACTTTCTTTCCCAATAGTTATTATTTCCTTTGCACCGGGGACGCCGGGGAAAGGGTGAAGGAGGCCAGCCAGAGCAATGAGAGGTCTCGCTCATTTTTCTGAGGGACGGAGGGAACAGGCTTCACCYGTGGCATAAATTTGTTATAGATTCCCTTTAAGATCAGGAAATGAGTACAGTCAGCGCTTCATAATTAACTGTGAGCGGAAAATCTCTGGAGATGGCTAAAACAGATTTGTCCACTTACAGGAGAAACACCATGACTTAACAGGTGGATGGTGCCTGTAATATGCTACTTAGGAGTTCTTCAGGCTCTGCTGCAAACAAAATATGATCCGACTATAATAACATTGTGAACCCAAAGACCTTCCCTGGTTTCATTATCAAGTGAGCGCCTTAGGGGAAATACACAAATGGAAAGACATTCCTTTCGGCTGGTATAATGCTCCTGCGCGGGAGAATTTATGGCGAGGATGCAGTTGGCCCTTACGTGGGTGCGTTGAGGGGGAAAGGCACAATCCCCGTCCGGGCTTTTGTCTAACTTTTCCTAAGGGGTGAATCTCATTGCCAGATTGCAGGACAGTGTACCCAGTTTTTGTGTGTCATGTGTACAGATATGATCTATAGGCAGGGGCTGTGAGCAGCCCTTCCCACTGCCTGCTTTGGTCCTGGGGAGTCTGACTTGCTCTCCCTGTGCAATGGGGAGGGAACTGCCCTTCCTGAAAGTACCATCTGGCGGGTGGATTCATGCTGCTCTTTAAATCAGACTTAGAGCCTGGCATGATCTTCTTCTTCATGGAAATCAGTTTATCTCAGSATGTGCCAGGGATGAAAGAAGGCTTGGGGGTCTGATCCAAAATAGTGTTCCCAAATTGCATCTCTGCTTTCTCCCCCTCCCGCACTGGTGCAGATAAACCAGGGAATTGGGTGAAAGACTGGAATTGGCAAGATGTGATCGTTCATTACACTGGCTGGAGACAGCATCGACAAGGCARATTCCTATAGCTCAGGTCATCCAAAAGGTTACCTAGCAYGAGAAAACAGACATTAACRTTGATAGCTAGGTAGCTAGCCAAGGTGGCAGTACTTTTTTCTGAGTCTTTYCTCATTCTGTGGTTTCTTGATTGTAGATGTCAGGAGAAAGGTGTGAAGGCCACTTCTCTGCTTTTATGAACAGGGATGMTGATGTTGCCTCAACACCAGTCCAGTCCTTTCATTGTGGGCCCTTGTGGCATGCAAGAATCTAGAGGATAAACCTGCAGAGTGCRTTCCATAGTTGTCTAAAATACTGTTTTTCAGATATGAATAAATGTACAAAAGGAAGTTGGAAATCATGCAAATAGAGTGTATGTTACATTTCTGCACATGTATGCGTTAGAAGAACCCCAAAGATAGTGGAATCAAAAGTAAATGAGAAACAAAGTTGTGCAAATGTTAATGCATTTGAGGGAGGCTCGAGGAGAAGGTCTCTTGTTATCCACACTGGCTTGTTCTTTCCTTGTTTATATRTCTGTTTGCCCTCTTTTTGAACATTGCATATGGTTTCACGGTGAATAGTTCACAAATCTTAAAAATGCTGCCTTCTTGGTGACACTGATCATAGTGCAAAGGTCTTTTAAAAATTTCATACAGATCAAATAGCTCTGATTTTTTTTTTTAAAGGTCAGGAAAAAGGTCATTAGAATCTTTTATTGTTGGCAAAACTACCTCCTTTTTCTTAATCTGATTCTAAGAAACAGCTGAAGAGAACTGATTTTGCTGAAGTTATTGATTAAAAACAAGTGACTGCTTCCCCCGCTCCGCACACAACCTTTCCTCCTTTCCTTCCTTGAAACAGGCATCTGGCATGGAAAATTTCAGTCAAGTATTTTTATCAAAGCTCTGAGCAGCCAAACGCAGACTGCTATGATAGCTGCTGTGGGCAGGCACAAGACTGAGCAACTTTYTTGGCCCTGCCTAAAACAACTTATTTTAGTTCAAAGGCGTTTTGCACAGGTGTAAAAAATGTGATGCTGGTCCTGTGCACTCAAGTACTGTACACTGTGTCCTGTAATTAGACTGCATCTACCTGTAGGTTGGCATTTCCCCGCCAATGCCATCCTTTAAAGCGTGTGGACCTGAGGATCTCATCCATCTAAGCGTTGGACATCCCGAGGCGCAGATGAAGGCAGAGCGCTGCGGGCTCGCAGCTCCTGGCAGGATTATACACCCAGTGAGCTATTGCTCTCATTATGTTGCACTGCAATACATCATCAGAGTGAAACATCATCTTAATGATGCATTAGTGTAATACATCATCAGGGGAGTCCCACTAGTAATGTATTACCCAAAAGTATGGCGCTACTCAGTAGGAAAATCATCTTACAGTCCTTGTGTTGTTCCAAAACGACATTGGCCAAGGCAAAGTATGTCGTTAAAGACTGATGCAGCTTCCCAATTTTGTATCTGCTTGAGAGTGTGGGGGCATCTTTTGTACCCTCTGCGGCTGTATTTTCCAAGAGGTGCATTCGGTCTATCTTGGATTGTGTTTTTGTTTGGAAGTAGCAGGAATTGATTCTTTAGATTGATGACTGAGGACTTCAATAGAAAGTTGTAAATCTCTCTGCCAGAGTGCCCATTACATAGTTTTTGGTGATAAGGAAGAGAGGATTATGAAAACTTAATGCCAAAATTTGCAATTCTAAGGATTTTTTTTCCATTTTCCTTGAGATACATCTTCAGGTTTTAGTCACATGCACTAAGATAAATACATTTAGAAAGCACTGTGCCTTAAAAATTAAACCCTTTCATTTCCTGTATCAACTCATTGATTTTCTTTGGTCTGCAAGATTCGACAGCAAAACAATTCTTCCCACGGGAGCAGTCTTGAATGCAAGATTTACTTCAGTGTGTAGGGGACTCAGGTGACTTTCTTGTGCTTTTGGATCATGGCAGTAATATTGTGAGGTGCTCAGCATGGGACTGTATTGGTTCCAGGGACTGCCATATGGAGAAATGTACTTGTAAATGGTCCAAGTAATATAACGTGAGGACCACATTACTCCTTAGGACACATACTGTGGCTGTAGCAGGATRGGAGAAAATGTTTGGTATACAAAAGCAATACCTGAAACATGATTTTATGCACAGCCAATATTTTCCAGACTGATTTTGGATGTATCCAATTTACAAGTGAAGGAAACCGAAGCAAAGTATGAGCTTTGGAAGACCTCTAAATCTGCATCATTGGTTAATGAGATCCCATTAGTGATAGTATTTTTCATGCCATGTTTTTGGTAATGGACCACAGATTGTTTTCAAAAATATGCCCAGTTGCAAACAAACAAACAAAAAACCCTAACACCTTAGTAGGAGCAAGGAAGGTTTCTCGAGTAATTTGAGCAATGTTTGGCCTCCCTTTGATTCATCTACCGCTCTCTGTTGTATGTTACCATATAACCAGGACTGCAGCCCCCCTTGGGATTTGGCAGACACATTAATTAATTAATGCATTTATTTATTTATCTTTAAGTGTAAGATTCCTGTCTCTACACTTGAGACTGGGCCCTCATGGGTTTACCACAGTAAATTGGAGATTTTTTCTGCTCAAGATAGTTGCGTTCATTCCTGGTGTTGTCACCGTACCGATCTAAAGCCTGCGTGTGTTGGTGTAATAATGGGAGCACTTTGCTGGTATCATTACTCTTTTCTTGGTTAAGTGCTCAATGGGCTTGCTTAGGCAGCAGGAGCAGCACCCCAAGCCAAAAGAACCTCAGTTGTAACTTTGTCGATGCCTTATTTGGGCAAAGTATGAATGACCCTAAAAGACAGTAACGAATTTATTTCTCTAAGTGGTGTGAGGTTAAGATCATCATCACAAATCACAGTGCCTTTAAGGCCAGTGTTTCCTTACTGCTGTAATATGAGCCCACTCTTCTGGTAGTCCCTTCTTGAGACTCGTTCAGGCCCCTACTGGTCCCAGTTCTGTGGCAGCGACTGGGGTGCTGGTGCAGCACAGGCCCAGTGTGCTCATCTACAAGCAGCCCAAGGAGTCGTCTTTGCCCTGCAGCGGGCAGAGAGTGGGCCCTGCTTGCTCCCTTCCTGGGGACCACAGCGTTGCTTCATGGTAATTGCTTTTGCTTTTAAATTAAAATGAAGACCGGCCTTGTTTTGCATGCTAATTAAACAGCATTTCACAAGAACAAAAAGTATCTGTTGAGAAAATAGGAGAACGAAAGCAGGAGATCATTTAATTAATTGATTTTTAAATAGTTTTTAAGTTTTGCCACCTCATTTCCTTGCTGTTGTTTGAAGCTATGCTGAAATCAAGTTTTCTCCTCCAGCCTGCCCATACTGAGCAAATAGTTCATCAACAAAAAAATAGGTGATAATTTAAAATTTCAGATTTGGCTGCTTCTTGGTTTCTAATCTTCTCAGCTTGGGTCTTGAACCTTTCTTGTTGCAGAAACACTGCCTAAAGAGATTGTCTAATGAATCAAGCATCRCTGTAAATATTGTTTGCAAAGTGAAGTGTTCTGGCAAATTCTGTTGGCTTAWCACATAGTCATGTATGTCAGGTTATTACCCTAATGAGTTATTATACCCTGCCCAGGCACTTTAGCCTTCTRTGAACTCCATTCTTGGGTTTTAGAAGGAATGGACTAAATCCATGTTGCTGGTGGGCGGTCGGTCACCAGGAGTGTGTTTTCCTTCGCCTTAYTGCTATGTCCTGTTGCACCACGTTGCGCTTTGGTCTCTCATCAGGGTGCCCTACGACTCGGATGCAAACGTGATGCCTCAGGAATATTATGTGATGTGACATGCCCAGCAACACTTGGAGGAAAAGCAGATAGTTAAGAGTTGGGGGGTTAGTTTCAATTCACTCAATTCATGGATTCTTCGCTGTCCACTCGTGTTGATAAAAGGTCCAGTAGTCTTCAATATGCTGACTGGTAAATGAAGAAAATAAGCAACAAAGCAAAGAAACAAGAGATAACAGACTCCTTCAAACCAGTTTCAGGACATTCAGCTCTCCAGCTGTATTCTTTGATTCCAGCTGGTGGTATTTGAAACCCGTAAGTTAATTAGAAGGAGAAATTTCTGCAGCAAGCAATGTAGATATTCTGAGGGAAAAACATTGCCCCAGGGGAGGGATGATATTTGAGCAGATTTATAGTGCTCTGAGTGTGCATATGAATGAGATGATGGCTGTCACCAGGGCTCACTGCTGTGGGGAACTGTCAGCTTTGCTCTGGTACATGGAGATCCATGGGATGAAGCAGTGGAAATGAAGGGAAAGTAATGATAAAAATGGCATTGATTTTAAAATGAGAACTTAAGAATTCGAGAAGTGCTTTAAAGTGGCCTCTTTTTGTCTTTTCCTTTGGGAAGGGAGTGGAAGGAAAAAAAAAAGCCCACATCTGCAAGCGGCACAGATGAAAGTGTGTGAAATTTGAGGCMGGTCGCACGTACCCTTCCTACAGACTGAGGGTTTGCAGAAGACGGCCTCTTGGCTTCAACCCCTCAGCCTCATCTCCCTTTTGAAGGAGAAGTCACTCCGAACAGGGTGAAAGCATCCTGGTTATTCTGCCCTGGCAAAATATGTTTGTTAGCACGGCTTGGTTTGATGTGTATGGAAAAGTCAGCGTGGTACAAGGTAGTGAAAATCAGGAATTTGCTGGGAGCTATGGAAGGCCAAAACAGGGGATGTGCTTGTTTGACCCTCGACACCACGTTTCTATAAATTACCACACCCTTGGCTGCAACCACGTTCCTTGCCGTGGGAGCAGTTTTACGTGAGGGCTTGGGGAAGCAAAGCAGCTTCATCGAAATCACCTTCTGTGCCAGCTGCACGTGCCCGTGGCAGTGAGAAAGCCACGCAGGCCCAGTGCACAGGATGGCACTGCCCTGCCGTCCCTCTGAGGCGACGCTGCTGCGTGCTGCAGGCCTCTGCAATGTGTTCATTAATCACGTTGCTTCACAGGAAGGCTGCATTTCTTCGTGAATGCTAAGAGAATTGCCAGCATGTTTAAGAATGGGTCTGGGCACAGTACCGTTCACTCCAGCTTTCCTTCTCAATGTGAATGAACCTCCAGGCCGTGCTAATTGCACCGCAAGTGCTGCAGTGCTTGGGTGGTGGGTGGCACATTTTTAAGCTTGCCTTCCATAGGCATTTGGTGCTGGCTAATAGACATGTCGAGCAACAATTTTGTGGCATTAAACTCTTGCCATTCAGAAGCCTTTCTGTTTTTTTAAATATTTGCCGGTGCAGCCTGCTGTCATTTACAGTGAGTCTTTATTGAGATCATTAAATGGAAAGTTTAAGATTGATTCCCTTTCAGGGCGAGAGGAGGAGGATAAATAACCAGTCCTGCTTGGTGTTTGTTCTTAATGACTTCAGCACAGTGTGAAAGAGTAAACAGTTTTGACAAAAGATGTAATTGATTGTTTAGGTTTGACTGATCACTCCGAAACATAGCGTATCCTCTTTGAGAAGATGTTCTCCAAGGTAATGAATGCGGCGCTCTTGGGAAAYGGGAGCTGCCGCAGTTTTTCCATACAAAGCAGGGGTGAGGTTTGGTGCTGGGGCTCTGCCAGCTCACGGGCCGGCGGCTCCTGCAAGTGGTGGCTGCTGCACCACGGTGCATAGGCAACCACGGGGGCAGAAAACAGCGCAGAGTAGCCGAGATCAGCACGTGAATAGCTCCATGCCAGCTCGGATCCCTGCAGTGCTGCGCTGGGAGGTCAGGCGAGCACCAGGGCTGGCCCAGGGCTGGGATGTGCAGCAGGACTGGGATGCGCAGCGGGGCTGGGATGTGCACTGAGGCTGGGATGTGCAGCAGGACAGGGATGTGCAGTGGGGTTGGGATGTGCAGCAGGACCAGGATGTGCAGCAGGACCGGATATGCAGCCTGGCTGGGATGTGCAGCCTGGCTGGGATGTGCAGCGGGGCTGGGATGTGCAGCAGGGCTGGGATTTGCAGTGAGGCTGGGATGTGCAGCGGGGCTGGGATGTGCAGCAGAGCTGGAATGCGCAACAGAGTTGGGATGTGCAGCAGGACAGGGATGTGCAGTGGGGTTAGGGTGTGCAGCAGGACCAGGATGTGCAGCGGGGCTGGGATGTGCAGCGGGGTGGGAATGTGCAGCGGGGTGGGGATGTGCAGCGGGGCTGGGATGTGCAGCGGGGCGGGAATGTGCAGCGGGGTGGGGATGTGCAGTGGATCTGGGATGTGCAGCAGGGCTGGGATGTGCAGCGGGGCTGGGAGGGGAGGCCGTGCTGTCCTGCACGGTGGCAGCTGGCGAGCAGAGCCGCACGCCTGACCTGGGAGTGAGCTCTAAAGGCTGCCTCCTGTCGGCACCGTCACAGGGGTGCCCCGCAGGCCTGTTCTGTTCACACCAAACCTAGGTCTAACCTTGTCTTCTTGCTGTTTCCTCTTGCAACTTTTTCCAAATATTTCTGTTTCATTCCCCAAAATGCTTCTCATGTTGTAGGTTTTCTCTGTCACTGTCAGAAGCACACATGGTAAGCAGGTCGAGAACACTGCAGAGATGAAGTAACTTGGTTCTTTGTGTATGTGGAAGAGTGATCCATATCTGTAGCAATGAAATGAGAAAGTACACAAGGAGTGAATGAAAGATCAGTGAAAAAGAGCCTGAGAAATCAAGTATTTGTTGATTAAATTCATACCATCAAAAGACATTCTGGGCCCAGTAAATAAGCCGAAAAAAGCGTTTAATATTCATGTCTTTAGGTTGTCTTTAGTAAGGCAGGGCTGCTTGAAACACTGAAATAGGGCTGGCCTGTTCATTCTGTAGTTTCATAATGCCAGGTGTGGTTCTCTTGGGCCTAGCTCTTCCTTTCCTTCCCTGTCCCATGAAGCCAGATGTGAAGCATCTGCAAAGGACATCAGAGAAAGACTTGACAACTATCCCAGGACATCAGTGGTACCCCATTAAGCGCTTAGGTTCTCCCCTCAAGGGTATATGAGCCTTCCCACGCACAAATCACATCTATGTACTTATTAAGGGACTAAATAGTAGTTTGTACTATAGCTGCTATGTATGTTGTTTCACAGAATATTACTGAAGCAAAGAGAGAAGTGCTTATTGCATGGCTTGAGAGTAAACTATTTAGGTAGTATGAGAGCACAAACCACACGAGTATGTACTGTCTTTATTATAGATTGGCATTGAATACTGCTGCTAAAGGGTGTGTTGATGCCATAGGCAAAAGGGGGTGGAATAGCCTGTGGTGGGAAAGGAAGCTGCCCTGCTTATTGATGGACATAATCAATGCCATACCTATTCATAGCATCAGTATTTATGCCTTTTTAGGTGTGTGATAGCTTAGCACATATTGCTTTGCACCTCTCAGTCCCTTCTCCCTGTCTTATTCATTCCTTCCATTCTTTAGATTCATAGCAATGAAAAATAGTTAAAAAAAAGAACAGTTTTTATTAGGAGTAAAAGGATGAAAAATGCAGTTTACCCATTTGTGTCCCTTTTCCTTCGTTGGTGAGTACATCCACTTCCCCTTGAGCTCTTGACCACTGTGAGCTGGGATTTTTCCTCCAGATGGTGCGAGGTGTTTCCGATCTGTCCTTCTCTTAGAMAATCTTAGACCAAGATTCCTTATTCTTTGAAAATGTGACAGGGTACCCAGTCTACAGATCACTCTTTGTGCTCTTTTCTGAATCACTTCCAACTGGTCGAGCTTCTTTTGAAAAAGTAGGTGCCAMAAACTTCAGTATTCTGTAAATGCTTCACAGACATTGTTTACAGGCACTAGGATCAACTTTCTGCTCCAGTTTCTGTGCATGAAAGATTGTATTCTGCCTTCCGTGACTGTATTGCATGGTAATTTTGTGTTGAACTGGTTGGCCACCGTGACCCTAAATTCCTTCGAGTCACAGCTTTTCGAGTACATCCTGTGTCCTTTAGGAGTGACCTAGATTTTTTATTTCTAGATATATGAACTGGAAATGAGATGATACTGGGAGGCTGGTTATTTGAAGTTCATGCTAATTTATCAATTACTGTGGTTTACTCTCTAGAAATTACCCAGCCTGGTGCTTTCATAAAATTTTATCAGCAATGTTATTAATATTATTAGCAATTATATTAATATTAAGAATAATATTAAGCCCAGATTACTGATGGAATTTTAGTAATGTTGGATCAAGACCAAATGCCTATAAAATCACCTCAGAAACATGTCTAATTGCTCATAGTTTTTCACTTAAATTACTGAACCAGTTTTAATCCATTTTTATTCTCCATGGATTATGTTCACTGATAATTTTTAACTGCAATATCACATGAAACTAATTTAAATGCCTGACAGTAGTTTAAGTGTATTATTTCCCCAATTGTTTTACCCACTATATTTGTAATGACACTGAGTTTATGTGATGACATCTGTTCTCCATAAGACTGTTGATTTCCATTAGTTATGCTAACATCCATTAATTATTTCCTGATTGCATGTGTAACAGCTTTTCTGTTATTTTGCCTGCAATCAATATTAAATTAGCTAATCTATAAATACCTAGTTCATCCTGCCTACTCTCTTAAAATATTGGCAGAAAATCCGCTTTTTCAGCTCTCTGGAACTTCCCCCCAAGCCTGGGAAACAGGATGGGATTACTGACAAACCCGTATCGCATCCTGCCGCACCCTTGGTGAAACATTCCCCACTGAGGCATTTGTAGTGGGTAAGGAGCATGAGGGTCTCTGCGACATGTTACAAGGAATTAATGTAATGACTTGCAGCTGACAAAGCCACCTAGGCTGAATTTGCGCTGGCTTTTGCACGCCTTGCAAACTGGGTGTGAAGAAATACATAAATCACAAGTGTGGGGATTGAGAGGAGAATGATCATACACAGAAAATCCATTTTTTCAGACTCCAGTACCAGTATGTTTGTAAAGTGGTAGTAATAGAATACACAGCTGATAATGATTTGTACATTAGCCAGAGTCATTATGTTCTAAAAAAAAAATAAGTAAAATAAATAAAGAACTGGAGAAAGGCTTAGAGAATAGCAATTAAAAGTCACACCGTCTTGCCCAGTGGCTTATCAATAGTTTGTGAACTATTTGCCTCAGGGAGCAAAGAACAAAATAATGTGTGCAAGGGTGATAATTAAAGTATTTGCACATGGATAACAGTAGAGAATAATTTCCATGATGGAAGAAGAAAGATCTCTGAATAGAGAGTAGAAAATTTGCAGGCTTTGATGCCAGTACAGTTTTATATTTGGCTTGAGGAAAACTTCTACAGGATTTGACACATTCTTTTAAGTTGATTGGAAATCTGTCCTTCTGCTTATTTTGAAAGCAATTCTGAACTGGCCCATAATTGTCAAAGAGAAGAAAGGAAATGCTATCATCTCCACTATTATGGCTTAAAGCGGTTTTTCAATTAAATTATCATTAGGGTTACATCATGAAAGGTATCAACATAATCCATTTAAGTACATCTCATAAGGCTCTTTACTACCAAGAAAAATCTCCTGYCTTTCAGGTACCAAAGTTACAGGAATTAATCAATCATGGACTCCAGGGGAAAATCCTGCCTTGATGTAACTCAGGAGCATTGCATCCGTTTATTTCATGGCTGGAATGTGTATTTTTGTGCTAAGATTATAAATTTATATTGCCACAAATTTTTGTGCTGCTCTTGCATCAGACTGTTACTTTTTCTGGTGTCCCTGTTGCTTTTTTGTTGTTTGTTTGTTTGTTGTTTTCTTTTCTTTTCTGTTTGAGATCAAGTTTTTATTTCACCTGGGTAGTGATTTGCCTAGAGGAAACATTTGGGAAAAGAGGCATATTTGAAAAGCCAGGAATCCTGAGAATCCAAGGAGTGATAAAGATACATTTCTGAGCCGAGTGAGCAACCAGGATTGACTTCAGTCCATCATAGATGAAGGGTATTAATTGCACATTATTGAAAACTGGATATATCTTATCTGAAAGCCTCACAAACAGCTATGCTTATTTTCACGGTGCTTCAGTACGGTGAGGGATATAATTATCTCTCTCTTACCTATGGGGAACTGAGGCACAGCTGTTCATGTTGTACTTGGAAGATATTYCCACTTACGTGGAGTTTCTTTTGAGGAGAGAATTTGAGAGCTTCATGAGGGTTCTGCCAGCAACATGGAGTTTTCCTGTCTGGTGAAAGAAAAGACTCTCTCTTTTTTTGCTTTATTTTCCAATCCCGCCTTGCCCACCCCCATTCTCCCCTTCTCCCCCTCATAAATAAGGTAATATTTCCCTCCAGGGGGAAAACCAATGCCAAGCAATTACCAGTGGCAAAAGACAGTTCTCTGAATTTCTACAAGTGATATGTTGTGATCTGTTGCCTGAATACGTTCGTCATGAACTGTTCCAGACAGCATAAACATGTCTAAGTTATGGAGTTTTGAATATGTGAATAGGAGGCAGTTTCAGAGTATTGCTATTTATGTGTTTGTTCCTGCTGTGTAAGGTTATCCATCACGAGTGGAGAGATTTTTGATAGACCTTATCTTCGTGCACAGTGAAAGCAAAGTACGTTTTGGTCCTTCCTGTATCATTTTTCATAGAGGCGAGCTGCAAGAGAACACCAAAAAAAATAAAAATTTCTGTGATTTCCTGATGTAAAGTAAAATTTCCAGTTTTAGAGGATGAATGTTTAATCCGTGTGCATCAGGCAATCGTGGAAGAAGCAAGCTAGCATTTTTATCTGAGAACGTATGTATTACTGGTTGTGACCTGAAACTAGGATAACACTGCTAATACTCCAGGAAAAAAAATGAAAATTTGAGGTTGTTGGAGCAGAGCACCCCTACAGTGTGTGAAGGCAGATTTTACTTTAAATCGAGCTGTATTTTGAGTAATGTTAAATGTTTAAAGCCAGTAATTCATATTTTTAAAACATTGAGTTAAACATCTGCCACATGATGGCATGCAGACTGTCTCTCAGAAGCTCGTTCAGGCTGACTTTCAGAAGCTCTGCTTTAACATCAGCAAAAGCCCATTTCCCAAATGGGGCAGGAGGCTGCTATTTTGACAGGATCCATGTTCAGCAGAAAGTACAGCTCTATGTTGTAGCATTTACAAAATCTCTTGGCATCTTTTCCTTCAGACCTCAAAGTCCTTAGCACTTCCTATTCAGCCATCCAGGTCCTCTTTTGTACCATCTGATAACCTGCTATTTGAAGGCATTTTCATTTTCTTTATGAATAATGTCAGAATCCTGTTTTTTTTWTATATATATACCTGAAGAATATCAAGTTAGGGCTTTTGCATCAGCTAAGGAGTCCTTTAGGGGAGTATAAGTTGAGTCCTTTCAGACTGGCCAGCATCCTCAATGTGGCAAGTGTGGGGCTGTCATCCCCACTGCTGCAGAGCCAAGCAGCATGCCTTCAGCACCCAGCCTCTTCCTCACTCAGAATTCAGCGCTGCACTTACCTCTCAAAACCACTCCGGTCTTTTGTGCAATCGTGTAAGCTTAATTTGAAGTCTCTGGCCGATCGCTGCCTCCGTTTGATGTGAGCTGGTCTCGGGAGATGRCTGACGTCCTGGAGCCAAGAGATGCAAGGGAGAGATCTGCTAAATCTGCTGTTGCTTAGAGTCTCCGCCTTTGATACGGTCTCCAGAGACCGCACTGATCCCTTCTTCTCAGTCAACAGTCTACATCCTCTCTGTGGTTTTCAAGGGGGATTCCTTGAAGGCATTTTGAAYTGACAGGGTTATTATTTTTTTTTCTGTGCATGTGCTGTAGAATTTAAYAGAAACCTTCAAAGGAAGGGCTTTATCACGCCTGAACCGAGTTCAYGGTTGTTCAGGTTCTTTGTAAAATCACCAGGAAATAAATTATATTAGTGGCTTAATTAACAGTAAATTAAGATGAAAGATGGATGTTGCTTTTCCGTAACACTTGCACATTTTTATACATATCTGTATGTGTTGAAAAGTCTGGATTTTTTTYTCTGAAATGGAAAGCAGTATATTGCACGGAATTACTATCTGTGCAGATTTCTGCTTATAAATGATATCATAGCTGTTGAAAGTCTGATTGGCATTTTTTTTTCATCTTTTTTTTTATATTCTGCCTTATCACCAAGTCTGGGGAAAAACTAGAGTTTCCTTTCTTGAAAAAGAAAAAAGGAGAGGAGAGAGGA
>NW_020455644.1:905302-998380 GCF_003342845.1 Nothoprocta perdicaria
CCAAAGATATGAGAAATCCTACTGTCTGTTTTTCAACCAGGATCCTAATAAGGGAGGCTTGCAGAATCTTGGTTGTGTAGGGAATGTTATTTAGCTTTTTAGGAAAATCTCAATTGTAAGTGAAGTGTCTGCTTTGTGGTTTTGTTGAAAAATTATTGTTCTGGGATTAGTTTGAGAACCAATTGAGCTAACTTCTCTGAAAGACAACTCTATTGATTTTGCCCATAAAATATTCTGTGTTAGAGTTGCAGTCTCTTTTTTTTTTTTTTTAAGTATATTGAAGAGATTTGCCTTTTTGTAATGAACTTTTTGAAAGTTACTCAACATGCTGTCCATACATGCAACGCATGGGCACTTCAGGCTGCCGCGCCAGCTGTAGGCACACAGAGGAAGTGGAAGACAAGAGTGGAAGAGGAGGTGTGTAGACAAGAGTTGTGTTTGCTCTGTGGTGATGAATTCCATTTCAGTATCTGCAACTATGAATAATGCCATGACAAAGCCCAATCTTACGATATTTCCACGGCCAAAATACTGAGACATTTGAGTGAGAACGAACAGGAACTACATGATACAAAGATGCAGCCACTCCATCCTTGTTAGAGAAATTATCTTTGAAGTAACGCAGAGTGGTGCATGGATTTCCAGTTGCTGCAGTTATTAAGTATTCAAAACAGGATTAGGGATATCATGAGAATACAGGCAGATCCCTTTAATGATACTGTTGCTGTCAGGAGCATGCCAATACTGTCTGGAGAGAAATTGTAGGCTAGGCTATTTAGATCTGTGATACAGCCTTATTCTAGTTGTGCTGTAAAGAGTTGTGTTAATTGACCAAATCTCTTCTGAAGGTGTTGGATTTCTTCTATTATGTATAAGACCCCATAATGACTACTCTAACGTGCTAATTGAATTTATTTATTGATCTACCTTTTATTAGGGAAGAAAATCCAAATAGCAAGCTGCTGCRTATCTTGTGGAGGCATGTCGCAAAACATGCCCATGACTTGATGTATCAACTCTACAGGATAAGCTGCTCTGCATGAGGTTTCATTTCAGAATAGCTCAGAGTAGTAATGCAGATGAGTACATTAATCTCCTTAAGTATTCAGAAATGAAAGATCATGTACAATAACTTATTATTTATTGCTCTTCTAACATGTCTGTTCCATAAGATTCATCATTAAAACTAAAATATAGACACTYTAACAGCTAGTTTAAGAGAGTCTATGACTTTGCTGTTAGGTGCTCAAACATTTTTCACTGTATATTCCAGCAACTTTGCTGCCACCCCAGTGTCCCCCAGTGACTGGGCAGCAGTGGGTCTGTGCTGGAACGGTGCCCATGATTATTTAAAAGAACCCAAGGGTAGGGTTCAATAGCAGAGAGTCAAGTAAGGTACAGCATCATGTCATTAGCTGTGAAAAGCTTAAGAAGGCAAGAGTCCTAGTTCATTCTTGCTGTACAGTAGTTCCATTGATATAAATGGGAGCAGTTGTTTCGGTGTATAAACAAATACATATGTTTCTAATTTCTTTTTTTCAGTAAACAACTGACATTTATTTTTTGTGGTCCTGCAGAGGGATTTCCAAATCCATTCCTTTGTACATCAGGGAAATTAGAATTAGGTGTGCAGGCGTTTTAATAGCTACCCATACTTCTACAAGACTTTTGAGTGTAATAAATTTTTATTTTGAGGGAGACACAACTACTATTCTTTGTATAAAATAGGTTTATATGCATAACTGAGATTTTTATGTTTATTACAGATTTAGCCCTAATCTTTCAATACACATTTAAGCAAAATTATCATGAAGGTTACTGGAAKTAAAACAGGATATTGAGGGCAGACTCTTTAACAGACTTACCTGCCACAATATATATGTGCTGTAATATAACTCTTTTGATTATTGATTGATTTATTTCACTGCATATGAATGTGCCAAATGATACCAAGCCACACTGCTTTAGATACCATAGGAGCACACAGCCCATTCTTTTAGAGTTCAGAATTTAATCAGAGGAGACGGACAAACAGGAAGAGAAAAGGCAATGGAGAAGGGAAGCATGGAGATTAAGTTTCTTTGCCCAGAGTCATGCATGGAATTTGTGTCAGAGCTGAAAACTAAACCCAGACGTCCCACGCTGCGCTCGCGGGAYGTTCTCCGTGCACCGGACTGGGGATCACCAAGGAGCTCAGGTGGGACGGGACCCCAGAGGGCAGCTGTGAGATCAGCCTGGGCTGCCCAGGGATTTTTTCCAGATGGGTTTTGAAAGCCTGCAAGGATGGAGCCAGCACAGCCTCTCTGGGCAGCCTTTCCCATTGCCTGTCCTCGTGGCAAACAAGTTTCTCCTTGAACCCAGAGAGAACCCTTCTTCTTGCGGCCTCTTTACCACTGCAAAGAAAGTTTGAGAAAATTGGTGTATTCATTAATGTATTTCATAGGCAACTAACAGTGTTGGCCAAAACCAGACCTACCCTTCATTAGGTATTTAGGAAACAAAACATAAAATATRTATTTGAAAGAACTTGCTTATTTTCTAAGGCAGCATCTTCCAAATATTCTTTAGAACTAATCATTGGAAGATGGTTGCTTTTCTTCCCTGCCAAACCATTGTTATCTTATGTTTCTGCTGAAGTACTGTTCCTTTACCAAATTTAACAAAACTTCGTTTTTGCAAAGTGCTGTTTGAACTGTTAGTGGTTACAATACGCTGGCATTAAGCAGACTACTTATTAAAATAACTGACATTTATATTATAGCTGCAGTTATATATAGTATCTATATAGCCCTGCTCCTAGAGCTTTGCTTTTACTCCAAATAGCTTTGAAATTCAGTTTATCTTTAATTACAACACATGTGTAAGTCTGGGATTAGGGGTGAAGAGTTTCATTGTTCTCTTGGCTTTCTTAACTCTTGCTGATTTTTATGGGATTTGTGGGTAGTCAAAAACATTCAGGAATTTGTCTTTGATTTTTTTTGGTATATTATAACTTGTCTTTCAGATAAAGAGCTTTTGCTTTTTCCTTCTTCTCTTTTTCCTCSCCGTTAGTTGAGCTGTGCACCCAGAAGGACCTGGTGATACGGAGGTCGCGTGTTATCGCTCTTCTYTGTGCAGCCAGGTTTTTCTTGGCCAGGAAGAAATTCACCACACGCACACACACACACACAAAAAAAGCTGGCATTTAACTCCGGGATGGTGGGATGGTGATTTCTGTTGGCGTTGGGACAAGTGTGCGGCCAGCGTTAGCACTGGTCTCACACCCAGGCCCAGTCAGGATGGCAGAAGTAAAAAACAAACTAACTTTGCCAGCACGAAGGAGGGTGGCACGAGCTGCTGTTTGCTTCGCCGGTGAAACCCTTTACTGTTTAAATTTAGCTGTGAATAATCTGGCAAGGATGCTAGAAAAAAAAAAAAAAAAAGAGCAAGGCAGCCCACAACCTCTGTGTTACCTTAAATCAAATCTTTCACCTCTCTGTCACACTTGCGCTCTTGGAGCAGGCGGTGACAGTCCCCGGGTCGCTCCAGTGGCTGAGTTGTCAAGGAGCACTGTAACGGCTGAGTCACAGCTCACGGAAATGCATGGGAGGCGTTCCAGACTGTCCCGGGATTTGGGTCAGGTCAGTATAGCTGGATTTGGGTTAGGTCAGTGTAAGATTCCGCATGCAAGATAGGCCACACCCAAAGTCTTGTTTTTGTGTAAATTTGCCTCTGCTGACTTGTGGCCAAAAAAAGGGGCTAATGTTGGCCCGCGGTTGCCGAGCGGTACAGAGGTTTGGGCAGATGAGAGCCGTAGGAACAGGGARAGCAGGGAGGAGCTCCAGGTGCAGGGCTGGCCGCTCGCCCTGGCCCTAGCAGGAGCAGCACCTCCTCCTCTGCCCCGGGAGGGCCCGCTCCTCACCTGCTCCGGCGTCGCTGGCACGTGCCGGTGCTTGCACAGAGCTACACAAGCTCGAGGTCRCGCTCAGCTGCCCAGCAGCACGTGCTGCTTGAGCACAGCATCATCCCATCCRCCCCAGCACAACTGACTTGGCAGTCTCCTGCATTAGGTAGCTTCTTTAACTGTGCCTAAAGCTGGACCTGTAGTAAACACGCCGTGGAGGACTTCTCTGGCCGTGGTGCAATGCCTGACTTCTTGGGTTGATGTACAGAAACCATATATGCCTCAGTGCGGCTTAATAGTGTCAAGTTGGCACCCAATGTATTTCACTGCATTTAGAGAATGGAAAATGAGTACAGCTTTGCCAGTGTAAGTTGCATCCCTGTTTTCAGTATTTGGCTTCAYTTGTCCTTGCCTCTTGTGAACTTCAGTGGAAAAGCTGTAATGACAGAGCTGTTGTTAAACCCTGGCTTTCTTGGAAAGTCAGCAAGTAAGCAATCCAAGAACGGGCATTGATGGATAGGTTCTACTAACAAGAAAATAGACACAGTAGCTAATGCTGCCAGAGAGCCAGGTCTTTCTCAAGCTGGAGAACAGGAGTCTGGATGTCTCCTCCAAAACTAGGTCTCCTGGATGTTCCAGTGTTTGTTGGCTTTCTGATTAGTAACACATTGAATAAATGAGATAATGTTATGTTTAACGTTTTTGCTGCCAGCCTGCCGTTTGTTGACACACAGTTGGCATGATGAGCAGCTGCAGGTCGAATTTGTTATTGGGCTCCCCGAAGTCTGCAGCTGCTAAAAATAAACATTTTGCACAGGTGGAGGCTTTGGCTGCGATTGCGATTTGGCTTAACTTGCCGAGTTTGGGATCTTTTCTGAGGTATGTAAATCACACGGGAAATACTTGGCAAGACAAGTCAGTGCCTGAACATAAAGGAATTCCACCTGAGAAGCTTGAGTGGMTCTGATGGGTATTTTGGCACTGAACTGTCAGTTTTGCATGAACTGTCTGAACTCAGCAGCATCTTCTATGTTGTTTTTTCCAAGGTTTCAGCCATTCCTATGCAGTGTTGGCTCCTTCTAAGACATTTTTAAGGGGATAAATTTGGTTGTTCTAGTGAACTGATTCAGAGTCAGTCTATCTGGGCATTTATCCTGTACGCACCACCATGGTTGTTGAGTGCCTCGCTCTCACAATGCTATCAGTACCACTTGACACAGTAAAAATTCCAGTAAATCAGAGCAACTTGGAAGTTAGAGATGGAAGGATCATCCAAGCCATTTCCTGGGACCARGGAGTTAAGGAAAAAAACGATACCGCAAATCAGAAGAGAAATCAAGTCAAGGCAAGAGGACAGAATGGATGGGATCCAGACTACCTAACTTTTACCAGGACTTTGGATACCAGTGGTGTAGTCCTTGTAAAAAAAAAAAAAAAAAAGCATCAGAGTTTCCTATGCTAGAAACAAGGAGATGCTTGTGAAACTTTTAAAATGGGATTGTCATAAGGCACCTAACATTTGGGAACGGACCTAAGGATAGTACTTGCACATTATATTCCCATGGAAGAGAGTCCATCTAAATTAGATGAACTGGATCTGAATCTTTGAAATATGATGGGACAGATGATCCCTGAGCTGAAACCAGAAACCAGAAATATGAAAAATGATATGTCTTCCCCACTGCTCCTCCTCCCTGAGCCAACAGCTTCTCATCTAGAAACACCTTTGCATATTGCAGTCCAGTACCCCTAGGGAGCTGGTATGGGCCTTTCTTATACTGCACTTTCATATATGCTAAAGAGCTTCAGAGCAAGCTCACACCATTTCAATAAAACCATGCTGTAGAATTCAGCAGGTCAATATCCAAGATAAGCCTCTTGCTTACRGGGACAGCAACTAATATAGATAAGAGGTGATTGAAAAAGTTCCTGAGATTTCATATACTTTTAAATAAATATAGAGGTATACAGGCACTTTTCTTCCTTTCCAGTACTGAAAATTCAACATACTCAATACTCAATTAGAATAAAGAAAAAAAATCAAAGAGTTCCCATTTTATCTTGTCATTATAAAATGAAATTAAGGAAGTCATTCACTTTTAAAAAAACAACTCAAAGAAACCATCTGTTAGGAACATKGATTTGATTCATTTGTATTTGTGAAATGGCATATTCAATATGAAATTTAACAGTCAGTTAAGAAGAAGAAAAAGATGTTGTTATAAATACTTTTTATTATATTTCCTTGTGTTATGGCTCTGCTCAGGGAGCTTTCTGTCCTTGCTACCTGACTGCACACTAAATTTCATTGTTCAGTAATCCAGTCCAGCTGTTCCAGCTGTTAAATATTCAAGCAAATACTGGGTGTTTTTCTTAACAATTCATTTGTATTTAGTTACCTTCTTCCAGTGCAGATTAGCTACTGAATAACCAGGAGTTGGAATAAGAGCTGGTAATTTTAGATGCTTCCATATGTACTTGGCTTAGCACATTATTTTTTCTCAAAGATTGTACTTGTAGGTATGAATATTTTTGAAGCCTTAACTCCTAGAAGCTTTTAGATTTTAATACTCATCTGTACTTTCAGCTAGTATCTAATTGAAACCACTTGCTATCTATCTTTCTATTGTTTGATCAGAGTTTGCCAGAATTGTCTTCCTTATTACTTTAGAGAACTATTGAAATACTGATGGATTTAAATTTTGTACAGTAAACCATATGAATAATGTATTTAAAGTCCGAGGATTTAAATTGTTCATTTTTTTTCAGGTACATCACATACTGTTCTGAAGTTATAAAAGATTTAGTGTTCATTTGCTAGTAGACAAAATATTTTATTGAACAATTCTGGTTTTTATTTTACAGTTTTGAAGACAGATAGTTTTCTATACTACAGCTGTAGTACAGCAGTATTTTTGTGTTCTCTCTTCTTTTCATGGCCATTTTGGTGTCTGTGACTGATAGTATTTTCTTTGCTAGTAGTAGGACTTGTTTTACTTAAAGCCAAACCTGCCTGTCCTGATAGCTTTATAGAACTGTGCAATGCTTTTCTGTAAATCTCAGTAAATCCTGAGTCTAAAATTTCTGTAAATCCTCAGTCTAAATGTTCTGAGCAGGTTTTAACCACATTGTTTGTATTTGCTACTTCATGTTGTCCAGCATAATTATTTATATATGTAGAACTGCCTTTCCGACATCACGGTGCCACTAAGATGAATGAAAAAGGCAAAGGGCTGATTTGCTGGAAAAGTTAAATTCAGTTGAATTTAAACTTGGTAATTTGGGTCATATCTAGATACCATTTTCACATGGGGAAGAAAAAGTTTTTTTTTTCTTTTACTAAGTTAGCAAAGCAGTTTTTATCTGCAGACTGTTCAGTGGGAAAGCTAAACCTCTTAGGAAGCRGGAACTTTTCACAGATTTATTGGAAGGCTAGTAGGAAAAGCACCAAAGGATCCCGTTTTCCCTTGAATTCTTCACTACTTTGGAACAGTAATTTGGTATGTCATACATCTAAGTTGAAACCAGGGATTTCAGCAGATGTTTTCTGGCAGAGTGCTCTAGCCATAATGTATTTTCATTTGTATTTAATTCGTGCTGAGGTTGCATTGAACACTGAAATATTTGTTGTCCAGAAAAAGGTAGGAACTAGCATAGAGCCTGAGAAGTCAGCATACTGACACAGGAATGAGATACCAAGTTATCCACAGGAGTTGGAAGAGGTTTGGGAGTTGTTTGGTGCTTTGGTTTGTGTGTTTTTTAAAGAAATTTCCTATTGGCTTACAGTTGGCTACTGAGAGTAGTCCTTGCAGAAGGCCTTTGTAAGTCCAGCCAGAAGGCTGTTGTAATCATTGTCTATGTACGTGTTTGTAGGTGATCTAAACAAATATCCATTCAACATGAAGCATTCGTATCTGGATGTAACTCCCTTCTGATGCTCCCTCTAATACTTAGTATTGAAAAAACTATCTACTAAAATATAGAAAATATAGAAAATATAGGGAGAAGGAAATGTAGGCTCTAAGAGCATCCATTTTAATAGCTACATGGAGCTGAAGTCCTCCAGGGATGGATGGAAAGGCACATCATCTCCAACGATGCAGTGTACAGAAGAGTCTGGTGTCCATGCTCTCCCCTCTCCTTGCAGTTCCTGAGCAGCGTGGAAGTGGGTGTTGGTGCCACTGCCCCATCACTACCTCACTTCTCCTCCTCTTCTCCTTTCCCTGCTTCTCAGAAATTAATAGAATATCTTGCTTGAGGCTTTTCTTAACAGCAGAGTCATCTTAGTCCTCATTTGCTCAACAAAAGAACTACTTCTCACACAATTTACTTTAGCAATAGCTGAGACTTAGGGAAGAAAGGGCTTCAAGAGAAYTGTCTTTTCCAAGGCTGTTTTAAATTAAAGATCATACAAAATATCCATCACGGAGATTTGTGTTACTTTTATACTCAGGCTATAGAATTATGATCAGTCTTCAACCTTGTCTCACATCAATAGTAAGAGGAGGAAAACATTTACTTGGTACAGTTCCTAGCATAATTATCTAAATAATAGACTTTGTGCAGCCAGAAGAAAGAAAGGGCAAGTACTTTCTGCATTGCCTGTGGCGGGATGATGTGAGAAAATGTATTGCAATAAAAGAATGTAAGAATGACTGTGCTCGTTCAGACCAAGGGTCCATCTGGCCCAATAATTTGTGTCCCACAGTGACCACAAGCAGACACCAAGGAAAGAATAGGGTAAAGAGAAATTGATCAGTCTGTGAAGAGAATTTAGTTCTTGCAGAATTACCATTGGCAAAAATGATATAGGAAGATTTTAAATAGGTCTCTCTCAATACCTGGAAGGGCTGGAAGTGTCTTACCTCCATTGCCTACTCTTCAGAATCTTTCTAAAGTGATTTGTTCAAATAGTTGCAATAGGATTTTTTTTTTCCTAGAAATCCTCATTGGTACCTAACAAAATGTTTTGGCTGCACCATTGGCAGTCATGCTGGAAATGCTAATTTAAATTGCTCTCTGCTTTCAGAAGCCATTTTGTTCACCACACTGATTAAATTTGCTTGGAGCAGGTTTAATTAAGGTGGTGTTGAAAACCGTCACTCAAGCCATGGATTCATGTATTCTTGTGTGCCTCCATAGCACTAGTTCGGCTGAATTAATATTGAAATCTTCTTGCCTCATTTCTTCTGGCTTACTTGTTGAGGGAGATTTACTAGGGCCTCAATATTTACRGACCAATTTATATTATTGATACCAGCCCGAACACATTTTGAAGTATTGTGATTTACTTCATAACAGGAATGGCCTGCTTATTTGAGGTRGGTATATAAGCAGCAGGGAAGACTGCCCGATAAATAAAACAACAACAACAAAGATCCTTCAGTAGCTTCTGAATCATAATACAAGACAAAATATGAGGAATGTTTCAAGTGCAGATGAGCCCGTTCCAGATGTGAGTAAATACTTCTGCAGTCCAGTGAARTAGAACTATCAACTAAGGGTTGACCTTTGGCTCTGTGAAAGGGCTGAATCAGCACCAYAGATCCCAAATCTTGTGCTTGCTGAATAATTTCCAGCCTGAAAATACTACTGGGTAAAAGCTCCTACCTTAGCTTTGGTTCAGTTTAATTTTGATTAATTTACCTGAACAAWAGAATAATTTAAAATACTGAAAGATTTTTTTTTTCAGTTTAAAATATAGAAGGTCATTTTTATTCATATTGTTATATATATGGAAATTTTTAAAGCTACAACAGCTGGAAAAATGAATATACATTTGAGCCCTTAATGCTGAAGGTGTTAGGCAATTCAGGCATCTGATATACTCCACACTCGGAAGGTGTAAATAAGTGATGTGTTCTCAAGTCATGCTTACCTATGCAGATGTAATGAGCAGAAAAGTTAGAGGTAGAAATGGACATGAGCTGTGGATCTCATCTCAGATGTTCTGGTCTGTTCTGGGCTGCATGCTCTATGTGGAAYAGGAGGAGGAGAAGTAATGAGGTGCATGAGTGAATGGCTTACAAAACAAGAGGTTTCACTTCTTTCCCTTTCAAACTATGCTCCTCTCTTCCTCAGTTTCCATTGCCAGCCCCTTCTTGGACCATGGTGTTTCAGGGACCCTCCTAGACTGTGAGCCATCTTCGGTCGCTAATCCAATGGGAAACATTCTGTGCATTTGCTGGGCTGATGAGTTGAATCAGCTGACCRAGATGCCCAGTTTGTGCCAGGCCAGAACATATTTAGCAGTACTTTCTAATCATATATTTTGTTACAGTGAGATCAAGGTCTGGGGAGAAGGAAAATGTGAGGAACATCTCACCCAGCCTCCTGAACTGCATCACAGAGCACTTTGTGAAAAGTGCACATTGCTTCCAGAATGGTCCCAACTGGGGCAGTTAGTTACAGCTTCTTTATTAAAACAGCCTGAAAAGAAAATCACAGGTACCACTTTGTGACTATAAAAATTAGGTTCAGTTGTGATTTTTCTGGAGAACTATACCCTCAATGCAACAGTTGTCAAGCGGGCTTTACTGTAGGTAATAAAGTGGCACATGTGGATACTGGTTTAGTAGTGCAGGAAGTCTGTGCTTGGCTTCAAGCAGTTAGTGCTGAGCTGGGAGTGTTGAAATGCAGAACCAAAGAAGAATGCCAAGTTACTAGACAGTTACTATGCAAACACAAACATGTTATGAAATATAAAGCTGACATCTTGCTGGAACAGAGGCAGGCCGTATTAGGAGCATTACTGGAAGTTTAGTGGGATATATAATTTCCATGGTCTTGCCTGTGTTACGCAAGAATGACTTGGAATCAGAAGCATCACAAGAATGGCTATGGAACAGTGACACTCAGCACCATCCCTGTGCAAAAGCTTTTGCAGGCAAAGGAGTGAGAGCACAGAAACTAAGTCAGCACTCAGAACTGTTACTCGTGACCCTATGTTGCAGGATGTCTAAACCAATGCTAGAAATACAGTCTTGTAGGCTCAGTGTCCAGATCTGGAAAGYAGGAGTTGTGATCCATTTCCAGTGGACTTTTTGTAGGTTCTTAAATCATCCACTTGGAATCTAGCTGCTTCTTTCTCTGTTTAGCTCACTTTAAAATGGAGATTTTACTTCTGAGAAGTTCTGCTTGGGGCTAATGTGTAATCATCCAGTTTGAAATTAACCAACCAAAGATGAAATAGAAGTGCAAAATGATACCATAGTCTGTGTTACTGTACCATAATCTGATGCAAATTTGATTCTGCCAGAAGCAATAGATTTATACATCGTAATCTCTATTTTGCCACTAATAAAAACGCTTTGTTCTAAAAAGGCAAAGGGATTGGATTAGTTTTAAGAGGTCTGTCTCTTGAATGAGGAAAGTTTCATTCTGTGTGAAATCCTGTTCTCTCCTCCTACCGCTTTTCTTTCTAATACCCTGTCATTGTAAGGAAATGACCCTCTGTCTCATGCAGCTCACATTCTTGAATTCACTGCCTGAGCGATTAGCCAAGGACACGCTCRGCCAAAGTCCTGGTCGTGCAGCTCTTTTGCCAGACAGCTTGCTCAAAAACACTTTAGGAAAAAGAGGAGAGGGGGGAAGAAGCCCTCTTGCCAGTTTAAGGACAAAGCTTGCTTACTATTAGAACTTCTGCAGTCAGCAAAAGCAAAAGCAATAGTGACTGCAAACCTGAATTTGCATTTATAGTACAAATATGAAAAATGAACTCTATCACAAACATGCCCTTAAAGAGATTATAAATCCACTCACTTGACTTGAGTGCAGTGCAGGGTTTTGATTGTTATATCTAGATATGTTGCACTTAAAAGTTAGGTATATGGAATACCTGGAAAGACACTGGTGTAAAGATTTTACAGTAAAAGTAATTTCACAGAGGAAAGCTCTGCAATGGCAGCAAACCTGCCAGTATCCTGATGCTGTGTAGTTTTGTTAGATATCTGTAAATTTTGGCATGCGGTGGGTTAATAATTAGATACTCTTTGTGTATAGTTCAAGTGAAGGCCACCAGCTATGACTTCACTTTGGCTGGGGTTTCCCTGTAATCCATTTAGCAAATTAAAGAGATTACTTTGATTGGTGCCATTATCTCCTATTCTCTTGCGGTTGAACCACTTAACCTGTGCTTAATTGAAAGAGATAGAGAGGGTACAGTAACAAATACAATCAAATGAAAGGGGCAATAGGATCTGTAGGCCAAACAAATGATCAGCACTAGGCTAACAATAGCAGATTAGAGGTGAGATCAATTAATTAGAAGCTATTGTAGGCGTTGGGTGGCTGCCAAGCTTCCTAATAGCCTAAGCCATCATGCCGTTCTGTTTAGGAAGATTTTAATGACTGGGAGTTGATGTGGTTGTTTCAATAATTACCTATTTTAATAATTACTTCATTAGAATATAAAATGTATTGTTCTGCAGGCTCTGTGGGAAAGATAGTGTTATTAATGGTACACCTGGATGCAGGGAAATGTATGTACTGGTGCAAGCCATGCCCTGTAACATGGACAGGTTGGAGCTGCTAGCATCAGGTCACCGTCATTCCTTGGGGATCTCYAAGCTCCATGCAAAGAGGTAGGAGCATGTAACTATATTTTTGAGTGTGGYGCCTGCAGGTGCTTGGCTGAGGAGGATTTGCTGTTGAGGACTTTTGGGGTAGCATCTTATACCCAGTTGTGCTTTTGCTTCTCAGTTTCTTGAGCGCACTGAGTTGTAATGAGAAGCCAATTCAACTCTTGGAGATGRCTTCTCAGCTGCTCTTGTGTCTGCTTCCTGGTAACGTGTCTGAGGCTCTGGAGGTTGTGATGCCCATGAGCTGCCCTGTCTCTGGTCCAGTTGAGCTGACCCTCGATGGTCACCCCTGATTCAGCACAGCATGAGCAAGAGAGCAGAGAAGTTGTRGCTGGCTGCATCTGCTCCATTTTGACAGGAGGGGAAATATTTGCTAAAAAGAACCAATGGTGTAACATGCAGAAGTGGTATCTCAGCTCTTGTAGATGAGCTCCATAGCTAGSCAGGGATCTTTGCTTCATTTTGCATAGACTTGTAAACAGTCTCTGGTCTAGCCTTTTACACAACTGCTATGGTAATGTAGCTGCATTTATACTGTGTGAAAATGAGCAAAGTTATCAGGGAATTAGCACTGATATTCTTCAATATTATAGTTTACTGGTAACTTGCTGGTATATTGAATTAAGCCAGTTGGTATGCAACATGCCTTTCATTTATAGTAGCAAGTCATTTTTGAAATAAAGGTTTTTAGGAGTCAATGAGCTAGACTTCAAAGGTGGCAAGTTTTAGAAACTTTYAAGGGACAAAGAAATCACTGTGAAATCTTAAAGACTGAAGTGCTATACACCATTTGTATATATATAGTTGATAAATATGAGGGCAGATAGATTTACACATTGTCATATGTGATACTAAATTTATTTTTATTGCCACGTGCTACAGAATGCAAATTTTGCCTTTGGAGGTGTGGAATCTCCCAAGTGAATAGCAAATGTAGCAAATATATGTTTCACAGCAGAACTTGGCTAGAAGCTAATGTTTCAAACACGGAGACTTTAAACAGAACATACTTTGTTCCATTTGTTTCTTCAACTGAAAAGGGAGAGCATTTTCCAAGGCACTGAAGTGACTTAGGAACAAAATTCCAACAAATGTTTTTTGCAGACTCTTTCAGACAGATATAAATAATGGTTTTATCTGGATGGGAATTGTGCTGAGGAACTTATATGCATGTGGGATTTTATTATAGCTTTAATTCTTGTTGTTTATATCTCTGTAAAATGGTAAATGGGGTTCTTGTTTTGCACATGTGTATGGATAGCGTTGAATGTGAACTGCGACGCTAGATGCCATGATGATTAGCACATGGAAAAAAATCTAAAATAGAATAGTAAGTGCTGCTCTGAATTTGTGCAGTGTTGTGTGCAGATGTAGAGGCTCAAAGGAGGCAATCTCCAGGAGACACGAATTCTAGTCACATCGCTACCCAGTAGTACTGGAGACATCATGAAGAAAATCAGAATGGGTGGTGTTTTGGTAGCGATGGGTGAGGCTGGCAAGTTTGGGTTGGTGAGTAAGTGTTCAAAGGTCTAGGTGAGTATTCTCCATGTTGTAGAGCTTTYTTGGAACACTGCAGCATGAGTCTCCAGATAGACAGGAGAATATCATGGAAATGTTTCCTGTGCCACTTGCTGTCTCTAAGGCTGATCAGTTACACATAAAATGCACATGACATGCTTATCATAAGGCAAAATAGTTTTTAAATGAATTTTTAACTGAATAGCCTCAGAACAGACTGAGAATCTGAGTGCCAAGTGTCAGGCTCGCTGTTTTAATTTGAGCTCCTTTCTCATCATGCTTTCTCATCCATGATGCTTTCAAGGAAGGAATCTAGTCAATAAAGAACTGAGAGCCAAGACCTTACAATAATTCTGCATAGACCCAGGGAGACATGCAGAATAGTCGTACTGAGGTAATTAAACTGTTGAAAGTAATAAGCAATCAAACAAATTTTTAAGTCTTTGTGGTACTGATTTTTTTTTTTTTTTTTAAGTTAGGCACTGGCCATACTGTTTATTGAAGTAACTGATAAAAACACTCAGGTTTTATATAGATGTTTTTCATAATTAGTACCTCTGTTTCTAAACAAATATGTCTGAAAAAAGCATGTGTGAATGGCAGTAGAGTAGGAATGGTTTTGCAGAACAGGATCTAAAACCCTTAACCTGGATGAGGCAGTTTCGTTTAAATCRGTAGTAGGCTGAACTAGCTTCAGAGCCAAATATCCTCTTATTGCAAGGGAGACTAAACCCTCCAGGGCAGGATTCAGGTCATTAGCAGGTCAGTTTAGGAAAGCATATACCATTGCTGCCTCCATCCGTCCTGGCCTGAAGATAAACATAAGACTTCAGTTTCCATTGTTACCAGACAAGGAACCTTCACAGGCTGTAATAGCAGCTTAACAATTGTAAAAATGCATTTACAAGTTGGAAAGCCTAGAGGTTTTATCAATGGTGGAAAATTTAATGCACTTGGGTAGGTTTAGAAAGGAAGGCATAAATCAAATCCTTTGTGGTCCATCAGAATTTTATATGCAAATATCTGCTTACATACTTTAAAAGAATTGTGTGTATGAAGAACAAATAATGCATGGTGGACTAGATATGATTAAGATTTATCATCATGGTTGCAGTCTAAGGTTACTCACTAAAAGAACAAGTAATCTGTCCATACCAACTGTATGCCAATAAACTTGTTACACCGTACTATCTTTTATATTCATTTATATGCCATATGAGTTATGTGAAAGCTACTTAAGAACACTTTGGAGAATTTTAACCTTTATTGGAACTCTTTTTTTTTTTTTTTCATGATCTGCATGATCATGAAAGCAAAACCCATTTAGAAATGGCCTTAGAACTTTTCTGTTGTGAAAGGTTGCTGTTCAGCCCCCATGACTGCCAGTTTCACCTGTCAGATCCATGAAGACATTGAGTACTTTCTTGTGGAATTGAAGATGACTGTTAAACTTTCCRTACTATGAAGAGTCCGAATTCCTCAAGTTGACTTGTTCTACATAGATCGAATAGGGGGTGGAATCTTTCCCTACTGTTCCTTTTTATGGAACAAAAGGAACAACCATTGAAAAGGTCTTAAAGGCACTGGAGCTATAAAGGATTGAGTCAGCAAGCAGAAAGTAGGCAACTGTAGAATGACAGATGATAACCATGTCTTTTTATGTAATTAGAGAAATATGTATTTAGGACTTTTCTGTTATTGCACATATCCTTGGGGATTAGAAGATTGCAAATCTAGTAATGATGTCCACGGTGTCAGAACTCGTGTGATGCCACATTCTTTCATCAGCAACCTGTGGGTGAGCACAGATACGGTGTCTACACTGTGTTTTCAATAGTAGCATTTCTGCCTGTAATTTTCTCCCCATATTGACATAGTTACTAAATAGGTGTACATTTGAGAGACAGAAGTTTAAGGAAAAAAAAATCTGTTAGTGATTGAGGCTGAAATCCAATCCTGTGGACATAAATGACAAAAATCCTGTTACTTCAGCAGGGACGGGATTTCAGTCCTTGTGTTTTTTATGTTTATAAGATACATAGGAAAGCCAAGTTCAACACATGCAAGATATAAAAAAACAAAATGCCGACATACATATTTTCAATAAAACAGTATCTGGATGACAGATATTACGTAATACTGTTTTAATGGTTGAATCTGCCTTCACCATGATCTTAACTTGAAGTTAGGAAAGGAGATGGTCAAAATATTTCCATTGATTTTAAAGTAAGAAATAAAAAACAGGAAGTAGAAGAAACGTGTCAAGAGCAGGTCTGAAACAGAGTTCAACAGCAGAGCATAATGGATTTGATCGCTCCTGCTTTCCTTAGGAGGAGTCACTGCATGTAAGGTATTTGGAGATAATTTGAGCAGAAGGGCTGCAGCCAAAGTCCTGTATTTCTTTTTCCAAGTCTCTGATGCAGAACATTCTTGGTTCTCTCACTGCCCCTTGAATTCAAATCCTGGCTTTGTTAGTCCAAATAAAATATAAATCCAGGATATATTTCAGCCCCATCTGCATGTGCTGGGTGATGTACAACAGGTGGAATCCATTTGCTGAATAATTACTAGGATGCAAACAATTGAAAGCTTTACAAGGAAGTCATCTCTCTCCATCGCTGCTCTGGTGTTAAGGCCGTATTTGTTCCTAATAATCAGCAAAATTCCAAAAGACCAGTAATGAAATAACTCGGAGCCCTCTCCCCAAAAGCCATATGTTCAAACAACAAAAGACTTGCTGTCCTTTCAGCAGAAATTAAAGCAAATCCTTTGAAGAYTATTGCAATTATCCTCCTCCTCCCCCTTTTAAGTGTAAGCAAGTTTTTGAAGCTCTCCTCCCTGAGAGGGGGGAGGAGGGAAAGAACAATCATTTGAAGATCGACTGAATTCGGATTGTCGAAATTCAGGCCTCTTCCTCTCCATGTCCCAATCCTGCCCTCTTGAACTCAGTGCTAAAGCTCCTTTTCATTAATTTCAGCTGTACAGGATCAGGCCGACCTCTACCCCCAAAACACTCTGCCTCTTGAAAGACATCTGTATTGGCCTTAACAAAAGATAACCTTTTATTCTCTTACACCTTTTAATGCTGTATATGAGGGTCACCGCTTTACATTGATAAACACTGGATTAGGCACTCTTTGCGTGTGGAAATTATTCCCTCTATAGCAATCTCGTGCCATGTCATTGCCTTCCCTGTGGTAGCTCCAGATGTTGAGCTCCCCCAACATCCTCTTAGTTCTGCAGGCAATAAATAGATCTTAGGAATTGAAATCAGACRTCCTTGGTAACAAATTCAAGCAGTAGCTCAGAAAAATTTGATTTTCATTGGGGTTGGATACCATTTAATTTTGACTAGGTGAGCCTGAAGAGTGCCTTGGGCTTGAATGGAATAAAACAGCCAAACTGATTGCCCTACAGTTCACTAGCAAAGATACCTGGAGTTTCTCAGAGAGGAGCCCAGCCTGCACAAGGGGACGTAACATGACAACAGAGGCCATCGATGAGGGATGCACTGCGGCAGTGAGTGCACAGCTAACCCAGGCACAGTTTGTCTAGGAGACCGTCCTGCTCCCATGCAGATCTTGGCTTGTCCTTCCACCCAGGTTCTGTGCAGACATAACCACCTTCCCCTCGTGTCTTCTCCTTCTATACAAAGGCACATCATAATATGTCATTTTGTTTAGTCCTGCCTGTATTTATTTAGTGTTGCGCTACTAGTGATGCAGAAGATGCCAATAGGTACGGCAGCTACAAGCACCACATCCCATGGAAATTTTTTACTTCAACAATAACATTGCTTCACTGGTTTATGAAATAAAGATTCTTTTGTGATAAGGTATTGCTTGATGAAGTTAAGGAGTCGCAAAGAAAGATTTTTTTTCTGTGCTAAACTATATTAATAGTGAGACTTCTGTCTCTGATCATCTCTTTTCATCTCCTCTGTATATTTGGGGTTGAATCTGTGAACACAGGAAACCAGCTAAGGAGAGGCTGACATATGAGAGGGTTTTCTGTTTTGTTTTTTGACTTAAAATGTAGACTGCCTTGTAGATTTGACATCTCAGGTAGGTTGCTAACAGACTGTTTTGCCTTTTGTTCTGCCATGTTTTCAATTCCCACCTTTTACAGCAGTTAGTTGCCAGGCCTGGTCTTAGAGAATAGCGTTTCTCAGTCCAGATCTTGGATTGGCTGTAACTTACTGACACACAGAGTTTTGCTTCTGACTCCAAAGTGAAGTTTGGTCATGAAGTTCGCTTTGGGGTAGCACAAGATTTGCGTGTGTGTGTGAGAAAAAGATATTTTAGTTATTTAAAAAAAAAAAAGCTCACATACTTTAGCAYTGCAGTATTTAACTGTACAGAACAAAGGTTCTTCCTTGTGAATATGCTGTGTACTTGGCAAGAAAGAGGATTAAGAAAACCCCTACGGTGTTGTGATGTACTGGAATCCTTCTAAACCTGTAATTACCTGCAGAATAAGAAGTGTATCAGTGACAAAATGCAACAGAGCCAAAACAGTCCACTGTGATAAGATATTTTAAGGGCATAAAATACTCGTGCGCAAAGATTGTGTAATAATTCCTACTGTATTCACAATAAATTCTCTAAAAGCCTTAAATCTGATCCTTAAGTTTGACAGATGCAGCATGTTTGTGCGGTGAATTTTACCAACTGTAGTTCCATGTCCTTCGAGTACAGCTAAGAAAAACCTGTGAGATTGTTAAATGGGAACTTCACCTGCCAGTCTGTACTGCAAGATCTCTATAGCAACCAAACATAAATCAAGAAAATGGCCCCTTTTGTAAGTTGGTTAATAGGCACAACATGCTTCTTTAGAAAATCCAACTATTCTTTCAATAGACTTTGATTGAAAGTCAGCCTTTTCTACAGACACATTCACATTCACATCTAGTAGCAGCTTGTATGGCTGTCCAAGGTCTAATTTATTACCCTTTAAAGATTGGGCAAAGAAAAAATGGTTCTCGGAACAATGTTTACATTCAGAGGCATAAGTACAGTGCCACAAAAGAGCATCCTTTTGTTCTGAACCTAGAATATTAATCTTTAACCTACTACTTATTTCAACTCCCCCTGCTTTTATTTGGCTAGCTACATTCTTCCCTTGTAATTGAAATCTTAACGATGTAATACCTTATGTATTAGCAGTGGCGGGAGAGCAGATCTCTGTGCTCTTGTTTTTTCCTAAATCTTGATATGTACTGATACATTTCTCAAGCACTTCTGCTGGCTCTGTTAGATGACTCTTTTCCTATAAAGGTTCCTGAGGCCAACACWGGCTTTTTGCCTGCTGGCATTTCTGATCTAAGGTTTGGTGTGTTAAGCAGGGCATACTGGTAATCTTCTTCCTACCTAATTAGGGCTCTTAACATGCGGAGAATAGGTATAACAGTAGCTTTCAGACCCCTGTAAGTGCCACAGATAAACAGATCCTATATAGCAGAAAAGAAATTAAAAGCTGGAGTATTTCTGTGTGAGAGCTGGAGTTGAATCAATAACCAAAAGGAAGATTTTTTTTCAAAGGAGAAGGAAAACATTGCAATATCCCCCTTTTTGAAAGGGTGAAAAAAAAMCATATATTTTGATATATACTATATATTGGTTTTGATATATTGTAAAAGGAATTAACCCTTTTTTCTTTCAAGTAAGACAGCAAGCATGGTAGAAATGAACTGAAACAGTTATCACAGAGAGGATAAATTAACTGCATTCTGCTTGGTGTGCACAATTAGAGCAGAAATGCTGCAGCGGGGCATTCCTGCAAAGAAAATGCTTCAGTCAACACTCCTAAAAGGGCAGCTTTTATAAATGGGTATCTGCGTGGCAGTGAGTGCGCAGCGCGGGGGGAATCCTCGGAGGAGCGAGGCGGGAGGGGAAGGGAGCGCGGCAGGCGCTCGCTCCAGCCCTGACCGGAGCCGGAGGGATTGAGTGACACTTCCTTTTGGGGGAAACATAAACAGAAAGGAGTTGGGGAAGTGAGCAGAAAAAGAAAAGAGAGAGAGAGAGAGAGAGAGAGAGAGAGAAAGCTTTGTGAGAGCAAACTGGAAACTTTCTTCAGCAAATTCCTGAAAGTACCTCTTAAATTCTCCTAAGAAAAAGAGTTTTAGGATGTTCTTCTCCATAGAACTGTACTGGTGATTCATGTGTGAAAGGCAGGTGATCTGTATATATGTGTGTATACATCTACTTGTGTGTTTCTGTATATACATCTAAATATATACATGTTTACCAGGCTAACTGATGTTCACTATGGATCGAGGCCCAACACAGAATTGCTTTTCTTTTTTTTTTTCTTTTTTTTTTTTTTTCCCCCCTCTTTCTTCTTCCCTGAAGTTCTAAAGAGTTTGCGAGTGTGAAAACTTGTGTGTAGAGCTATTAGCTTGCTGGAGCTCTGTTCAATGTGACCTTCCCTTTGGGAGGTAGTGCATAATGTTATTTTGGGTTTTAAGTGACATATTATGCATAAGGCTCTTAGTTCTTGGCACTGTGAGGACAATCAGAATAGTTTTCCTCCTCTTGTTGATTTTTCTGTGCAAAAGGATGCAATACATTCAATTCATTGTATTAAAAGAACAGGCATGCAATATTTGCCTTGGGTGTCCCTACCTTATTAGTTTCATTTTCAGCAGTATCATAGCAGACATCTTGTTCTGCCCCATACCTCTTGGGCTGCAGTCAGTGAAATTTTGCAACCTTCAGTTCATTCTTTCTCCCAAACCTGTCAAGATAGAGGCACACCAGTCATGCTGTGTCATGTTCAAAATGATAGCATATGTAGTCTGCTGAGGAGTAAGAGGCGTATGGAGGATATTTCCTGGCGTTTGGAGGGAGCTTGCTTTTCAGCCCTGCAAGCCTACCTGGAGCGCCCCGTGGTGCTGGGGTTGTCTGTGGTGYGCTATTAAAAAGCACATTTTCCAGAAGTGACCACAATTTCAAGAACCCAGTCAAGGGTATTGGTTTGTGCACACACAGAATCCAAAATCCCCTTCAAAAATGGTTGGCTTTAGCATTTTACATATTAAAAGCAACACCTTGATACTTGCCTAGCCTCTCGTGAGCGTGGATAATGCAGTCCCTACACACAGGGCAAGTAGCTGCTGGCATGAAACTCCATTAAATCAGCGGTTGACACATTCTGCATTTGTTTCTGCATTTTGTTTTGCCCTGTGGAGGGTGTGTTACAGCAGCCTGATTCCGAGTTGACAAAAATGTGGATAAACTGTGACAAGGTTTTCATGGAAGGGAATAGGTCATGCCCTTTTCACCAGGCTCGAGCAGAAGGAAGTGCTCTTGGGCATGACCGCTCCGCGGGCACCTAGGAATAGTATGCAACCTAATACATGGATTTTTTACCCATTAGAAACTGACATCCTTTTTTATTAGTGGTAATGGCGTAATTTTCCCCAGCTTTTTCAACTGCTTTCTTCTGCACTGCCAACGCTATCTTTGTCTCATCTAGGCACAGGAGCAGAGTCCTAAATTAAGAGGACGCTATGAAAAATGGAGTTTAAAAGCAAAACACAACCATAAAGCATTTCTGGTTCTTTTGTACTTTTAAAGCTTCCCAGTGAAAGTAATATTTTGTACCTAATTTTTTTCTAATGTTCCAGCCTAGTCCCACATGTGGGATTAATTAGACAAGACAAATGGCAACAAGGAAACTCATCTCTTTCTGGGAGGTTGTTTTCTGATGTTGTCATCCCATTATTTCCACTTTTCAGTTGCTTGTTTGAATGACTGATGGGCTCAATCGCTTCTCGTGTTTGATAGACAAATAYAGCACTCCACTTTGCTAGTGTGTGTGTATGTGTGTGCCTACGATAAACATGCATTTTTAATTTACTCTGTTTACCTTGAGAGACTGCCAAGAAGTGATTCAGATATTCCAGTGCAAAGAGTTTTTCTATTGTGATACAGGACAAAGGAGTGTTGAGCATATGCTGTTTCTTCAAAGAATAAAAGGAATATTATTTATTTGTGTAGCTACGAGAGCTCTGGTTTTCCTGTGTAAACACTTGCCTGATTTTGTCACACATAGTCTACAAAATCTTCCATTTATGTGTTTGAAAAAGAGTTTTACTGTGCAGTTTTGTGCACTAATGCTGCTGCCCTCTGCATATTGTTGAATATTACAACTTTCAGCCATCTCATGCTGCCAGCAGTTTGCTTTGGAATAAAGATCTTCCTAAGGGACTAATTCGTGGAAAAAAAAAAAGCCTTTTGCAGCCCTGCTCAGTCCTGTGGACAGCTGCATGCTGTATGTGTCACTGCAGCTTCAAAAGGTAACACAAAGTCCTTCGTGGTTGCCATTTGTATTTGGGCAAGAGCTTAGGAAAAAAGCTATCCGTCTTGATTGGAGAGTGACTTAATATTGCTGCGGCTTATGAAGCAAATAGCATATGTTGGGTTTGGGCCTGGAGTGGGGCCTGAGAAAGAGGTACGGATTTGGAAACGTTTATGTAGCAAGATCCATCTRAACGGGAGCGATTGCAGTTAGAGAGGACCACAGCTTGCCCTGGTGTCGACAGTAGTTCTTTGCTAGCTTAGTGTAAAGTCTCTTGAAAGTCTCAAACCTAACTTCTCCTTCTCGTCTGGAGTTTATTTTCAGCTTGTTTTTCCTTTGAAACTTGTTTTGGACTATATTTCTCCAAAGATTTTTTTTTTTTTTCCAGATAGAGGAGGAAAATCATCATCATGTTTGAGGATCTAACGTGTATTTCTGGGGGCGAGGGGAGGGAAGAGTAACTTAAAACTTAATTAGAAACTGAGCATTGAAACTTTCCTGCAGCAGAATTCCTGGGTCATGGGGGGAATGCTGCTGAACTGACCTTCTGTGCAAGAACTTTTGCAGAAGGGTATTTTAGACCCCTGCATTTCTGCTGAAGGCTTCTGCTACCACTTCGTTTCAGATCTGAATGATGAATAAAAGCTTCACTTTTGAGAGCAGTCTAGTACCAATTTTTATTAAAAGTGTATAAAGGTTGTCTGAGTGGACTCATCTATTGGTTTTATGCCAGAGGGTGATACAAACATTGCATTAACTGAAAAGCCAGTCAAGATAATGAAGCAACAATACTTCTTAGTGAAATCTGGTTATAAAGACTTTGCTCATATAAAGACTAATTATCAAATGGCTGCAATAAAAAAAAAGAAAAGAAAAGAAGTTTAGTGCTGAAATGAATCCTGTTAACWTTGTATAATTGCAGTATTCATGGCCTTCAACCTGAAGTTTTAATTTTAATATGGACTCATGATTGAACCATGGCTTGAACCATGTAGGCCTGACTTTGCATTGCATAGTGTACTTTTTTTTTCTCTTGCTTTATAAACCAATGAGGTAGAATAACAGATTAGTAATGTTTAGTCAGACTGCAGAAAGGTCTTCTCAATGTATGGGATAATAGCTTTTTCAAAAAAAAAAGATAAATATCACCTTTATCTGGTTAAGTTCTGTAGAAACCTTTATTTGAATGATGCGTAGAGTTTTTATGAACTGTCCACAAGTGACTATTAAAAACCATCATTACTATTTGTTCAGCACAATTAAGGAAGAAGTTTTCTCAGAAAATTTTTAAAAACCTGCTGCTTAGAAATTGTAAGGCCAGAGCAGTTACATTTTAACATGTCAACAAACAAACTGATGGATGGAGGAGGATGACATGTCTTTTCATTTAGTTTGATTGAAGAAAATTGTTACATAAAAAGTCTCCATTATGGTAGGCAGTGGAATAGAAGCTGCTGTAGAAATGCAGAATGAGGGTAATTTTGAAGAGAAAGATTTTTAAATGTGTGTAACATGAAGACACAATAGTCACGTATGAGTCTGAGAGAATAAAACTGGTCTGCAAAAATCCAGTGCTTCAGTTATGGTCCATTTTTGATATATGCTGAGAATTTTGTAAAGCTGCATATGCTACAGGGATTTTGTCCAGAGATATCCTACGATAGAGAGGTAGATTTTAGTTTTTCATGTTTAGTAAATTTTCCKTTGAGTATTTGCTCAATAGCAATTACTGTTTAACTAGAGTGGGCTATTGGATTAATACAATAACACAATTTTGATTTATTTTCTTCAGATAAAGTAGGAGTAACTAAAATAAAAATCCATGACTGAATTAACGTTGAAGTGAATAATTGTGTGCTTACTGCATTTTGCTGGAGAGCCCCACTTTCCCATAGGTTATGTAGTCAGATAATAACCAGCAAGTCCATCACACAGGTTTCAATTCTATTCCATACTCGGCAGGTGACTACTGCATCACCTTTGTTATTTTGCTTTCTCCTAGTTCAATTAATCATTTTTTTTATATATGTGTCATAAATAGGTAGCTAAAGGTAAAATTCAAACTCTTTTTCTATAGATGACCTGTGGTAGTAAATATGTTTGAAGTTTAGTTTCAAAGGTAGAGTTTACATATTGTTCTTTCTATGTATTTCAATGTATTTATGATATCAAGAATAACTTGCATAATCTAATTGCAGTAATTACTGGCTTTAAAATGCATATGTATCTTTAGTAGTCACACCCTTAGAGTCTAAGGATCTTTCATCTAAGGATGAAATGAGGTCAGGTTTGCCCAGTTCTTCAGTTGCTCACATATGAAAATGCTTGCTTGTGAATAGCTTTTATGGTGGTGGCTGCAGAAGAGTTTTAAATAAAGCTTAGTATCGCAAGTGTGTGAGAAAATCCCTAAGTGGCACGTTCTCTGCTGAAATATATCAAGCTTGCTTCCTTGGCCAGCAGTAATTCTTCTGCTTGGATGGAAAAATGGCCAGGCTTTTGTTTCTTTGTTTGTTTTAAAGTTTGAGTAGGAAATCACTTTTTGTTCCAGTTTTAGGAGGTACCAAGTAAAAAGCCCTTTATTTACTGCATCAAAAAGTAGGCTAGCTTAACCACAGATAACTCAAAATACCTGGCATTTTAAAAGTTTGTGATGAGAAATGGGCCATAGTGATGAAAGAACTGAAAAGATGCGTGTAGCAGAAGAAAAGTGYGCCAATAAAACGAGAATTTGAGAACTAGATAAGGTATATTTACAGTAGGAAAGTTCCCCGGGTGTCAGCGTGCATCCCTCTGTGTGTTTCTCCCTGCACTCTTGTGGTCCAAGTTGTTTGCAACTGTGGTATGCTCCACCTCAGAGTCCTGGTGCTGGATACTGACTCTGAAGTACAGCTCAGCACGGACTCGTGGATTTATCCAGGGGATTAGAGGACTTTACAACAGAATATATGTGCTCTGCTCCTGAGGCTTGGAGGAGGTCTCCTGCTGCCGTAGGTATGGCCTGATGTCACTCTGGTGTCTCCAGCACTGTGGAAGCACCATGTCCATCATGTTCCTTGTGCCCCTCCGAAGTCGGCATCCAGAGGAGGGACAAACTTAGTGCGTGAGGCGGAGGTGGAGAGGAGCACACATCATCCCTGCTCCAATCCCACAGGATTTGCTCAGAAAACCAAGCCCAAAAYGGGGTGTTTGGGTGCTGTTGGAGAGCCCCTTGGTCCTGCATCGGGGTGGGTCACTGGTGTTGCCCTCAGCCGGGGCCTCAGCTTTCTGGTCTCAGTCTTACACAGCACGAAAAGTCTCACCATGTGCGTGCCAGGCACAGCTTGAAACTGGATTCTGCCGTGACTTTAAAATAATAAAAAATAATAAGAAAAATGTGCAGATAAATTTTGTCGTTAGATATTAACTAGAGAAATGTAGGTAATATCACACCCACAGCTCTGGTTGTTAAATGATACTAAAGCAGATGTTTCACCCAGGAGATGCGTAGGGGGGAAAAAAAAAAAAAAAAAAACCCTAAAAACTGATTAGTTAGGGAGAAGTAACAGTAAGTTTAATATAAATTGCTACCAAAAATAAATAAGTTTCAACTGTTTATTTGGCTTGATTGCTTTTGATATGCGAGGGAAGAGAGGAGAGGCTGTCTGCAAGGCATTAGGAGAGCGGCAAGGAGAAGGAGCCGGCGCGAGTTGCACGCTCGCCCTGGCGGCTCCAGCTCCCTCGCGGTAGAAGGCCGCGCTGCACATCTGGCCGCCAGCTTAGGCTGCTGGTTTTCATTATCGCTCCAGCCTAAGTCGCTAGAAAGAGCGAGCGCCTAAATGCGTCCTCTGCCCTCCCTCTGGCTGCGGCGGGGTTCGGTCCACGCTTAGGGCTGCCTTGTTGTCTGAGCGATGTGTCTTTGGAGAGGGGAGCTGTGGAGAAACGCAAGGTCACCTGCTAGTGAGTGCTCACTGAAAGCCTGTGTGAGGAGAGAGGGATGCAGAGTTTGAGACTCTGYGTTCATTTTCAACAGTTTTGGGGTTTTTTTTTAGTGCCTGGCCACAACCGTGCCCTGGGCAAGAGAGAGATTTGTTGACTCTGCAGCATGGGAAAGAGCCGACAACAGATTTACTGTGGAGATGACTTAGCAGTCCCCTTCAAGTGTTATGAAAAGAGCTGAGCGTGTTTACATTGGCCCCGCTGATGTACAATAAATTGTTGCGCGAAACAATTGGGACTAAAGAAGGAAAAGTCATAATTGCCTCTCAGGAAATGCAAAGCTGGTTTTGGTGCGCAGGAGCGGGAGGGCATTGGGTTTCATTGACTTGGGCTCGCTGGAAAGCAGTCTGCCCCACAGGAAGGCCGCGCATTCCTGTCCTCTCCGTGAACCTGCCTGAAAGGAATACAGGAGTTATTGGGTAATCAAGGCTTGTCAGCACCTTGGTTATGCAGCATGGTTCAATCCGATAATGTGAATGGAACCTGTAATAGCACTGATGAAAAGCACACCAGTTTGAAAAGGGCCTTGAATGATTTTTTTGTTCATTTTCTGTTTACATGTAATGTGTTATTGATGTCATTACCTTCTAATACGCCTGCTTGTTTCATAGAAAAACTGGGAATTATTCATTATTTAAAAAAAAAAAACCAACAACGAGGAGGGGAGAGAGAGAAAGAAAGAAAGAGGGAAAGAAAGAACCCTGTTACGTGAAGAAAATTGCATTCGAATGCTGCAACTGAAACATATTGATTTTCTGGCACAGACTTTTTAGATTAAAAATGCCAATACTAAATCCTTTCATGACCTATAGTTCATATGAAGTTCACATGTCATTTACTATTATTCTGGAAAAAGCAGAATCTTTAATGAAAACACAGTTTGAAGGAATGTTCTGCCATCCTGCCATTTGCATGCAATTGTAATAAGACTTGATTAAAAGCTGAACAGGCTGCCAGGGCGRAGGTTTTGAATTTTTGTTTGTTTGCAAATTGAAGTCCATTTGTCTTTTTTAATTGCTTGCTTGTCTTGTCTTCACCCTCATCCTGAGCTTTATATCTCCTTCCTTTATTTATATTTTTATTTTAATCTTTTTTTGTGTGTTACTATAGATGGCCAAAGAAACTCATTTTTCCCACCGCTAAGCAAAAGGATCTTKCTTCAGATTTTATGGCATTCAGGGGATCAATGAGTCAAAATGCTATTTTGATCTGCAATACAGCAAACATTTCCAGTATAAATTCCCAGAGATGACCCTGACTTCTCCAAATGTTTTTACCCATTCTTAATAGAGACTTTAAAGGTACTGATGTTGTGCTAGGATCAGATTGGAAAATTGAAGGCTAAATTCAATCCTGGCTCAGGTGCTTTCAAACTGCTGGTTATTTCCTGCTTCTAACATAGCTAAGTTTCACTTAGTTTCTTTTAAAGAGGGCCTTCATTTTAGAGCAAATGGGGAAAAAAATCAGGAATAGGAAACTGCTGTGTGCCTCCGATAAAATTGTGTGAGGGACATGCTCGTTCCACAGTGCTACCCCATCCTTTTAGCTCTCATAGCTTACCACATCTTAGTTCTAATACTTATTCTGATTAGAAACGCTCCTGGACAGAGGACCTATTTCTTCTGTATTTTATGCTGAAGTCATTATCCTGTGTTACATGTGGCCATAGTCACTCATCTGAGCTTGGCATCACGTATTTATCTTCATCAGTTCAGTGCAATACAGGTCTTGCTCAGTAAAGCAATTGAGCACTTCCTTGTTTAAAAGAGGGCAGAGGAAATCTATATGATAAACGTATTTACTTTTCCACAGGTTTGTTTGCCAGCCAGACTTGCAGGAAGTTACTCTTTAGATTGAATCAATACAGTACATTGCTAATAAAGCAGAGGAGAGGGCTCAAGTACTGCGAGTATTTGGGAGAGATGCCGTTTGTGAGAACCTGCCTCGCTTTCTCACCAGCCTTTGCAAGCTCAGACGCTGATAAAAGTCACTGCATAAACTTTCTGGGGAATAAAAGGCTCATTTGAGGCACTGGCAGAGGGGAGGGTGGATCTCTAAAGAGCTGTTTTAAAATTTCGCTGCACATTTTAAGCCTCTTTTCCACTSACTGGAAAAACTCCATAATTCCATGTTTGGTTTGGTTTTTACACCCTCCCCCCCCCTCCCCTTTTTTGTGATCCTGAGACTCCTCAGGCTTTTGGAGCAGCCTGCACAGATCCCACATGYGAGTTCTGTCCAGCCTGGGTGATTTACTGTGATGTTAGAACTTTCTCCCAAGGTAGGAAAGTGGGAGCACTCCAGTTTTCCTGGAAAGTTTACCTGCTAGATGAGACAAGCACACATGACTTCTAATCATGACTTCAGAGAAATAGATACCATAGCAGCTTCTGTCTCTGTTTAAGATATGCAGTATCTTCCACATAAACAATATCAGTACTTACTGTTGGGGAGATATCTCTGTCAACTACTAGTTTTTTTTGTGTGTGTACAGCTACAATTATGGAGGTTTTTCATAGTGTTAGAGACTATCGGGCTCCCTTCTCCCACCGCTGTTGTGGGCAGTCTCCTCTCCAGACTGGAAACGATCAACATGCACAGGCTGAGCGCAATAGCTCTTGTGGGACAAGGTGACAGTGGGCGAGCGTTTGTGTGGGGTGAGGTGTGCCTAGCGGCTCAGCGTCATCGCAGCCAGGTGAAGGTCTATCCAGGAGAGCTCCTGGATGAGGTCTCATGGCACGGGCCATGGGGGAGTCCAGCTAGGGAAGCCGTCCTGCCCCGCTGTGGCGCGGGCAGCCCCAGCGCCAAGCACAACCCGCGATCGTCTTCCTCTGATCAAAGCGTGTTATACAACCTGTTGTTGTTACTGGTGCTTTCATCTCCCTCTCCCATTTGCTCTMGCAGGGAAGGAGCAGAAAGAGGGAGGGCACGGACTGAGCCGCTTGCGCTCGGCAAACTTGCCTGAAAACAAAGCTTTTCTTGGTGCAAATTTTCAGTGGCTCAACTTGCAGGAGATTAGAGGTCCTCACTGTGCATCACTGTCTAGTTTGATGCTTTGCTTTGAGGAGGGGGGGGGGGAAGGCACTAAGAAGATGCTCTCTGCCTCCAGATTTGTGCAAAACAAGATAAAAAAGAGTTTTGCACCAGCAGAAATAGAAACTTCTTCTCCAATAGATTTGWCAGAAATATGTAGCTCTTGTTGTTCCTGAACCTGTCACTGGTTTAAGTATGAACATGATGTTTGAGGAGAACATACTGTGTTCAAACTGCTCTCTAAACACTCGCTGTTTGGAGACTCGCTCCCTGGAGCCCTGGCAGAGGAGGGGCCGGGCAAACAGAGACCATTGAGTGAGCAGAAATGTTTGGTTCATCCCCAGTTTGCCTCTGAAGCTCCTGTCCTGCTTCACACAAAAACGCCCATGGACTTTGTTAGATACACACCTCTCGTGTGCCCTGTCACACGTGGGTGAATGTATGAACGTGATAAGGAGCAATGCAAAGGAACTGCCCAGGCACTGACAGGGAGGGAGAGTATCTGCCTTTCTTGGGGCGCGTAGCATCCGCTCTGAGAGCTGCCCGTGGTGCAARGCTATCGCAGGGATTTGAATTCCTCTGATAATATATACAGATTTGCAGTGTTTGTTTGTCAGAAAGAAAATTATTTATCCAACAATAAATGTTGTACAAAATATTTACTTTCTGTTCCAAAACACACAGAGCTTGGTGYATTGTTCTCTTCTTGGTGGCACCACAGCAGCTCCGTCAGTCAGACATTTTTAAATAAAAATAAATAGGTCATGTGGAGCAGCTCTGGTCTGAGAGGAGTTGGGAGGAATACTTAAACCAGAGCTGAGGTTTCTTGCACTCAGCACACTTTTCACTGTGAGATCTTGTGCTGTAAAYTAGAATACAGACACATCGCAAGCTGTGTTCACATTCCCGTATTTGCCTAAGTACATCTTGTGTTTTTGAGACAAGAGAAACTTTTCTATTTGTTGTCAATAATCTGGAAATTGCTTATTCTGAGTCTTGTGGAAGGTGCTGTGGCCTCAGGTCCACAGCGCAGTGCATCTCAACACGTGCCACTTGGCCTAGCTGGACTAGCAGGACTGCTCTTAGACATGGTACAAGGAGCATAATTCAACATCCAGCCTTCATATTTAGCCTCTGTGGAAAAAGAATGGGCACTAAGGAAGTTAAGGAAATGATGCAAATAAAACTCTAGATAAAATGCAGATAACAGAATAATTGGAAAATGGAACATCCAGTGCACATATCTGCAGAGCTAGCTAATATGCCCCCTAGGAAATTAATTATGAAATGTAAGTTAATAGTAATTATTTTAGAAACATCAGGGAGAAATCAGAGGTAATAGAGGGATAATAGTAGAAGGTAAGAGCAGCTACTCTGGCAGTTGGCATTTAGTTCTGTGAGTGTAACTTCTGTTTCTGGGGGGAGAGAAACAGGCAGTAAAAATAGGAAACTCTCCAGAGGATAATGGAATTTGTGCAGTGAAGAACATGATATTTTAAAAACAAAACAGCTTTTGTGAAATTTTGGGCATAATGTATCTCAGTTTATCACGTAGACAATGCCTGATGGCCCAACACTTCTCGCAGACTCTTCTGTGCTGGACCTGTGTGAACAGTTGCATCCTCAGCAATCTAGAGGGTTGCCTTGAGATTGAGATCCTCCCTCTGAATTAAATAATGATTTGCTTTAATGTGTTGTAATTTTTAATATTTGGAGAGCACTAATTCTGAAAAACACTGATCCGCGTTCACAAACATGAGATGATTTGCTTCTTGATCCGGGGTCAAGAAGTTGCCAATGGTATTGAAGACTGTTTGGAGGCTTTGTATCTGGAGGGAAAAGGTAGCGGACAGGCGTTCTTCTTTCCTGGTTTTCCTACTGGTGAGCCTAACGCTGAAACTGGTGTTTTGCCGATGACTCAGCCCCAGGAAGGTCTGAACTTTATGGACAGTTTACCACAAACATTAAGGGGCTGGAGGGATGCTGAAGGGATCCAAACAGTCAAGCCAGATAGCTGATAAGAGAGAGTGAGCTATTTGATAATTAGGATGTAAGCACCGGGGAAATATAGGAAATTTTTATATGATAGGAATAATGGAATAATATTTTAATAAGCATTGTCTTACAAGCTAATAGACTCTCCCCCATAASAAAAGAATATTAAACTACCTGAAGTATATAGAGGATGCTCTAATTTTCCTCAGTTGCTTGTTTATTCCAGGACAGTTATCATCCTCCCTAAATTTTATTTAAAGTTCACAGCAGTCTATGTAGCTAGTGCAGTTTTAGGTTAAGCATATTTTATCCATAATTGCTATATTTGGTTCTCAAGTTATTATTGCTGTTCCTTGGGGTACATTTAAATCCACCTTATTGTAATAGATTATGGAATATAGTGGCTAATGTGTCTAATGTAAAATAAATGACTATAATGATTTATGATCCAGCACTTCAGTTTTATTGAACATAARGATCATTGTACTAAAATGGATGGTGTATTGCTGGTTTAGCATAAAATACTGAATAACATATTCAAGGAAATGAATGGATTGGCCAGTTCATAATATTCTGCCCCTTCAGCTGAGAGGTCTTTAATAAGCAAGAGTGTCATTACACTTGAAAATGTATGTGTAGGTAATCCATTATCTAGAACAATGACAGTGATCAGATGAAGCTCTTATTAGAGAGGGGCCCTCCTTACGGGGAAATGCATCGTGCTTCGAGGGCTGTGGAAGCCACGGCAGGAGGGTTGTTTTTATTTTTGCTGTAGTGGTTATAGCAGCATTTAATGTAGTTGAATTTAAAAGTCGGTATATGTTTGAGTGTAATTTGGGAAGGATATAGCGTGGTTTTAAAGGCGGAAGGGAATATCACTAGGCTGTGATTTGCATAGGTTCACACTGAATTGCAGCTCGGCTGGTCCCTATTACCATAAGCTACGTGTACCTATAAGATAGATAAATTTCTCAGCTCCTCATTTTTCTCATTTGAAGGCCAATATAAATTAAACCTATACGTGCACCTTGCTACTGTTTACATCCAGGTTTAGTAGTGTCATCCTGTACTAAATGTCAAGAAGATGGATGGATGTCATAAGGCAGGGTGTTGCTGGGAGTATTGCTCTAAGTGGGTGTTCTGCCTAGCTCAGTGTCACCAGGAGCGCTCGCTTTTGGACACTGTCACCGGTAACAGTGTCCTGACTGAGACCCTTGCCATCAAGGGGTCTCGTCTCTCCTCTTCCACTCTTTGACCTTGGAAAGGATACAGGTTTTAGAAGTCTCTTAAGAAAGGAAATTGCAGGACTCATAACAGGGACAGCGTACTTGAAATTTTATGTAACCAGAGCATGTCTCTAAAAATAGTGAACCATAGCTAAAAATCTGAAAATATAAAGACAGAGATATAGTTTTAAAAATATATTCAGGGAAAACTGTTAAAGAAACATAGATGATTGTACATCTAAATATTTTCACACATAAGATGACAACACAGTTTCCTACAGTCAAAATAGGGCAGCAGGTTATAAGAGACCTAGCTTCCAGCAGTTTGCTTGTAATAACACATAGTAAAAATCACATTTTGTTATGCATTGGAGAGAGGGGAGAAATACTTTTTGGGAATGTTATCCTGAAATAACTCTACATCTGTTTTCATAATAGTGGTTGAATTTAAAGCTGAAAGAAAGAAACTATTACAAAACATACAGGAATTCATTGGACCCATGGTAAAAGCGAATGAAGAACTCTTATTGATGTATTTACAGCATAAAGTTAAAATAAACATGGTCAAAGCACAAGAGTTCTGTTACAGTAGCTGTGAACAAATTATCTTGTTTAAACTTGTTTAAATACATTTAAACAAGATCTCTCCAACATTTTCAACAAGGAGGAGTTTTCTGCTCTTTTGACATTTATTACTGGCGTTTTCCTATCAGTAAACACATGCACTGACAGGCATGTACACAGAGTTTTAAAATAATTCAAAATTATTTTGGCAATACTRAAACACTTTTACTTGCAAAAACACATATTCTAAATTTTTAACGCATCAAAAACCCATCCAGGGTGGCTTTGGCACATAATTCGATGCTGTTTTATAGCTGAGCCATCTCAGGTCTCTCATTTCTTCTACCTCAGTCAGTTTTATAAGTAGATCAGTCATACTAGCACACACCGAAAATCCTAAACCAGCTGTGGTTGCACTTCTGATGGAGGCACAAATTGTATCACCAGCTACAGGGGTGACTTGCTATTTCACTCAGTAGAGTGGAGTTKGAAGGATCTGTCTCCCTATAATTTTTTTGCCTTTCTAATTGCACTTGGGTGGTAACAAAGTTAGAAGTGATCCTACTTCTTACTTAACTCTACCCTCCATAGTTTCCTGGCCTTCTTGCATTTCTAGGTCTTATGATGCGTACTTTGAACCAAAATCAAACAAAAAACTTAAAACTTGGAGGTAATTGGGGGATATGTTGAGAAAATTACCTCTTTGTTCACCCTGTTTATCAGCTTAAGGTCTTCCCATGCAATATCAGAATGTGCATGGCTCGGGTTTAACGACTCAGGCAGCCTTGAGTAGAGRTACCCAGTACCTCTAAAGACTAATAGTATTGGCACAGCATCCCGTGGCTCTTGCACGGTTGTGTGGAGCTGCCGGCATGAAGAGCCACGTGCCAGCGCTGCAGGATGCTCCTGTGACAGCCCTTGCTGCGGAGGAGTCGCTCGTATTTGCAGCTCTGCCCGTCCCCGAAAGCTCCTCGAATCGTTCCTCTGTGCCGGACATCTGGTTTTCGCATCACAGTTACTTCAGGCCATAACCATCCACAAGAATTTTAAATAAAATCTCRGCGCTCGGGGGGAAGGCGGGAGCTGCTGCTCACAAACGGGCGCTTTGTTGCGGCCTGTGGAGAAAGGGGTTTCTTTCACGCCGCGTTGCACGACTCGGGGTGCGAGCCAGGCRGCCGAGAACAGTGCGGGTTGTTATAGGAGTGAGCGCGGGCGCCGTGAAGGCAGGAAACGTCACTGCTAATGGTGCACAGCTGATGTACGTTGAGGCCCAGGCTGCGGCGTTTCGGGAAGAGGAGAAGGGCCCTGGGGCTGTCGGGCTCCAAAGCACCTTACCTGCGCCTCTACCATTGCCCCGTGCTCCAGACGTGTTCAGATTTATTTCACCTTACTTCAGACATCTTAAAAGTTATATGTCTGTGCAGCACCGTAAGTCTCCCTTGCGCTTAAAGAAGCATCTGGGGCTTGTTCTGATCTGCCCTCAAGGCTCAGCTAGGCGGGATGATGCCATCGTGCCCTTACAGACACCTGTGTTCGGAGTCCCACGCTCACAAGGCTGATTTTTTAGATATCCAGGATGCATCATTTCCATCCTTTTAGCTCTTTTTGTGCTTGTTTGTGTATATCTTGCAAAGCTTGGTAAATGTATGCAAAACTAATCAAAATGTCTCATGCTTATTTCGCCTTAAAAACGGTAGCAAGATGTTGCTGCAGGATAATTGTGTCATATCCCTACTTCGTGAAGATCAGAGTGACAGTCATATCTGTGTATTTATGCATACACTTCTATTTAATGTTAAGTCTTCATATATCTTAACAAAGTTTAAGTCGAATATTTTCTACATTTACACTTCTGGAGGCATATAATGAAAAAAATATTCCATATATAAAGAAGCAAAAGAAACATTTTCTTTCTGTTTTGAAACCAAGCATATTAAGGAATCTGGTGCAAGAGATCCTTGAGGGCCCCAAAATCTTGTTATAAAAGAGTAGGAGACACTGTTATGTATCTGAAGTAAAAGAATAAGGAACACAGCCACGTATCTTAGATTTAGAATCTCCTTGGACAGACTTTTATACCATGTGGAATCAGCATAAAGTAATGAAAATAAATACAGAGGCTTGTAGTCTGCATTACAAATGAATTAAATTGTTGAAGACAGAATTGGTTCTTATGGAACACTGCCTTGTGTGGTCCTTGTGAGTACAGTCAGATGTTCCAAATTTGAGCAAAATTAATCTGTAATTTCCATGGTGTTTTACAGAAAATGCATGCATATATCACTAAACACGCATATATCATAGCTAAATGTTTCGTTTTTCTTATAACCATACAATACATTAATATGTGGATGGACAAAAATATGTGTGAGGTATATGCTTGGTATTTTATAGTTGTGTATATGTACATGTACACACGTATCTGTCTGTGCACAGTGTAAAGATTTTCTCAATTTCAGGCCATTTTTTTTCCTCTCAACACCTAAAAGTCACCTCTCTCTAAAATAYGGAGAGCATCACTGAGAGCACAAGGGGGTTTTCAGAGGGCATGGAGAAGCAGCAAGGCCTGCTCACCAACTTCATGTTTGGAGAGCAGCTCCTTTCACCTTTCAGATCTGAACAGAGGCCGGGGCTTTCCCTATCTTAGCACCTCTACGTGCATCTGCCCCTTTCTTCCMGTCTTCCCTGGTGCTAGTTACGTACCTCCCAGGATTGCCTTTCCTTTGAAAGTTCTACTGAAAGGATAACATTTGTCCTGGTAACTTCTCCTGGTGACTCCACAGCTCCAGATTCAGGTTTAGATACAACACAAGGATTGTCTGCCATGGACTGCAACACTTCATGTTGACCCAAGCTGAGCTTGATGATGCTCAATGGCAGCTCTTCTGCTGTATTCTGCTTACTGGTAGAGCATATGATGACACAGTAATTATTTAAATGACAGTTTCATATGATCARTCAGAATTTGTAAGTTACATACAGAAATTTCCACAATTATCACGCTCAACATTTGCTACACTTTTTGCTTTTGCATTTGCAGATCTTTCATGTCAAATTAATGCATTTTCCATCACATTCAGATGATGAAAATAAAATCAATATCATGCAGAAAGCGCAGTCAAAAATCACGCACAGGTTCACAGTGCAAGTGAGGCTGGTTTGATGTTCACCTTAACTTATGAATCCAAAACTTGTTTAAGCCCCTTCCATGATGTGGAGCCCATTGTATAAATAGAGTTAAACAGTTTTGCATTCCTGAGCAGAACAGGAATGTTTTTGCAGTGCAATCTGCTCTGTGTGAGAATTACAGAAGTTTATTTTTTCAAGATGAACTCCTTGGACAGTTTTTTTGTTTGCTTGTTTTTTTGAGGAGGAGATGATATGCCATGAAAATATCCACTGTAGTAACTAGCAGGTTATAATTAAAGCTTGATGGGGAAAATTTGGATTAAGAAGTCCATCAGCTGTTAAACAGAGACAGAAACAAACATTCTGTGATATTTTTTTCCTTCTCATTCTGTGTCTAGGTTTGGTTGTGATAAACYTATGCAGTTGTCTCTTCTGCCAACTGCTGTCTGGCATTTGCCGTAGGTATTTCCTGTTGAAAGTTCTGCAGTTATGTCAAGGGGAACCGTATGTGGGGTGGATGGTGGTGGCTACACACTTAGTTTAGACTGGAGAGCAGGCTGCCTTTCATTGCAGGCGTTCCTGAGGCTCATTTTGCTTCATGTGTGCTGCAGCTAGCAACTGAGGTAGAAAAAAATCCTACCTTATTTTTGTTTGTTTGTTTTCCCATGTCACTGTTGCTTTTGTGTTCACATGAAAGTTTATGTATGTTAGAGCATATTAAAACTGTCTCCAAGGAAAGGAGTCTCACGTATGTCATGTAACCAAAGGCTGCTCTTACTGGGATTCTGTTGGCGAAGCAGCTCTGTCACTGAGGTTCTTGAAACACTTTTTCCAAGCAAGATTGATTAGTGATTTAAAAATAGGATAAAATGCACTATGTAAAGCTAAATATTAAATTTGTTACTCTTCTGTTAACAAGGCGACTAAGCAAAATGCAATATTCCATCTGGCAACATTATCTGCACACCATGTGACTGTACACAGAGGTTTTATTTTTGTGGGTTTTTGTTGTTGTTGTTGTTTTCATTTGAGCTAYGTGAGTAGTATTTGAGGACAAATTTTGCCCTCGCTAAGTCCTTTCAGGCTCCCTGTTGATATCAGCAAGAAGTTTGTGTGCTCATCTATGGACAGAATTTGTGTGATGTTCCTCAGCTCTGGAAGACAAACAGGTTCTTGTGAGGTCCCGCAGGTTGCTGTGCCTTACTCGATCCATTGTAACTGATCTAATCTTACGGTGCCTTTTGAAGTAATTACAGAGAGAGGGGTGATGGACCTCAATTCTACAAGTGGTGACAACACAGATGTTACCACGGAGCAGGTGGCATGTAGCTAGTTAACTCCCAGGTAAACAGTTACTGTATGAAGCAGCTCCTGTTGAGCATTTGCTGCTTGAGCAGGTGATGGCGAGGCTTAGGTGCAGAGCAGAGGACACTTGGAGGCCAGCAGATACCAGGTGGGCTAGGAGGAGCTCCTCCCTATCCCTCACTGCTCCCTCTTACTGCAGTCATTAAGGAAACAGGAGTATTTCTGATTTCATGCTAGATTCCCAGACAAACAAATGAGAAGAAGAAAGTAGGAGAAAGTCATGGTAGCAATGTGAGTGAGCCAGGGACTACTTTGAATTCTTAGAAATTCTAGGCTGCATTTGTCATGCATAGATGGCAATGATGATGACAACTCTGGGCTGCTAAGCTGATTTCCTAGCTCAAATAGGCTGTATGGCCACTTTGTAGAGGTTTCATCTCCTTTTCTGCTTAGGGAGAAGTGTGGGAGAGTTACCTTGACCTAMTCTTAAAAGAAATCAACTCTTTCTTTGAAGTAAATAAGCTTAAATGAACTTAAAAGGGAATGCAGGAGCTCTTTCTTTAGGGACTCTGATTTGTATATTGTGTAGTGTTATCCCATGTATTTCATTGCTGTTCTGCAGYCGAGGGCTTTACATGCTGCTGCTTTAATCCAAACAAACATACTGCATAAACTGACAGGAAAAGTCAGCTATGTTCTGTATCATCATCTTTTCCAGATTAAACATAATATCCTTTTTAAGGCAATAGCAGAAAAGTGGGATTGTAAACCATACTTCATATCTTACTTTATTTTTTTTTAATCCAGGCAGTGACATGGACTGTTTAGATATGCAAATATAAAACTAACAAGTTGCACAGGACTGTTTTAAAGGAACTCTGAGGCACAGTAGCAATAAAATATTAACATTTGGCTTTACTGCATTATACAGCAAAATGTCCTGTCATATCAGAGATTGTCAACAGAAAGCTCGTGATAAACATTAGCTCTTATTTCAGAATAGCAGGTGTTTTACATCCCATTGTGGTCTACAGAAGCCCACAAAACCGAAATTGTCTCTGCTATGAAGTACACCACAGGGGCAAGAGGCTCCTGAGGGCGAAAGAGTTCAACCTAGATGGTATTGYTTGCACAGGAGCAACTGCATAAGCACTGGTCAAAAACACAAAAATACTCCAAAAAGGAAGGGAAGGCTTTCCTAACTTCAGAGGGCGAAGGTTCTTGAACATCCTCCCAGATCAGCTGCAGGGACATAAAGTATAGCTTGTTGTGTTTTTGTGGACAAGTTTGAACAACATGCAAAGCTGCTGACTGGGCTGAGTTATCCAGCCTGTTCGCCATGGTGCTGCAGATCCACGAGTCCTTTGCATTGGGTTATGGCATATACAGATGTGTAGGCTAGATTCTCTTAGTCCAAATAAAGTATTACAGAATAGGCCCTGCACTGTCTGTGTAACATACAGTTACAGGGAAAGGAGAGAATCCCTGGTATGTGCTGCGTTTGAGATATATACTAATCTTCCCTTTACAATCTTAGCCTTTGGGAACGTGAAGTGCAAGTAGAAGGGGAAAATGGCCTCTTACTGTTGCCAATAACAAAAAAAGTATAGGTAAGGTAGCGTGCGTGTTATGTGTGTGAAAGATACTTTTTATTTTTACTACTTCTTTTGCAGAGATTATGCCCCTTCAGGGCTTTGAGCAGCTTTGCTGTTCTCTGATGGCTGAAGTGCGACACAGAAATGCTGGTGGAGCAGGTGAGAATGGACAAGGCTTCTTCCTACTCCTGTAGCACAAGCGTAGGTGCCAGGGACTGTTCACAAAGACACGACGGATCTGTAACAGCATATATGTGTTCACAGGGGCTAGGTGGATAAATCCAGGAAGAGAGATCAGTGTCCACCTCTTCATGTTTCCATATAAATGTTCTGAACTGCACTGAACTGTTCCTGAATTATAGCACCAATTACGTAAAGGTTAATGTTAGTACTGTGGTGATGGAAGTATTTGTTTTTCTTCCCCTATATACTATGAACTGCTCCGGGAAAGWGAAGAAGACTACTCCAGCCCTATTAAATCACTCACGTACCTGGTATTAGCATGTGTTACCAGCAGTCTCTCTCTCTCTGTCACACTGTCGTGAGAGCTGTAGGTGAGGGGAAAAAGGCTATAAAAGTATAGTCCAAATGGTCTGACTCAAACTGCAAATGTACTGGCACATTACATAACGAAAGAGGCATTTTGACAGATGTTGTAGCATCAGATGTTCTCAGCTTTTATATATAAAATCTCTCTATGTCTCTACAAGATAAAATGCATTCTCAGTAATATTGATTATGGAACCAGGCCATTTATGCATATAGAAAAACAGGCTTTGTCATTACAAAATAAGATGAAGAGGAACCTGTGCAATAAATGGCACTTTTGGTACACGTTTCTGTCAGCAGAAAGTACTGCAGGGCATTTGGCTTTGCTGCTCTGAGCACGGGGGTGACTCATTTCCCTTGACCAGTTGAAGAGCACTGAGTTTTAGTGGGAGCTGGAGCTACTTTCTTTCAGGTGTGGGGTGGACATGTAGGGATGGGCAGCAGACAAGAAAGAAAGGAAGGAAGGGTATGTGAAATCCTGCAGAAGGCAAGGAATGGATCATGCGGGGTATCACTGTGTTTGCTGAACAGGCTTTTCTTTTTGGAGGCTGTGTTTAGTACATGCCTAATGGGAATAGGAATTAAGGAAGGTGAAATGTGTTGATTTCTGCTGCGTATGTCACAAATACTGGATAAAAGAATTCCAACTATGACATGTTTACCAAAATTTGTTTCCTATATATGAGGTATTTGTATCATCTCCTAAAAGGCATAGCTAATAAATGGCTTTTTTAAATGCACAGTAATACTGAGGCAATCTGAACAACATAAAAATAATAAGCAAAGACAGATATGGGTAAAACACTAACGGTACTTGTTCTCAGTCGCATCTGTGGGGAGCGTATGGCAATTTTCAAAGCAGGCAGACAGCCACCAACATTTTTCTTCCAAAGGGCAGAATTTGACTTTTACCCTTTACAAGGGCATTGTGTTGCCTGTCTGAGGAATCTTCATTTTGCCTGCAATCAGAAGGGGCACTGTACAGGCTACCGTTGATGTCATTTCTCAGCTGAAACTTGTTCTGTCTAAAATATCAGTGTCCAAATATCTCTAYAGCAGGAAAGCAAGTGAAAACGGCCGGCTCCGTTTATAACCTCTCAGCTGCATTCACACTTCAGATGTCAGTTTTTACAAATAATTTCTAGATCCTACAAGCAGGACGTACTCTGTAAAGGTCAAACCCTTGACAGAGGCTTGTTTGGCGTCATATGCATGATTCTATAGGTTTACATGTACGGTGACCCAAATTTAACCCGGGCATAAGATAGTAAAGCACTGTCAAAGTCAGTACTTGCACAAAGATTGCCTTTGTCATGATGTTTCCCAAAACCCTGCAGACTGGGGGAGCTGCTAATTATCTGTGCATAGCCAGAAAGAGAGTACCTATAGCTTCCTTAGTGACCTGGCCTGTCCAGTTAGAGTTGCCGTTGGTTAGTGTGGGGTTCCAGTGCTGTGCAGCGTGGGTGAACATTACAGTGGCGAGTGACTTTGAGCCGTTTTCAAGGTGGCATTTTGAGCAGGGAGCTTATGCCAAGTGTTTTCTATTAAGCATTAAATTTCACTGTATGTTTTATCAGTAAAAGATTCTTCCCAAAACCCCCTCTGTCTTATGTAGTATGTCAGTATGGTTCCTTCTTGCTTGAGATGAAGGGTCCAAGAATGTTTAAAAAAACCCAATTCTTATTTCTTCTAAATATTTAAAAGTAAAAAATAAAGTAAAATAAACATATAGCTTTGCTTTTGACCTTGTATAAAATTTGTCTAGATGAGAAACTAAAAATGTAAAGGTTTACACAGCTTGACATGTTATTCATTATGCAAATACTTACAAAAACAACGCTAGCCTGTGTATTATTATGATATTCGATAAAATCAGTATTAACTATGTGTGTCTTTTGAAGCTCAAATAAGTCTGGGTCTTTTTATATGACTGCAAAGACCTTTTGGAATACGGACCAGATCTCAGCATGTTTTTCTTTCTTAGGCAAACTCTTTTCTACATTTAGGAGGCTCAAGTACTAAGAAGACTTGCAGGCTCATATCAGGATTGATTTTTTCTTATCCCTTTCTTTAAAACAAAATAAGTTTTTTGTATACTCAGCAAGAAATATTCTCTTTCAAATCCATGTCAATATAGATTCTGTTTTAAATACGCTTGAGACTGTCTTTTCTTGATAAGTCATTTCTGACAGGACTACACATGCATCTTGTTTTCTTAAGGCAGGAGGGAGCGTGAAACTTTGGTTTCTTGTTACTTTCTGTGGCAGCAAGACATCTAACTAGTTTCCAGCCTCCTAGCTTTTAGATCAAGCTAAGCTCCCTTGAAATCTTCAAGAACTGTACAATCCTTAGATCCATTTATAATCATCTGTTCTTTTATTTTGAATGCTATTAACCAATTGAGTAACAAGCAGCTGGATGGACTGGCACAGTGCCTTTGTGAAATGGGGACATGAAATACTCAGTCTTTAAGGCTTGCCCGTCCTGCTGTGGAGGAGGGCAAAAGGAGCTTATGTCTCTTCTGTCTCTGGAAATCCTGTATGCCAAGTAGATGCTCTGCTGTTCTCTGAAACTCTGAGTTCGTAAGACCAAACAGAAATAATCTGATAAAGTCTTCAATGTCTAGAGGAAAAAAAAAAAAAAAAAAAAAAAAAAAAAAGCCTTGAAACAGCCGTGCCATGAAAGCTGGCACAGAGGATCCGCCAGTCCTGCTGGCACCCTGTGAGCACAGCAGAACCTAAGACAACATCATGTCTGTCCTCAAAGCCAGGGCCAGCACTTCAGACAGGGGAGCTGAGCACAGAAAGAAGAATGTTTTCCGTTTCGAGACAGAAGCTCGAAAGGATTATCACTGCCTTCTCCCAAGGAAGACATTAAGAAAGAAATCTTATAGCTTCTGTGGGCCAGTGACAAAGACATAAGGTAGACTGCTACACACACTGTTGGCTTCCACGTTGTCATTGCCAAAGCCTTAGCATTGATCATGGCCTTCAGAGAGGAGACCTGGACAGGGTGAGGTGCTTCCCAGGGGCACCTCAAGCTCACTGCGGAAAGCACATGGTGCTTCAAACCCATTGATGGGCAGTGTCTGCTCTCCTTTATCTATTCCAAATCTCATCTTTTCCCTGTCATTTACTGGCATCTGTTCCCTGACATCAGTGAATGACACAGCCAACAAACCCTCAAACTGCTACAGAATGCGATCTTGAGCACCTAGACTGGTCAGGTCTGCTAAACAACTTGGGAAGCACCCATTATTACCACTGTGCTCCTACTTAACAGAGGTGGAGACTCATTCACATGGTGCAGGAAACTGATGTATAGCAGAAGGAATTCCCCTATCCAGCCTGTTTTTCACTCAGACAATTAAAGCCAGAAAATCAAGAAGTACAGGAATCCTGGGTACAAAAGATACGACCTCAAAATTGTTTTTAATTGTTTATGAACTAAGAAGTCTTTTCTGTGAATGACTTGAAAATGTTCTGCAGTCTTCTCTGCCTTGCTGACGCTAACACCTGCTTTTGTAGGAAGTGGTTATTGCAGGATTTCTTATTTCTCCTGTGGAATGGAGCCTGCCTTGACCTCAAAGAAATGATTACTACAGGTGATCATCATGGATACCCCATCTGCTTACATTATTAAAAGTCAGCACTTTTCTGAGACTTTTTAAGCCTTTCTGAAGCCTATAGCAGTCAGAAGTGACCTCATAGTTGTTCCAGTAATATCAAGAAGGTGCCTTGTGGGGACTTAGAGAAAGGAAATTTTTCTTGATGACCAAAAAAACCTCCAAAAGCCTACATGGAAAGTGCATAGCTTTATCTTCACCTGTAGGAAAGGGCAGGCTGGCCAGATTTCTTTTTGCTAGACCTTGGCTTTAAGACAGTGCAGAGCATGGGCCAAACTGCACCATGGCAGAGTGATGTCTAAAAAAACCCAATGTTCTTATCCTGTAACCTTGTTGCAATTGTACTTACTTGAGAGGCTTTTTGGCAGTTTGGGTGGAGCTATAATTTAGAGGCTGAGATGGGAGAGGCCAGATTAGGGTTGCAGCTGCTATATGGGAGTTTATACAAACCCTGGAGAGTTGCAGAAACAGTATCTAGAATTTCATTTTAGGAAGAATAAAATAGCAGAATTTATCAGTTAGATGAAAAATGGAAAGGAAAGAAGGACAACATTGGGAGAGGAGGAAATACAGGGATACTTTTTGCTCACTTGTGACTAAAGTGGCTCTGAAGGCTGTGTCGATGCTCCAGCCATTCATTTCCTCCTAACTAAATCAGGGCACATTCACGTTCTTGTGTTTTGACGAAGGCATTACTATACACTTTTTGCAAATGCACTTGAATAGGTACTGTAACTGATGAAGGTGATAGTAATATCTGAGCCAAGCAGGGTGAATCAGAAATCCTGCTGCAGTCTGCAGAAATAAGTAGCAATTCAGCTTCTTCCCCACTGGGCAGTAAGTAGGAAAACATACACTGATATCCACCAAAATGGGGTTTCCCTCATATCCTTGTGAGTAGTCTTGAGGACAAGATTTGTTTGTTTCCAAATCTGTTCCCGTGCTACTCATAAAAACACTGTTTGTATGATACATTTGACAAGAATGAGTATTGGGAAGTCTTAATCCACCAAATATATGCAGGAGTCTCACTCACTCAGGGCTGAGCCCTTAAAAGTCTGTGTAGGGGGATGCCAGAACCGTATTGGCAATATAAGAAGTTGTGTTTGAAGTTTAGGATACCATTTCTCTAAGACTAATGAGAGAGAGGTTTGACTAATAAGGAATGGAAAATAAGTAGTTACTGAGAAAATAAAACCAAAGAAAAGGGAGAATTGAGGGCCTGCTCTGGGTACTCGTAGCTATTTTTTGCTAGCTATGAACAAGACTATTTGGCTATTACGGGAGAGARTTGTTGAGTAGGACAGTAAGATCTCTCTATAATATATTATAGATTCTCAACTATCCTTGCAAGCAAAGAATGAAATAATTGTGTTGGATGGCTAAATACGAATCTCTTTTTATGGGATTAGATATTAATGAACTGGTGTTTTTATATTTATAAGCCAACATAAAAGTGTAAAGACACAATGCAACATAAGTTTGCATTGACTGATGCCTCTCACAAAATAGGATGGGCAGGAGCCTGTGGAGTGAGCTGTCCTAAGACAAGTCTTGAGCTCTGAAGTGCAAAGATGTGTCTATCGGCAGTAATGCACATCCTTGTGGGAAAAGATAACATACTCATTGAAGTTATTGCTGTCTATATTTTTTAATTATGATTTACTCATCGTGTAGGCTGACCACTTCTAGGACATAAATATCTGATACTGTTTCAACCTTTGAGATTTGTACGTTTAATAAGCAAGGTTTGAATTTTGAAATTATTTTATATTCTAGGCATTTGGGSTGTTGAAAAAATCTTTTGAGATTCATCTGATTTTGTATTATTTTATTCCATTGCAATTTTTTTTCTTTTGGAAAAATAGTACTATTATTATAGTTCTTGTTAGGAATGGTTTTTTTTTTCCCCCACATGGCTAGAACTGACTTTTTTTTTTCTCTGTATTTTAATGGATCTGAAATGAATGTGGTTCTGTGTTTAGCTCTTTTCATGCCACAGTATCATGAGGTGACTGAAAAATTTAGATCATCTGTGGCACTTTGCAAACATTAGCTCATGGATCATGACTAGCTTTGCAGTGATTTATTGTTACTGGTTTTGCYTTCATGTGTCACTTAACTCAGGCTTGTTCCAGCTGTTTTTGGGAAGCACTTGATATCTCATAGAGCTGTGTTGCACTGCTCTGTGTTCAATCACAAGCCTATATAAGCAGCATCCCCACCAGCATCCCCACCCATGATTTTAATTTCTGTTGTAAATACCCTACTGTTAAAGTGCTGCTTTCACACTACCTTCCTCTCTGCCAGCAGTACTCAGAGGACCTCTATWTCCATCCTCTGCCTCTCCATCCTCCTGACCCACAATGTACCTCTTGCAAAACCATGTTTTAAAATAACACTGTGTTAATAAATATATTTTATTAGTGGAACACACTCAGCCATGTGGAATCTGAAAGCCCCATGCTTGCCAGGTGACTGCGTTGTCCTCTCCTTGGCACCCAACGCTGATGTGAAGGCAGCCTTCTGCAGCTCTGCTTGATGGCACGTGCAATAGGGGACTGTTGGTTTGGAGGCACTCGTGCACTTCTGGATCCTTCTTGATGGCATGTTCTTCTTTCCACATTGCCCTTTTCATCTTCCCTTCCGTGGAGCTTTGCAYTTCTGCCCCCAGCTTTTCTGCTGTTTTGTGACTCCTTTGTGTCTTTCCTTGGGCACTACATTAAATAACCTTATTGCCCTTTCCTAGGAACTCTGTCTTCCAGGGATAGTTCCACTGGTGTCCAATCTATCTGCTTCATGTCTGCCTTTGCCTTTGTCCTACCTTCAAAGCAGCTCTGGGCTGCATTTGACCAGAAGACAGCTCTATTTCTGTACTGATACCTGGCATTATGGGGATTAGCAGCATCATGTAGTGTTTTAGTTCTCCATGGTCATGCTATGGGCTCCATGGACAACTATGTGAGAGCTTCTGATGTGAACAGTTGTGTCTCTGAGACAAATCACCCTTTGAAAGCTTGCTGGTAGTGATGCCAAAGGCTGTAGGCATGTCATTCCTATCATGAGATGGATGTTGGTCTTTCATGTGCTTCCCTGCCCTCTCAGGTACTGAGAGGTGCATGGTGAAGATCTTGTTTGTTAGCTGGAGATGGCTGCACTCCTTTATGTTTCTTCTGGCATCTCCTTTGGCCAAACCGACCTTTTCTACAAATGCTCTCTTGATTATCAACTGCAGAGCAACACATCCTCTTAATCAATTGATTTACCTGTGGCTGGTTGAGTGATAGATACTCCTCGTTCCTGGTGAATTCCATGTTCATACAGTCATTCCTTATGCTCTGGGAGAAAGGGGATGCTTTTGTTCTTTTTTATCTGTTTATTTTATGTTAAGTTTAATTTGAATTAGAGATTATGCTGGAAAGCCAAACTTTTACTTCAGATAGATCTATTCCTTTGAGCAGGTGCATTTTTTTCTGGCTGTTCTTTTCTCCTCATGTTAAGTCTCCTAGCTATATTCTCCTATATATTTAGAGTCTAGCATTTGAAAACTGTTCTTAAATGTTGCCTCTCCTAATTTCTCCATGCACAACTGAGCTCAAGTTCCTAGCGAAGAATTTATACAACCCTGGCACCATTTCCTTCAGCCCTTTTGCACTGCTAACACACTGCATTTATTTGTGCTTATGGCAAAGCCATGAGGATGCCCCTAGACACAGCAGTCCGTCTGCAAAGCAGTGAGGAGTCACAGAATCAGGGAATCAAAGAATCCTTATGGTTGGAAGGGACCTTTAGAGATCATCTAGTACAACCCCCCTGCACATGCAGAGTCACCCAGAGCATGGGGCACAGGGCTGCATCCAAGTGGGTTTGGAAGATCTCCAGAGAAGGAAATTCCACAATGTCTCTTGGTAACCTGTTCCAGGGCTCTGTCATCCTCACTGTTAAGAATTTTTTCCTTAAGTTCCTGTGGAACTTTTGATGCTTTAGTTTGTGGCCATTTCCTTTCATCCTGTTGGTGGCTACCACTGAAAAGAGGCCACCCCCTCCTCCTCACTGCCTCCCTTGAGGTATTTATAGACACTGGTCAGGTCCCCCCTCAGCCTCCTCTTCTCCAGGCTGAACAGGCCCAGCTCCCTCAGCCTTTGCTCATAGGGCAGATGTTCAGGCCCCTGATCATCCTCGTAGCCCTGCGCTGGACTCTCTCCAGCAGCTCCACATCCCTCTTGTGCTGGATGGTCCCTTCTTCCCCATAACCACAAACTGTCCCACACCACCCTGGCACTCTGGAGAAGAGGTCTCAGCCCTGGCTGCACCAGCCTTGGTGTGACTGACCAAGATTAACATTAGTGCTGAGTTGTGCCTCCTTTTTTCACTTTCTCCCCTATGTATATATTCTAGGGTTTCCTTAATGGACCTTTTCCCCACAAGCACTTGAGAAGACTGGCGGTTGAAGGACTGTTTGGACTTTTTGAGTAATGTTGTTATGAGCTTGGCTATGCTCTCCCATAGTAAAAGCTGCTGTCCCCTGTGTTTAAAGAAGGCATCAGAAGGCCTGTGCCTGCTGGGGAACATCTGATTTATTAATGGCCTCTTTCAGCTTCCTTCTCATCTTAAGAAGATATAAGCAGGTAATTAGCTAGTTTCCAAGAAGACGATGGAAATAAACTTGAAAATTCCTCCTTGTAAAATGATTTATTTAACAGTTTCATTCTGACGTCTGTGTTTTATCCTTTAATCAACTTGTCTGTGGCTGTGAAACAGAGCAGGTCCGTTCATTTTTTGCTGTTAGATTTTAGAGTATGGGTCTTAAATATTTTTGTTTTCTCTGTTGTTGCCACCTGTGGGTGTTTATGTTGGCTTTCTGGTAGAAGCTTAATTGGATTGTAAGTGATTTTACACTAAAGCCTAATGTCCACTTTTCTTTCACTCCTACCTGGATSGCTTTGGTTTCTGGAAGGAATCAATATTTAGAAATGTATTGAACCTTTTTGTTGTGGCTTTTCTTGGGTGACACTATTTATCCATGATCTTTGGTGTCAGCCATGCTGTGTGATGACAGAGTTCAGGTGCCCCAAATAATGTCCTAATGTCTCTTTCTGTTACAGTGATGAGTTTTTGGAGCTGAAGCTTTGATATCTGACGAATCTTCACCTGAATGCCAATTTAAAAAAAAAAAATAGAGCAGTTGTTGTCAAGGCTCTTCCAAACTCTTTCTATTCTCTTTTATCCTTCCTGACAGTTTCCTTTGATGGTAATTCTATTTTTCCAGTTCCCAAAGCTCATAATCTCAAAGTCCTCTCTGAGTCTGAGCCTTCTTCAGTAGCTCATGTTAATCAGATTATTTATGAAACAGCCTTAGTATCACCTCAATAATCTTTACAGGTTCTGAATGACCTGTACTTTTGCCTGGAACTTATGCTACATATGCACATCTCTTCTATCATCATTTGCCATCTGCAGGCTCCCTTATTTCTACTTTATTGAAGCATTTYCAGTTTGTATAGATCTCATTTGTCTTTCAGATGAACAGAGCCAGAGTCTCTAAACATCTTTCTCCTGTCCTGAAACAGAATGGTATTTGAAGGGAAAGATTCATGTATGCAACTCCATCCTGCATTTAGTCTTTGCTAGAGCAAGACTGAATACATCTAGAAAGAAAAAAAAAAAAAACCTTTTCTTCAAAATCAGAGGCTGAAAAGGCCCGTATTTAAGGTTCCAAATACTTGTATTTTCAATTACGGCTTCCAGAGAAAGACAGAGAGATTTACAGTAAATATCTGGTTTTGCATCCCGAGCCGGTGACAAACAGGCCTCCTTTTGATAGATGGATTCATTATCACTTCCTAATTACAAGCAGATTTCCAGGTGTGTTCAGTACATTATAAATGAAACCTGTCTATTGTTATACAGTAGTGGCCTCCAGGTCAGCCGTGAGGGATCCATAGCTCCTTTTCTGTCATTGGACCAAATTAATCAGATGTATTTTTAACAGATAACCTTTAAGAGAGTGACTGATTAATCACTTGGTAATGCTGACTGCTATCAAGTTCATCATCTCCAAATAAAGGAAGGAACTCGGCAAGACTACAATATGTCAAATGCATCAGTCTCAGTGTGTTAAAACACTTTCAGGGCCASATGCTGCTCTTCTGAAAGAAGAGAAATCTGCTACATCAAACATATATTTTTCCTGCATCTGTGGGTCAGATTCTGCTCTAAGCTGAAGGCTTTCAGGTTACCCTGGCTTGCACTCAAGTGGAAGCCCATGTGTGTACATCCAARGATAGAATTTGATCACTACGAAGTAATACAATTTCTGTCAGGTTCTATCGTTTGATTTTTTTTTTTCTTTAAGCAATATTTTTAAGAGGGTATTGAAGGCTCTAYACATCAATAAAACACCATCAGTCTTTAACTAATCCTGTATCCAAAGACAGATTTAAGTGTGATTTCCTATGTTCCAGTCACTTCTTTTGAAGATAAAACAGTCTGTCTTTTAGTTTTGTGTTTGAGAATATGCCTGACATCTTTCATACTGAAATTGAGTTAGCAAAGGCGTATTCATGCTTATGCTGGAAAATGAAACAAATTCCTAATTGTTGAAAGATTAGTCCTTGGCAGCCATCCAGGGCAATATTTGCTGTAGCAACTTGGTATTCATCACAGTTAGGAACCAAAGGTCTTGTTGTATACGCATCCCTTGCAGCAGCCCTCTAACAGGGCAGCAGAGCCTCACGACCCTGGGCTCTCAGTCTCTTGGAAACTCTGTCCAGTCTTCAGTTCTCTGAAGACTCTACTGCAGGTGTCAGCGTGTGACAACTGGCTATTTCTACAGGCCTAAAGACTGAAATATAAAAAATATAAAGCTAAGTAATGCAAAAAAAATCTGTTTTGTGCTTTGCTGTGATTTTTTTTCCAAGGTTTTAGCATCTTTAGCAGGTTTGTGCTATTAATGCTAATAGCAGTAATATTTGTGAAACTGACTTTGTTTTGGCTATGATAATCACTGCTACATCGAGGTTGACACTGCTTCAGTTGGCAAATTAACTTGGTACTTAAGCACAAAGCTGCTATAAGGGCATCTTACAATGATGCCAGGTGCTGGCACACTGGCCCTGTACGTGTTTTTGAGTACTGTTGTTCTCCCTAGAGAAATCAGGAGGGGTAAGCAGAAGCAGGGCTGGGCCTTTGCTGTCCTGCAAACCTAACAGAAGAGTCAATCAATATCAGAAATATCATATATAAATTAGCAGGACTGGCAGTCCTAAGCCTGGGTATCTTCGTGAGCTAAAAACACACATTTCTGCAAAATGATGCCTTGATATTCCTCTTTCTTTGTAGGCAACTTCTCCTGTATTTTTTGCTGAATACATAAAGGTAGCTTTAGAAAATTATTCAGAGAATTTTCTCTCTCTGTCTCTCTCAGAAACGATGATTCAGAAAACTATCTTTTGCAATTCCATATTCATTGTCACTGATGCTGCAAACCTTTGACTTTCCACAGCACTAGCTGGCAGGAAATTGCATCCAGTTTTCCATTTGCATGCAAGAAAAATACTGGAGAAAAATTCGATCTGCTGCAGGCTGCAAAAGGAGAAAAAAAAAAAGATTTAAAAATAGGGTGCAGCTTTGTTTTCATTGACTCCCATTTTGAGTTTTGAGGTTGACAGGATTATGGGGTGCAGGTAAGATCAATACTTGACCCATCACTGATGGGCCCCTGCCCATTTAGTGTTTAATAGGACCAAGGGAGAGGGCCAAATTGACACAGTGTTCTGGCACATTGCAGTTTATATTTGGAGCTCTGATTTAGAGTTGGCAGATGTTTAAAATCGTATGTAGCCAGAAAACTCCCTAGTGAGGACACAGCTGCATATATCGATGAGTCAAAGTTATTCCAGTTAAGGCTGGCATTAATTTATATGTGGCAAATTCCCTCTAGATCTGTGTTCCTGGTAGTGTAATATCACTGAGTGGAGTTTTGGGCTCATTCCACCCGCTCTGGATGAAACCAGGTTGCTTTTTGGAGATGAATGAAGACGACTTGTAAATCTGAAGAGCCGCTCTTCTCAGAGGCTGGGAGAATGCCATCATACCCTCATTTGGAAGTGGCAGCTGTTGTCATTTACTTAATCTCATAAATAAAATAAAGCCAAATTTCCACAAGCAGAATCTGCCTCTATCACACGGCCTCCTGCCATGCATTAAATGAGCTGCATATTTTTGTTTCTCAGGAATCTCCCTTTATAACCCCCCTATACTGCTTGATTATTTCCTCTATGTTGTACAGGAAACGGTGAGTAAGTGATTAATAACCTGCCTCAGTTTTACTTTCCCCTCTTGCTGAAGCCTTGTCATGCAATAATGTGACCTGCAGATGTCTGAGCAAAGCAATACATTGCCTTAATGACAGATGCTGTTGGGGCTTGCTCAGTGAAAGTGAGCTATCAGCAAGGATAAAAGCTCAGGTATTCCTGCTACTTTGATCATCTTTATTTATTGTTTTCTTTTCTTTTGCATAAAATTTACATGCAGTGAAAATTTCAGCAAAGCAAAACACTGGCCACTCTGCAGAGCAGCTTTGGGGTGAATGCCAGTCCCTGAGGCTCAGGAGGGAGCTGCTAAGTATCACAGAATCACAGAATATTCAAGGTTGGAAGGGACCTCTAGTCCAATCTAAATATGTTTGCTAAAGAAACAGAGTTAGCACTGAGAATCAGCATTCACTAGYGGGAGAAATAGCAGTAGGGGTGTTAGATGTACCATATATTTAAGTGCTTGCTTTCTTCTCTGCTGAAAAGGAGATGATGGCAAAATAAGGTCTCTGCACTTAAATGAAAACTCTCAGTCATAAGTAATTATATCACGCACTCTTCACAATGTTTAATATTGGCTGGGTTAGATGAGTGATGGAAATCAAAATCTCTGAGCTAGTTTTATTAGGATTTAGTTAGGGGGCTGGTGTGCAAGGAAGGCTGACGAGACTATTTCCCAGCAGAAACCCTCGCTGAATGGGGAAGATCCAGAGTGACAGTAGTTTTCCCAAAGCATGAAAGCAGACTGAGAGAAATTACAACCCGAGTGAATCTTTTCAGAATTGCTCATCATTTGCAGGGTCAGTCTATAATATGCTCTTGAAGCGCCAGTTAATGCGCTTGGGTCGGCTGGGCTCCTTGCTGGAGTCAGCCCTGTTGTGCAGCGTGAACGCCGGCACGTGTCACACTGACTAATTGAGGATGTCACCTATGGACCCCAGGAGATCTCTGTTTTCCTAAGTGATTTTTACTAGAGCCAATGGTATGTTTGAATAGCGGGGAAGAGCCAAAGTGAAGTTAATGTTATTTTTGGTAGTGGCAGAAGCATGAAGTTACACTGTGTAAAGCAGCACGATTAAAAGGTGATATTGGCCGCATCTTAGATAAAATTTCAGAAAAAGAATAAAAACCACACACGCACATTGCCCATAGTAACTGTTATAGTTACTAACTCATACTAATCCACAATAGGAAATTCTGTATTTAAAAGCACTATGGGGTAGAAAATGCTCTTGAAAATCTAGGCATCAACTAATAAAATTTAAAAATGGTCTGAAAGCTCAATATCTTATTTTTTCAACAAATARTTTAATGGAGGAGCAACATCTGCAGGACCTGCACAGATTTCTGCTGTTTGCGTAAATGTAAATATGTACACTGACATCCACAGAGTTTTTCCATTACTCTTTCTCAGACTTTCCACTACCATATAGAGTATCTGCATTTTAGTTCCTAATCATCATTTCCACATCAACTTTTTCAAATAAAAGAAAAAAAAAGAAGAGGTAAAGTTAAGTTTACAGTCTGCAATGGACCMAAAGGAAATATAGTACTCTGCATCCCTACAGTTGTCTACCATAGTTCATAGAATCCAGTTATTAATATAAGGAGCCAAGTTCTTGCTCTCTTTTTGTTTTCAAAATGCAGAGGGTTTCTTTTGAGGTGCTGGCTCAAGGGAGTGGAAGATGAACCCCTCTGACACATACCTTAAAGTATGCCATTATCTTGCAGCAACAAAACCTAAACACAATGCTAATGAGTTAACATCAAGGGCTTCAACAAAACCACCAGCCACCTTCCTCTAAAGAGCTTTCTGTAGAACATCTTATTTAAGCAATGACAATTACAAAGGAGCTCAAGTGGCCTTCGTTTGAAATTGCAAATGTACCACATTGCATTATCACAAGAATTCACATGCAAGAGCAGTTTGCAGATGGTTTGCATTGGCATACTTTATGTAAACGCTCAAGGGAACAGATGGCATCRTGGGTTCTTGTGGCAAAAGTGAATTTATAGCACTCAAAACACACTAAAGTCATTTGCCTGTAGCTGAAAAGCAACAAAAATGAAGTTGAAACCCTGCACTGTGAATCAGTTTGCCCGTTCCTTTGCCATTGTAGCTCTGGATCACATTTAGCTTAGTCTTTATTGTGAAATTTGGGTTCTTTTGTTTGCCAGCTACTTCCCTATGATTGCAGTTGGGTGTGTGTGCATGAAATATGTTTGCATGGTTATTTGAGTACACATATACAGCTTTTAAATGAATACACAACCGTTGCAGAAGATGAGAAAGTTGARACCTTAACCATCATTTAATTGAAACCTTTCTAATTTGTGATCCAAAAATGAATGCGTATAATTTCAATTTACTGTGCATACTGCTTAGGGTAAATGGATTGATTTTAAACAGTGGCTTTGGCAAATATTTTTAGAAGGGGTAAAAATAACAACATATGTTCAAAGCATGAATTCCTGACCTCTTAGTCATTTTGTACACACATATGCAGCGGGATCAAGATTAGGACATAGTATAAAAAGTAACAATTCCCTCTTGTTTGGGCACGAGTTGGAATTTGAACAGCTTCTGCCAATATAAGGCATTACTTGAGAAGACTTGTAGAAAAAATAAAGGCAAAAATGAGTAAACAACCAAGGCATTAGTCAAATTCCTTTGGAACCATTATATTGAAGTCGGAATATAATTATTATTGTGGTATATTCCCTAATTATTTAGATGCTTGTAAAAATTGATTTTATGTAAACACTGCTTGTTCTTAAGCAGTCAGGTCTTTGCGGGGAACATAAGTTGTTCAAAATTTATTGACCTGTCGTTCACATGTGTTACTTTACTAGCACTTAATGGTCTGTTTAGATAGTCTTGGTGTGTATGAACTCCCAGTGCGCTACTCCAAGCACCACACGTTGACAGGTAGCTGCCATGTAGATAAAATAGGGGGCCCTACTCCAAAGCATACAGGGACACACCATCATTAGTTATTTTCTAATCTAAAGCAGGGATTTCCTCGGCAGCCGCAGGAAGAGGAGAGTGTTCTGGGTTTGCATTATCTTTGCAGCTGAGTTCAGCTCTGGAGTACCGCGCCAATACGCAGGAAGGCAGAGAGCAAACAAACCGGACATCCAGCTTTGCATTCAATGGAAGTGATTTGGGGGCTGAGACRGGCTGGGCTTCTGTTTGAATGCATCACAAACGTAGCATCCAGGATTAGAAGCTTATTGGGTGTTTAAACATTTTCCTGAAAGATTGAAGACTGATAATGAAGAAGCAAATTACTTTTGTAGTATCTAATCATCATCTTTAAAAAAAAAATTAAAATTTGCTGTAGTGTTTTTCCATATTGTGCATAAATAAATCTGTACAAAAGGAAAGACCAAGTCAAAAAAAAAAAAAAAAAAAAGCACCGCTTTTTACAGCATTTATCCTCCTCAACGCAGCTATGGTAGCAGCTATGGTAGCTATGTTTCAATTTTGTGTCCATTTTTAGGACTCTCATGTATTCTGATGTCTTTTTTTTAGACCTCACCAAAAAAAAAAAAAAAAAAAAAAAAAAAAAAAAAGAATGATAGCAACGATATACTGTGGATCAACCTAAATTAAGCTGCACCCCTAAAATCTACTGCTGGAGTGTCATCTGTCCTGTCCACCTTAGCAGTTACCGATGCGTATACAAGCTATGAATGTTTGGCACCTAAAGAAGCGTTTGTCTTAGCTTAAACTTCCTGGTTGGAAAAGATGTTGACCTAAATTCATACTAACACTACATTATACCATCTAAAAACCTACCCTGTGAATGCTTGTAGCCCTGGGAACTTAGCAGCAAATTTTTCATAGGAAAACTATTTTATGTGAGTGTTTATGTAAATATTTCATAGGGCTCTTAAGTATGTAATGATACTATTTTATGTAGTATGTGCAATTGTGTAGTTGTCTTCCTGCCTTTGTGTCAGCCAAATTCTGCTATGTTAGACTAGTGATAATTCAGAGTAACTCTGTTATTTCCRCTGGATTTTCATCTATGTGACTTGGCATGACATCTGCAGTATGGATAAGAAAAATCAGCATCAAGTTTCATTTGCTATTGAAATAAGAATATTTATCCATCCACTTTTACACTGACTGCAACTTAGATTCTGTAGACTGCAAAGATCCAGTATCTCCAACTCTTAAAAACAGAAACAAAAACAAACAAAAAACTCCAGAAATCACAGTAATTAAATCACTCACTGCTGTGGAATTAACTGAGCTTTGAACGCACATGAATTTAAACCATAAATAGCTGTGAATTTTTTTTTTTAAGGACTAGGTAAGGATGTCCCTATAATTATTCCATTTTTTTCCTACTAACAAAGGATTAGAAATATTCCTAGCATCAACCTCCTAAAATTGAAAATGAGTACTTTAAATAGGCTCTCCTCAGCCCGATACACTTAAACATAATTTATCAGTGACAGAAATGTCACCAAGACATGACAGATTATATAGTAGGAGATCAGAGTGAGGTTCACACCAATTACTAAAAAAAGATTATTTGAGAAAAGATCTGCTAAATGATCCCCTCCTCCTCCACTGTGAATTAGGACATTTTCATCTAGTTTTAGCCTTCGTTCATGTTTTTATTGCCAGAGGAGCAGCATGATGTGCTCAGGAGGGTGTTTAGCCGCGTACTTACTGATCAGGCCGTTGCTATTAGCCCTGCTTACTAGCAGGTGGCCTCATTTCAATGTGCTGAACATGGACAAATCCTGTGAGAGATAGGGAAGCTGCAGTGGTTTGAAGCCTCTGACCATACAGGTTAGACTTACAGATTTTACTGTTGCAAGTCCCCTCTACTTCCAGCTACATGGCTGAGGCTCCTTGTGTCATGTTTTTCCCTTTTTGAATGGAAAGATGAACTTCCCCTTTGCTCCTACTCTAGGGTGCGACCCTGGTTTCCTTCCTGCTGGCTGTAGTTCTCAGCTCCTTGTGCTGTGTCCATGTGTCCATGGATAAGCTCCTGTGCTTATCCAGGAGGCATAAAGGGGTATCAGGATGGCTTGCTGGCCTGGACTTCTTGGCTACTTTTCCTGGTCCTGGGTGGGTAGGCCTGTTCACCCCCCAGCGGAGAAGTTTAACTCTTGTTTGGCATTTTCACCATCAAGATGAAGAGGGCCTTCAGAGTGAGGAGACTTACCTGAGGAAGCTGGTCCAGAAGTAGATATGGGCATAAGTGTGTATTTTGGCTCAAAGATGATGAGTATCCTTGTCCTGGAAATGTTCCTGTCTGTCTTGACAGAGGACTTGYAGGAGAGGGTGAGGAGTGTGACTACAAACAAGGAGAAGATTGCCTTTTTGGCTAACRTTTTTCCTTTTTGTAGACAGGGACAGAGCCAATGGTGACTCTGGTGTAGACAGAATCACAACCCAGCCGATGAGAGAAGATGGAGCAGAACCCTTCCAGAAGGCCTTTTGGTATTTGTATGATAAATCTGGACATCTGACTTGTTTCAATGTCAAACTTCACTTCCAGAGGAAATCTAGAAAATTTTACCAACAAGTGGTAAAATTTCTTTTTCTTGATGAGAAAATAGCCAAATCCTCTCTGCAGCCAAGATGATGTTGCACCCTTTTTAATAACCTTTGTGGAGCATAAGAGACCAGTAAGCTCATCATCAAAGCTGATGGGGGCACTGAGACACATCTTGTGCTTGCACTTAAATTCCAGATACMTGACCAAAGTTCCCATGTAATAAACTGTCTTTGCGATGTTCTAGGAACAGATTTTCTTAATTTTTAATTGTTTAAGAGCCTTATCAGAAGAGTCATTACATCTTTACTACCTAACACAAGTTCACTTGGGAGATAAATGCAAGAATAAACAGCGAGTATCTCTGATGACAGGAGGCAGAAAACTCAATACAGACAAGGCTCAAAAAGATGTAGCTGAAGGCAGCTGGCCTTTTTTTTACACATTAATGTAACTTATATACTACAAAACAATACACACACAAATTCTGTATGATTTTAATATAGAAGAGAATATTATGTAAGATTTGAGAGTACCCAAAGACTGTGAAGCAGTTGAGACAACTAGAAACCTTCAAAATTTTTAAACAGGATTTCCTGAATGTAGCTGACAAGGGTGCACTGGTGGATCAAATGAGATCAAAATATTGTGTCAGTGTTATTAGCCAAATGGAGCCAGCTCTTCCCCAAACCGGGTAGTTTTAGTGACAATATGAGCACTCACATGAGGACTCGCATTTCTCCTGTGATATTAATGTGGACTTGAAGTCTCCACTACAAAGTGCCAAATGCTCCTAGGAGTGAATGTAATATCAAGCAGTTTGGTTTCATGCTTCCACCCATGTAGCTGGCTAGAGCTTGGGTGTTGTATGGATTCAAAGGCTATCAGCAGAATATGCACAGTCAGGACAGGGACTGCACTGCTGTTCTGGGAGTCGTCTGTRCTGATGGGCCAGTTGTCCCCAACAAGGCCAGACTTGGTTCAGGGGATAACTTGGGGAGACCATCTGCACCACTATTCCCTAGAACATGCTGTTATATGAGAGAAGATGATTTGAATGCAGACTGTGCCTCAGAGCTGGAAATGAGCTCCAGCTCATGGTATTTATAAGTGTAGCTACAAAGGGTCTGTGCTTAGGAAGATGATTAGGAAGAGTCTTGCTGATGCCCGGGCCCTCTCAAGGTCATGAAGGAGAGCTTGTGCCCCTGCTAGGATGTTGTTTGGACTCAGATTCCTAAATGGCCTGAGGATCAGTTGCAATGTGGGATGGGGGTTGCATCCTGGTGCAAGGTCAGGGCCAATAGACAAGGCAGGTATACCTTTTGTAAAGTGCGGATGTAGATAGACACATGTTTTCTTGCATGGTATTTCAGAAACTAGTGCTTAGTAGTACGGCTGTGACCGTATGCCATAATGAGCAGAAAAAAAGAAAAAAAAATGCCTATGCAATATGTACCTGGTATTGCCCTATGGTCACTAATGGTTGAGAGCTGGCTCTAGAAGATTCACATAAGCTTTGAGCATCCTGTCATGATCATGACTACAGATCTTGCAGGAAAATAGAGGAAATGGGCACACCACCTTTAATAATTTTTGTATTTTTTTATTTTCCTAGGTATTTAGAGATACTTATATCTGTTGTTAGAGCCCGCATCTGTAAGCTTTTTATTAATATTTTTTCTGGAAAATGTTATCTTCCCACACTGAAAACCTTTTTTTAATGAAGAAATGGTTCTAGTCCTATTGTCAGGACCTTATTAGCAGTATTCAGAGAGCCTCCCAACAGGAAGTCATGAGCCCCGAAGCAGTAGCTTTATGTATGTGGTCACTCCTGGCTCCCCCTCTATCATTTTTAGGCATATAACATCTTCCCCTATGCTGTTTTTAGGATTATGTTTATTAAGGATAGTAAACTGATGGATAAATCAAGGGGATTTTGTGATCATTGAGATTTACCATCATGACTATATTACATAGCTGAGTTAGGTTAAAATAACAACTCAGTTTTAATTTAGAGGGGAAACTGGGGGGAGCATAGAAAGAATATTATTTTTCATGTTGTTGCCTAGTAAACCAGAATGTGCAGGGTTGCACAGCTTAGAGAATAATTAGTGAGGAATTTAGAGCTTATCTCAAAGTGTTTTCTGTACGTATGTGTTGCCTATTTCACTTCCTCAGGGCCTGAGTTCATTTTTGTATCTCCGACTTGCTCAGAGTTGCCAACCCCAAGCATAAAGTAAATCATAAAATGAACATAAATATTAGAAGGCTTAAAAATAGTAACATAAAGTGCTCTTGCTTTATCATAGATTCATARAATCATTATGGTTGGAAAAGACCTTCAAGATCATCRATCCAACCATAAACCCATCACCACCCTGCCTGCTAAGTGTCTCACCTACACTTTTCTTGAACACTGCCAGGGATGGTAACTCTACCACTTCCTTGGGCAGCCTGATCCAATGCTTCACCACTCTTTCTATGTAGAATTTTTTCCTAATGTCTGACCTGACCTTCCCCTGGYGCAAGCTGAGGCCATTACTTCTTGCCCTGTTGGATACTGTTTATGACATGGCACTGTAGCAGGGGCCACATCCTTACATGGTGTGTTTGAGAACATTTGATGCTACAGATGCCCAGGTGTTGCAGCTGTATAGATACTGCTTAGGAAGGAGAAATAGATGGAAACGTGTTGTTTCCTGCAGCACATGGCAGGCTCGGTACTGCTCCGCGAGCTGCTAAATATAAGCCTAAGTGGCAGGCAGGCACGCGGAAGATCATGTGAGGGTGAGGAGGTATTTGCGTGTTAGAAAGGGGAGCTTCAAAAACATCCACTTCTAAGCGAGGAGTTAACTTGGAAATATTAATATGAAACCRGTAGGAGGCTTTGTTGGGGCGGCTTGATGTTGTATAACTGAACTGTTACTTTTTGGGAAAAGAAAATCAAGGAACAAAGCTGTGCCAGTTCCACTAAAACATAGCGGACTGGATCTGTCTTTCAAAGATACTAAAAATATTCCYGGCTCAGACTTTATCTCTTTTCTGTGAGTGATGCATCTGAGCCACAAGACTTCCTGAAGTATGAGGCCTGGGACCCTTGGATCCAGGTTTTTGACAGACTAGCAGAAATTTTACAATATGCAGGTGTGTTTTTGGTTGTGAACATTTATTTCATGCTCTGTGGAGCCCTGGTCTAGAGTTCTGGAGAAAGTGAGGGACGCTGTAAGTATCTTAAAATAATTTTAAATCATGGCCTGGCTGTATTTCTGTGCAGGCCATCACAGAATATTTTTGTTCTGCAGTCCATGTGATCTCCTAATAAAGGCTCTTTCTTCCAGCATCTAACATCCTAAGAGGCCTATTAATTACATAAAAAAATGCTGCTTTATCAGTTGGCTCTCTGTGGTCCTCGTTGTCACTCTACCTGCTGTTTTCCTGCTTGTCATCTTTTCTTCCTCCCTTAGTTGGGTATGTGTTTGAAATTGGTTTTGTGGGAATAAAATTACACTCATTTATTTACATAGCAGCTGTCAAAGCATGATATTCTGTTCTCTGGAAAAGCAAAAAAAAAGGCATGGAAAAAAAAAGAAAAAAGAAAAAAGAAAAGAAGTTTGTCCCTGGCTTGCTATCTTGAAATTGCAGGGACTTGGATTTTGTAAACCCTCCTCTTTCTATGAGTAATGATTAAAAGGAGAAAAAAACTCTGCCAGGAGCACAAAACCTCTCTGTTATTGTCACACTTGTGTCACTTACTAAAGCCGTGTAATAGGTTTGTGAGAGAGACCTTCAGAAGAAAGAAACGTCTCCCTATCTTCAATGGGAGCTCAGAAGGGGGAAGCTGGGGCTTAATTCCTTACCGTGTTCCCTTGGCATGGGTGCTATCTCTCCAGCAGGAGCTGAAAGAAAGGGTTATTTTACTTTGTTTTGTTTCCTGTTTGCAGAAGAGCAAAATAAAATCTTAATTGTGTTTTTCTATTTAGTATTGGGACCGTAAGAAGGTTGCTTATGAAAAAGAAAGCCAACAGTAAGGCCGGGATGTCTCTTGTTTCTTTAACAGCCATATAGTGTGTGCAGCTGAGGGCTGCCAGTTGGATCTTAGCAGGGGAGAAACCACTTAAGTTTATTTGGTTTGTATATGGAATAACATTTTTCTTGCCGTGGAATACTTGTTTGTCATCACTCCCCCTTTGTGTTTATGTTCAGCTTGGAAATCGCCTCTGTGCTGTATATGCATTTGCCAGGATGTGCACATAAACAATGTTCCATTATGGCCTGCTCTGCATAGTCCTTATTTACACCATATACATTCAGCAGTAAACATGTTTGAGAATGACAGAGAGCGAAGTCTTGTAGGCCTTTTTTTTTCTTTTTTTTTCAGTTAGTCCAGACTTTCTGCCATATGCTTACTGAGGTCCCACTTCTATTCATGTTTTTATTAGGTAGGAAAAAAAAAAGTGTCCAGACTTCCAACAAAGCAGCTTTTGTGTTCTCTGTCAAAAAAAATCTTCTGCTATGAAATGTTGATAGAAGGACCCCGGGCCCTTGGGGGAGTGCAGAAGCTGAGCAGCGCTGCGGTGAGAGCGCGCGGGGGAAGCCGCAGGGCCGGCGTGCTGGGATCAGAGCTTCTTGCGCCACGTTAATGAGCATCACTTGCTGCTCGCTGTCTTTTGCCTTAATTTTCCGTTAGGAAATCGGGGCTCAAAATACCTCGTCCCAAAGATTATTGTGAGGGCTGCATTTTTAAAGTGTAAAACGCTTCCAGATTTTTTTTCTGGAAGGCACTAGACAAGCGAAATGCTGTTTTGTGTAACATAAAATAGAGAGGTTTGAGTAAGAATATACGCCATTCAGTAAAACTATAGAACCGCAGGAAAAGTTTTGCAGTTGCATAAATCATTTTTAGTGAGTCTGCACTTGAAAATGGTCAGATTAGATCTTTTTCTCATTGATTTTGTATTTGGTTAATGATTCCAGTCCTGAGATCATAGAGCTATGTAAGATGTAAAAGATACGGGAAAATATCTTTAACCTCTACGTTTAAACTATGTGTTGCTTCAGACATTGAAATACTGCGATGACCTGGTAATGTTTTCCAATGTTTTAATTTTTGCTGATGTACAAAAATATCACAGAAGAGCTGATTCGTAATTATTACACATGCTATTGCATAAATTTCTTCCTAATTAAAAAGCTTCTAAATTCTGAATAATCAATTTATGAAGGCATATGGTTTTGACAAATTATACATTTAATTTCTAGAGATTTATTAGAAATTTGACCTGCAGCTAGTTAATTATGGTTATAGTACTGATGCAGTAATACTGGAGATTGATATAATGATATGGTTGCAAATTTATTTTGATATCTCTACCTTAGTACCAGGGCAGTGGAATGTACCTACCCTTTGTACTGTCTTGTTCATTATGTAGGAAAGCATTAGTTTAATGAAGGGCACAGTGATTTGATAGGTACATGCTGGAATTTATTTGAAAGGTGTTCTCAATACAGAATAATCCTGTTCAATTTAGTCCTTCAGATTTTACCCTTTTAGGGGCCAAGTTCCCAGTGGCTTCAGTGCTACTTTTATCTGAAAAAAATGATAACAAAAAATGAACTTTTTTTTTAATCCACACCAAGAAATTCAACTAATTTTTCAGATAGCAAAATATTTTTGAAGTACCTCTTTTGGACTAACTTCCCATTTGCTGTGTTGACACCCTTCGTTTATTTATTTGTATGAAGATGGTGTCTAAGCTGTTCAAGAAGAGCTTTCAAGATATCATGCCTGAAACAAAGTTAAATTACAAATACAATTTTAAGTACTGTCTTGAATTGCCAAGTATTCTGTGAGAACCATACAGAGAAATAACAGAGCAACTTCTAGAGTGTGAAATGATTGGCAAAGGGAGACATGAATTAAAATATACATATAGTCCTCTTACTAACATACAGAGGTTGTAYTTTATTTTTAAAGCAAATGAAGAAAAAAGAAACTTCAAAATGTTTTGCTATATGTTACTAGATCGAGCAAATTTCTGCTTTCTTCTGATTGTTCCTGGCCTAACTGGGGTTCAGGAGCATCTCCTGAGCAGCAGATGCCTCCGGGGAGGATGAGGAGGAGGTATTAGTGGGAAGGATGCAGTGCCACATCCATGCTCGCCACTCTGCTGTGTCCAAGTTTGAGAGTGGTGAAGGAGTAGAAGAATATTTGGTTAACACTTTTCCTCTGTACACCAAGAGCATCCTTGTGTCTTCCAGAGGAAATGAAAGCTGTAAAGATCTATGTGCTATCAAATGTGAATGCCTCTGAAAGCTACGTGGTTGAGACAGGGCCTTGGTGGCCTTGGCGAGTGCCATTAGTACCATGTGTCCAGCTTGGGAGTGAAAAGAAGGAAGATAAGACACAGAGTTGGGTCACTCACCGCAACAAGAATCAAGTCAGAAATAAGTGTGTGTCATATCGGTTTGATCTCTTAATTTCTCTGCTGGAAACCTAGTAAGAAGCTTCTCTTCCTAAGGAGATACAGCCGTGACTTTAACGGTTGGACTCAATGAACTTGAAGGTCTTTTCCAACCATAATAATTCTGTGATTCTATGATTCAAGCAGTGAAGTGGACTTGGAGACGTATGTCCCAAGTGAGGCTGTGTGCCCCTCTTGCACCGCGGATTTCAGGCTCTCTCTAAAAGGGGGAAACTAAGAGGAGTGACTCATCAGACTTCAAAAATTGTGGGTGTTGGAGGTCTTTGTTCTCTTGGATTTTGACTTGTTAGATTCAAACTTTTCTGCTCTCATCCTGACAGCAAGAATATTATGATGCTCGTTTTTATATAATGCTATGTTTATATTTAAATGTATATATGTACAACTCTTACTGCAAATCTAAAAATGAAATAAGGAAATTTCTGTAATGAAATCAACAGAGATTTTTGTGTTCCAGGGAGTAGAGAAGACTATTTAGATGATTGTCATCAAAAGGTTAACAGCAGTGTTTTAAGAGTGTACAGAAGTCAGTCTGTACAGTTTGGGATAAAAGTAGCACATTCTGTGACAAGGAATAATTCTTATAGATTTCTCAAGTGCTGTATTGGTCTCAGTTGAGGATTTTTAAATGCTTTGGGAATTATTTGGACAGATGTAGATAAGTGGGCAGAACTTGTGTGGAAGTGACCCAAGGACTGAATAAATACAGTCCAGATAGGATCCTCACAGACTAAGCAGGAGCTATTTCATGAAAATGTGTTTTATATTTAGTAGATGCCACAACATATGATCACACAGCATAAACGTTACCCTCCTCTAAACTCTGGGCGTTCTCTGTTCCTTGTCCTGTGAGGATCCCACAGTGAGTCAGAGAGCTTTGCTTTTACCCTGCTAGGACAAGACTTGTGTTTTGTTTTCTTTTTTGTTTTTTTTTCTGAATAAATTTTCCAAACTTACAAAATCACTCTGAAGCAGAAAGAGGAAAAGGTCTTCTGAATCGTGTGGAATATTTTCACCGGGAAAGGGTTAATCTGCCCTCTGGAGTTGCTATGTGACTGAGTCCTGCTGCGAGAGTCAGGGTTTTCAGCCAATGAGACTGTGACCGGCCATACAATGCAGCTATCTTGGGTTTCTTGTGCGCTGTCAGTTATTGGGAGTTTTTCTGAACTGGAATTACACTCCAGCTCCTTCCACACTCTCCTGCAGAGCCTTAAATGATTGTATTCCACACCAAAGTCAGCAAAAAAAAAAAAACCCATAATGCCATTCATCCCTGAAAATGTTGCTTTTGTTTGCTTTGTGTCCATCTCTATTCCCCAAAAGCTAAAATACCTTGAAAAGTTGAGGTCCCCAAAAGAAATGTTATGGATTTGAAGTAGGAGTAAAACATGACCAGGTTGGTTTGCAGAGCGCCTTCTCCTGCCTGCATGCGTGCGCTCACCTGCAYGGCCTTCATGCATCTGCTTGTGCAGAAACAGGGCCTAAACGTCTGAACCTTGAGCTGCTTCTTCCTGTTGAAGATATTTCAAGAAGCCAGTATTGATTTTCTCTGTGTCCTGATTAGACTCTCTCTTTAGCTATTCCTCTTCTTAAGTCCCCTCAAGGCTTAAGGGCTGAAGCCCAAATTCCTTAATTTCTCCTTTAGAAGAGCCAGGTGTGTTTTCTCAAAGTCCTGCAGCTGTGATTGTGCCAATATATTTGTATGGAAGAGGTGGCACTTCTGATTTCTTTTTTCCTTTTTTTTTTTTTTCTTTTTCCTGGAGGAGATCCACCTAAACTCCCTTTGAAGGCTACTGATAAGATGAGGGAGAGACTGAGCTTGGCCTGTAAAAACACCACCTAGAAATCTCTGCTTCGGCTGTGAGGTTCTGATAGGAAGCAAAAGAGTGGAGTGGTATTTGTCAACATGTCATTGAATTCTCAGTGTGTTTTACTCTTCTCTTAGATCTTTGTGCCTCATTTTTTTCCAGTGAGGTTCTGCCTGATAATTAGTGTTGGCAAAGCTCTCCACTTTTCTGAGATGCTTACGCAGTCCTGGCTCTGAGTGACATAATGTTCCAGCATCGTTCAGCTAGCAGAACTGACTTAAATGTCAGATGTCAGTGATGTGAATTCTCTTAGAGGAAAAAGGGGGGAAAAAAAAAAAAAAAAAAAAAAAGAGAGATGGATTTAGGAATAGAGCACTTGGAACTTTATCTTTTTCAAGTCTTTAATGCATATTCACCATGATCATTTCTTGCAGTCTTTAGAGCCCAGCTGAAGTTAACACAATGCTGTACTTTTTGAGGAGAATCTGAACAGGTTTCTCAGAATTGATCTCATACAAATTTCTCATTCTTGTTACTAAGCCTGCTTGAGTTGAGGCTTACGTTTCTATCCATCCATCCTGATAGCTCTACAGAGAATTTGAGCTTCAACCCTGCCTTCTAGAACATCTTTGCATCCTTTGCACTACTTGGTACTGAAGACAGAACGGATGGAGGTAGCAAGGTCTAGATCTTGGAGTCATCTTTGCAAAGGGAAGAGGTTCTTCCCATACATTCTTCATTGTATGTCTCCATATAAAGATAGGTGAAGTGTGGTCTTCGATACCACAAAATCTGCACAAAATCCCTTCTGCAGCTGATAGGAGTACATGGGAGATTTGTGTCTCTGCATGAGAAGCTTGTTCTTAAGGAGATTTGGCCCAAACTACCAAAGGATTAAAGGGAATGATGTTCTCAGTATGAAGGCAAAGTCTAACTAATGCTTAGTTAGAAGAAAGCTCAGGACAGGTGAAGGTTTTTGGTCTGGCCTTTGCAGTTCAGATCTGATAGTTTTGTGAATGTCTTACATGCTGAATGTTTCAACAGCACCTGGCACATACCCCACTACATGTGTCACAATGAGTGTCAAAAGAGCAGAGAATTTTTTACAGTGCAAAATAGTCTGGGTATAATATAATCTTCCAGCTGCACTCCAGTTCTGAAAGTCCTTCCGGGTTAAAAATCCAACAACTTGATATATGTCAATCATGGTTCTCTGAGCATGGTCAACATGTGACTGGACATTCATTCTCTTTTGGTGAATATGGGAGTGTTACAGATCAGAGGTACAGGGCCAGGAGTCTCTTTCTTTATCCTTATGGGACCAGTTTAATCAAGCAGGTTGAGACTATACAAATTTACTTTCTGGACTTGAATTACTGAGGTCAGGTAGAATTTGAAGAATGCAGCAAAGAGCAAATTAACAAGTGTATCCTAATAAAAGTTAGAAAATCAGAAAATACCTTGCAAACCTTTTGGATTCATTGCATTCATATTGCAGCTGCTTGGGCCGAATGCAAATGGAAACCAGCTCAGCCTGACTTCTGATGATCTTYACAGTGATAAAATACAGGGTAAGAAAGTGATCTTTCCTGCTGTGAARTAGCTATACCTCCAGAAGCCCTTCTGTGGATACAGTTATTGCAGCACAGAAGGGAGGTAAAGAACCTGTTCAGCCATGGTTATGCTAGGACAACATACGGGCTTGTAAAACTGATGCCTGCAGCAAAATTTGCTGTTCAGACTACTTCGCTATAGCTAAAGTGCAAACAATGTTCCTGAGAGGATGTGTGCCCTCAGGTATCTCACACAGTATGGATTGGACAGGTTCTGTGGAAGGAAACAGGAGCCAAATTGCCAAAATTTCACCTCAGTGTCTGGCTAATCCTAACTTCATTTACTGCAACGGTTCCTACATACTGTTCCCCAAACTGTACCCACTGAAAATAGAAATGTAGTAAGATGAAGGTTGTGGAATCTCCTTCTCTGGAGATGCTCAAAACCCATGACACGATGCAAGTGACCCTTCATGAGCAGCAGGGTGAACTAAGTGATCTCCAGAGGTCCCTTCCAACTTCRACCCCCCTGTAACTCTTTGAAGATGCGGTTATGCAGTAGGCTGGTGCAGGAGGTAGGGTAGAGGTGGTGGTGTAATTTCCATCATTACTAGGAGACTTCAGGTGGTGTCCCCATATGGTGACTGCTGTCATTACCTCTGCTAGCTAGGTAAATATGCCAACACATCTGCCACTCACTCACTCACTGCTTCACTTTTGCTTTAAAATACCCACACATGCTGGTGGCACAGCCCAAGCCACTGATGCTGCATGAGGCCTGCTAGGACATGTCTGCCCTGCACTGCTGTTCTGATCACTCTGCAGTAGCCTGGGACTTTGGTTGGAAGGAAATCACTAGGTCCAACTTCTTCCTTAGAATGTTAGGTGCCTTTAGTGAGTCTCTAGAAGTGCTCGTGTCCTAGTTCCTATTCTGATTTTGGTTACAGCTAGGGTTGTGGGTAATGTAAGTTTGGTACTCTGTTTATTCCCAATTTTCTCGATGTTGTCTATTTACACGCTATGAGATGCCTTTCAGGATATCAGAAAATCTGAAAATACTGTCCTTTTGTTAGGTAGCTTCTCATTTTTGACCTTAGAAAAGGCAGGAACAAAAAGCAGTTACTTGAATAGCCTTTTGGAATCTCTGTTATTATTTTTAATGGAGCTCTGTGCTCTTTTGCCTTCAGCCAACCATAAGCATATTCAGCATGTAGGAGACTTTATTGTTAAAAGTATTCTCTGCAGTTTATTATTCAATATTTCTACTTGCTCCTCTGCTCTTTCTTGCATCTTGCTTCTACTTACGTTTTATAGATCTCCCAGCCCTCATTTTCCCTGGATTATATAATGCACTGCGTCAGTGCCATGCATGGCACTGCAGTTACCTCAGCATTTCCATTATAACTCGGTGTTTTGAGGGATTTATAAGCTAGCAATAAAAATCTCTTTCTTGGCTAAACTTTGAAACAAGGGTTTCTGGTCATTTAAAAAGAAAACAAAATGAAACAAACTTTTTCTTTTTTTTTAAAGAGAAAAAGCTGGCAAATATTTAGCAGTGGTGTTTGTGGAATCTCCCAAACAGAAAGTATAGAGAAAGCTCCTCAGTCTGCAGCCAATTTTTAATGCAGTAATACGTCTTCTTTTTATATCCTTTTATATCCAAAAGTGCATGTCATCCACTAGTTTGGCGACGTCATTGCCTCCCTGCCGACCTTTCTGGGGCCTACAGCAGCCGGCCTTTGGGGCCTCAGAGAGGTGCAGTTGGGGCTATGTTTTCTAATATTTGCAGCACAGATGAGTTCTGCAGTGTTTTTAGAAAGTATTTATGCTTCGTTGTCTCAAAGCTCAAAAGCTGCCTGTCGCCTTATGTGTCACCAAGCTACAAATGTGTCACAATCCAAAAAGACATTAGATATGGGCAGCTCTCCAGAACAGCAGTGCCACTATCAAAAACAAATTTGGCAAGGATATTAAATAGCATGCTTTTTTAATGCTGTTAGAGGACTGCTGGAGGACCTATGGGTGAATTAGACTTCAGTCCCAATCACTTGGGATTCCTATAGTTTGCTTAAAAAGATCTGGGTGCAGTTGTTCTTAGAAATGGGTTGCTGAGCCCCATAAACTTCCAGTTTGATCATATTGAGCAGTTCTTCTCTTTCTTTGGCTTCAGTCTGGAAAAGTATAAAATTCAGTGAAAATTCTAAGAATCCCAGCGTTGTGCTCAAAGTTTTTGGAGATGATTTTTCGTAGCTTCTGACTTAAGCAGTTAGATTTGAAAACATCTTTACAAATGCTYGTCTGTTGATAAAAAAWWWWWWWWAAAAAAAAACCATTATCAGTGAATGATTTTACAGACTGGTTGCATGCCCAGGTTCTGGATCTGCAGCTCCCCAGCTCTGTTTTTCCCATCTAATATACAGCATAGTTGTGTGCTGAGTTTTCATTTGACGATTGCAGTTGTATTCCAGGCCTGCAGAAGGATCTGAAGTAATTCTTCCTGTTATGTGCAAATTCCTGTTTGGGACATTGCAAGTCGGGCACAGCCGAACACRGCAGTGCCAGGAGGAACCCCCTTTTTGACTCGATTTCCCCGCACTTCATGTCTGTCCCTGCCACTTGGGTTATTCAGAGCAGTTGTGCTCGGATGTTTTCAATAGGATCTTGCTTGCTGCAGATTGACAACCCTTTCCTTAGAAGGACCTCAGGAGGGTTAAATCTTCAGCCATTCTCTTGCATGCCAAGGTTTAAAAGCTACCTTTCGCTTGAGGCGCGAGGAAAGCATCCCGCACCGTCTAAGAAGAAAAGAACAAAATACACGAGGCAAGGGGGGAATTCAGGCTTTCAGATTTCAAACCTCACGTCTCTCTCAGAGCGGGGGGAGGCTGGAGAAGCCGGGCGGGCGAGCACTGTTTCATATTAACATCTCTTCTCAATGAAGAGGTAAGAATCAAAGCGGCTGTGTGTGCGAGGCAGGGTTAGTGAACTGCCGGCGCTTCTCCCAGCAACTGACACAAAGGAATCCGTGAGTATCAAAGCTGAGGCAGCAAGCTTAGTGTCAGCTCTTGCCCAGGGAGTCGAAGAAAACATCACTTTGTCTCTGCTTTCACTGCTTAAACACACACATCATTCACTAGTAACCATTTACTCTGCTGTCAAAACTGTTTCAAGAGAGTGTTGCGTGTGATTAATAGTTAAATGCATGCAAAAAAAAAAAAAAGAAAAAAAGAGAAAGGAAAGTAGCACGTTCCCCCCTGAGGTCTTCTGTTTCAGAGAAAATTTCGGCATGCATTTCTTAATTTTTCCATCCTGTAATATTCCAGGGGTATCATATTGCTTCTAGTAAAGTCATTTTTATTTAGAGAACCTAGTGCGCTCACCCTGCTTCTGGCTGTGCCTCTGCCTCTCGGTAAAGCACATTACAGCATCCTTAGGCTAAAGGAAAAGCGCTAAAGGAAAAGTGACCAGCACCAACGTGTGCACAGCGCATGATTCATAGGGCTCCTTTCTGAATTGTCCAGTGGGTAATTGCAGTACAAAAACCAGAGAAACAGATGTAGACCCTAAACCTTGGCTGTAAATTTTTGTTTTATGATTATGGGTTTCAAATGTGCTATGTCACACTGACAAATACACAGTAACACCAAAGGAAATAGATTTCTGACTTGAACTTTTGCTTTTTATTTCACTTGTGGCTAAGAATATGTTTATTGTAAAGTTTCTGCCATCACAGTCTGAGACAAAACAGATCAAAGTGGTCATGTGAAATCATAATCTTTTGGTATGGGTAAAGTGGAAGATACTGGAAAGCTGGAAAGTTTTTTTTCCTGCTTGCAAGGACAGGGTCTGGATAGATGTTTAAAATACATGGCAATACTTAAAGTTTCATTATATTTGAATTAGCTGACTTACTAGTTAGCTCTCTAATGTATATGTATGATTAATTAGACTTAAATGAGAAAATATCCAGTGTTTTATGAGCACGCATTTTCCTGATATTCTCATTAGCAAAACAAATACCATACTATTTCAAAGTGAAATATGAGATAGACAAAATAATATATTGTAGAAGTGAGGTAAGAGCAAACTATTTGATTATTCAAATAATTTGTTAATTACTCATGGTTTTACAGTAAGTATTAAGTATAAGCACTAGTGTAAACATAATTTTAAGCAGCACAATAGTTATTCATAATAAAACATGCCGAGCTACCTGGCTCATTTAGGTACAGTGCGAAAAAGCTCTGGTTTTCAATGCGTAAGCAGTTAAGCATGAATTCCTGACATTTACTTTCAGAAGATGCCAGTGTACATTTTGAGGTACAGCAAGCAGGTTTTATTTTTAAATATGGTTTTATAAGGCTGGTAATGGAATAAACATAACCATATTTCTGTTTGTATGTATGATTATATTTATTTTAACTCACGTGGGCAGTATGTTTTTCTTGGCATCGGCTTAAACTGTTCCCAGAACCTTGGTCTGCACAGAACACTATTTTCTCCTTAAATCAGAGACTGACAAAACACACTGTGTTTTGTATGATACTTCCCAATTATTTTTGCAATGAGGCATTACATATTTCAAACTTCTCGTGCATTCTTCATCATCTGGTTAGGAAACACTGCCTTTCAATTTAGCCTTGTTTTTCAAAATAAGCAATTTCAAATAGCAAAATACCTTTTAACAAAAATTTAACCAGTTTTCCACTACTCTTTTTAAGCACTGGGAACACTGCTTGCTTAGCTCCAATTTGTTTAAACAAGCCTTTCCCTAAAGGATGACTTTTTTGGATAAACGTGTGCTGTGCATAATTTTCAGATTACAGAGTGTCAGGGCTTTCTTTAGCTTGAGGAGTTCCAGAATGGGGGAGGACGCCCTGACGAACTTTAAAAGTCCTTAAAAAGTCCTTAAAAAAAAAAAGGCACCATTAAACTCCAACTTCATCACACTTCTGGCTCGACAGAAGATGGAAGGAGAAAGGAGACAGTGCCTACTGCAGGGACAGCTAAATCTCTTCTGTCTGAGGGGGAGAGAGAAAGAAAAAAAAATCACACACATTACGAAAAGCTTTTGTTTTTATCTCTTCAAACGGATTTGCTCCCAGATTGCGGCGAGCCTTTTTGCTGGCACTTTGATTTAAATACGGATATATCGGTTTCAGAGAACAAGTGTGTTTGGTGTGCGTGGGTTTTTTTTTTTTTTTTTTTTTTTTTTAATTCTGGAATCTGTGTGAGAAGTTTTGCTAATGCAATCGGCCGGCATTGTAGCGGAGCTCTCAGTGCATCAAAGGACTTTTTGTAAAGAGGGGACATCGCATCCATTAAACTGGTTGTGCAGGTCCCAGAGTGAAGCCCCTTGCAGGGTTTCTTTGCAGTCTCCAGTTGCAGCCTCCATCCCGGGCTCCGCCAGGCTCCCATGCCAGAGATTTCAGAGAAGGGCACTTACAGAGTGCTTCATTTTCTAGTTTCCTCACCCAAGTCAGCTTTAGATTTTGAGAAACGCTGCGAATCGGGAATGGGAGAGGCATGGAGAGAGGCATGGAAGGGAGGAAAGTGTGGAGCCTTTCCAAAAGTGGGGTGCAATGAGCCTCGGAAAATCCAACTCAAGCCTTTCATAAGGTGCAAATGCCCYGGGGACTTGAGACAGCTCCTTGAAGTCGAAGCGTGCTCGCCCTCGGGGTCCTTCCTAGCGGGACACGAGGAGCGTCCCCCAGGTGGAYGCTGTAAGTTTTAATTTTTGAAATGTCCGTAGGAATTAAGGACCGGTGGAGGTTTTGGCAGAGTCCATCCCTGTGAGCAAAACTTTGCAGCAGGAGGTTGTTTATATATATACGCATACGTGTATATATCTATCCATAGACATRAGAGAAGCGTGTGACGGTTGCTCAGGGCTGGTGACCCCAACCAAGGGCCCGGGCGCTCTAGCCGGAGGCGTGGGGCAGTCAGCTGCAAGAAATGCTCCATTTCCACGGGAATTTTGGGGGTATTTCCGTCACTTTGACAGCCCTTAGGGGGAAGGCAAGAGCGAGCGAGCGTCCTAAAAATAAACCAAAAACAAACATCTCAAGACTGGGACGAGGTGGAGGTCGCCACTGTCCTCCTGCATTGCCCCTGTGGGGAGCTGGGGCTGCCGACAGGGCCCCTAGGGGGGCACAAGGGGCAAAAAAAAATCCCCCCTCCAAAAAAAAAAAAATCTGGGATCATGGAGCATTTGCTATTTTTATTATTGCATGCTTTATTTTTCTCTCTTTTTTTTTTTTTTTTTTTTTGGCACGGGGTGCAGTTATTGTATTTAGGGGGGGTGGGCAGCGGGTCGCGGCTGCCGCCCGCCCGTCTCCGTGTCCGTCCGTCCGCCCCTCGCCGTGTCCGTCCGTGGCTCGGCCGGCCGGCGCTGCCGGGCGTTTTTAAGCGTTGTGAGAATCCTGGGAGCTGGTGATGTCAGAGCGCTTGGGTCATTTGAAGGTTAGCAGCCCGGGAAGGGTTCATGGAGAGTTCACTCGCATATATTAGGCAATTCAATCTTTCATTCCKTGTGACACAAGGAGTAGGAAGTGAGCGGCTGGGAGGCAGAAGGATCTATTCGCTGCCGAGGGGGATCCCGGCTCGGCGCCGCGGGCCGCGCGTGGCCGGGACGCRGGCGATCCGGGCCGCACGGAGGGGCGGCGGGCGCCCCGCGAAGGGCCCCGCGGCCGCCGCGGCGCCCCACGCATTTTGGGGGGGAACGGGCCGCCCGGAGGGCTCGGAGCGCGGCTCGCGTCCCCCCCCGCCTGCCTGGGCCGGCTGGGCGGCCTGGAAAATGGTAAATGATCATTTGGATCAATTACAGGCTTTTAGCTGTGTTGTCTGTCATAATTCATGATTCTGGTCTGGGAAAAAGACCAACAGCCCGCGTGCCAAAAAAGGGGCAGAGTTTGATGGAGTTGGGTGTACTTTTACGTGCCGTTTCCCTCCGCACCTAGAGGAGAGGCGCTCCGGCGGGCGCGCGGCGCGCACGGGGCATCATGTTTGACTGTCTGGACGTGCTCGCGGTGAGCCCCGCGCAGATGCTGGATTTCTACACGGCGAGCCCGTCCTCCTGCATGCTCCAGGAGAAGGCTCTCAAGGCGTGCTTCAGCGGCCTGGCGCAGACGGAGTGGCAGCACCGGCACAGCGCTCAATGTAGGTCCCAGCCGCGCTCCCTTCCTCCCCGCTCGGAAGCGATTTGATTGTTTGCATATGTGTGTCTGTGATTTTTTTTTTTTTTTTTAATGTGTATATACATATATATATATTGATTTCAAGCCGAGGTGGTGGGGAGGGGGTTGTTATTGCAAGCTGTGGCTTTGCCAGCCTCCCTCACTCCTGGTGAGGAAGGCAACGCTGAGCTGTTTGCCAGCGGTCCCTGTTTTTATGTAGCCTATTGATCCCCCCAAGAGTTGCGGAGCYGAGCGGGAACACGTACGATTACAGTATAATGCAGCACGTGTAAAACCCCGGCYGGTGAAGGGCACATTCACGTAGCATCTCTGCAGTAGTTAGTTATGGTTATTTATTACTTCTTTTCCTCCTTAATCTAATTTCGCCTCACATTGGATAATCTGCATGCACAGGGGCAGCTGGGCAATTAAAATGCTGCTGCGTCAGAGAGGTGCAGGAACCGCAGTGTGTAGGTGCCATTCCAGAGAAATCAGGCAGTAGTATTCAAGTTTCCTAAGAAAAGGCAATATTTCTTTGTACTGACCTTGCTGCCACCTCTCTTCTCCACTTTGTTGCTCTAAGAAGTTGCTGTTTTGCTAGAAAACTACTCACTGTGAACACCCTTTGAGTTTAGCCATCAATTATTTCTATACCTTGAGCTTGMGGCAGGGCTGCACGGCCGAGGCAGGAGGACAAGTCGCTCGGTGCAGGGACACTTTTCCTAAGACATTAATTATCACGTTAAGCGGCTCGATTTGGTGCCGAGATCCGTCGGTGGCCAAGGGCGGCGGGATTTGAGCCCCCCAGTTTGGAGCTTGAGGAATGAGGAGGGGTGCCGGAAAGCGTCACCTCCTCCTCTGCAGAGGGGCTTGCAGGATGCCGCGCTGCTCCACGCTGACTTAGATAAATGGCTTGGCTCTCCATCAAAATGTTTTTAAGGCACTCTCGGGCACCTCAGTGCACCATTAACTGTATAATTGCGTTGGAAATTCTTCTTTTGCTAAAGTGGGCTAAAGAATTGCTTAAGAATGAGAGGGGTTCTCCCTTCGGCGCCTTTCAGCTCAAAGCAGCGGCAGGGGGGAGGAGGAGGAGGAATCGAAAAATAAATAAATAAAACGGTTGGGGTGTTTTTCACTCTGCTCCAAACTTTTCACTCAGCTTGTGACACTTGTGTGGGTTACGCAATGAAAACAGAATTGTGGAAATCAATGAGTGGCAGCCCACAGGTTTTCAGATGTTTTGACGGTTTTTACAGTGCARTTGGAGTGCACGAGACTATGAAGTTCAGCATAAAGCTATGAAGAAGGTCAGCAATCTTTTTTTTCCTCTGCTCTGTTTTCAAAATGCTTCAAACAAGTTATGAAACAAATCTGTCGCTTCCAAATAATGTTATTAGCTATGGGTGAACTTCAGTTGGGAAAAATAAAAAAACAAAAACCAGATGTTTCACAGAAAATGTGTTTTTCCCCCCCCGCTTCATCCTTAGGGTTTGCAGTTTAATCCTTAGTATAAGTCCAGTGGTCATGTGGAGGAAAGTTAGAATTAAATAAACTTTACTGAAGTAGGAGTCATACGCTGTCGTAAAAAGCTTTTCCTTTGCAAAATAGCCTTTAAATAACTTCTGGTTTTAAAATGTCCTGTTTGTTCCCTGTTAGCTGGTTAATAACTAGAAGCGTGATTCTTGAAAAACAAAATATATCGCGTTTGTTCTTGGACAAGTTAAACACAGGATTACCCCTTATCAGAGTGGAATGACTGGTAAATATGTCATTTGCCTTGGGCCTGCGATAAGAGACAAGTGTTGATAACACTGAAGTTTAGCTAATCAAAGAAACTCATATTAACAAGAGTAAATAAAAAAACATGCAGGAGAATGACTTCAGGAATCCGGGCTCGTAACTTTGTAGGCAATAGGATTAATCTTCACTGCATGGGAATTTAAAACTAGGCCGAAACCTGGGTTGTAAGACGGTGGCTGTAATTGGAGCCGTGAAAGTTAATGATATATAAATATGGCAAAGAAATTTAGCTGTGCTCCAAATGGAGAACTGTCTGATTTGTAGAGTAAGTTTTGGGTTTAATTTTGGAAAAAAAAAACCCAACAGTGTGAGTGCTTTACATGTGAGGGTAAATACATGTACAAGCTTTATAAAATACTAACATTCTGTCAGCAGCCTTTTTATCTTCTGTTTCTTGAAATTACTGACCAAAAAAAAAAAAAAGGAAAAGAAAAAAATAAGAATTTCTGCATTGCAGCAAGCTTTTAATCATTTAAAAATTGCTCCAGTGCTTGCAAAGGCAAAGATAACTGTTTAATTCCAACCCGAGTGTTTCCTGATTCTCTGCTTTTATGAAGACCTTGGTGATTTAAGGGAATGCYCCTGCAGCGAGGTTCTGAAGGTGCTCGGTGCGAGCTGCTGCTGTTGCTGCGGGGTTTTTGTCCGCGCAGTTTGTAGTTCAGTGCTGGGCTCTGCCGCACACCTGCAGCTGCAGGCCTCCCGAACACGGCTTTGACAGAGGCCCGGTGCACAGCGGAAGGTAAATGGCTGTGGAAGGTAAATTCCGGGAATGACACGCGCTCCCTGCGGGCTCCCAGCAGCCCCAAACGGCACCGGCGTGTCCGRGGAAATGTGGGGTTCAGCTCCTGGCGCTGGAGGCCCCCGGCTGCCGCGGCTCCCCCGCCTTAGCCCCGCTGCGCGGCCGCAGGCCCAGCCTCCTGCAAACCCCACCGGGGTCTGCGAGCTAAGGGGGAGTGAAGAGGCAGCCCAGACGTGACCTAAACTTGTGTGGGGTTTTTCTTCCTCCCCCTCTGTGGGAGGAAAAGCCTTTTATGGGGCTGCAACCCAAAGGTTTGCCGCTGCCTGGGACGAGATGCGGTGCAGGCTCAAAATAATCGCCGCGTTGGGCTCCTACGTGCTGATATTTTGGGGCGGTATTAGTTATATTGCTAGAGGTCTGAAAAAAGAGATTAGGTATTTACAGGGAAAAGTTGTGGCTTCGGGAATGAGAGTAGAACTGACAGCACTTTTAATCATGAGTAATTCCAACTCCTCGGAGTTCTCGGGAGATAAAAATCAGGCCAGTGCAATCAAATTAGGGGAGAATCATTCTTAAGAGCAGAGAAGGTGACTAGAGTTAGGATTACAAGAACGATGAGTTTACATTTATCAAATACAATTTTCCAGGTCTTCGCGGCACAGTGACAACAGTGACCAAGAAAAAAAACGAGTAACTTTTAGTGAAATGTGAGCTAACTAAAGAGCACGGAGGCAGGAACGGGACAAGCCCTAAGAGGGAGCGCGCCGCAAGGAATGGCAGTTTTGCTTTAGCATGAAAAGAGCCTATTAACRCGAAAAAGAAAAGTTTTCAATAGTCTTCACCCATTAAACAGGTAAACGAGAACTGAGAATGCTTGAAACAAGCATAAGCTCAACAGCACTAACCAGTATTTCAGCAAACAATATAATGAAGAAAACGCACTAGGTATTGTGTTTTCTTTTATTTAAAAATATACTAAATGTGCTGAAGGTGAAAGTTATGAGGCTGGCAATGAAATCTGATGCGGACGTTCTGCAGGACACAGAGTTTTCCTTCGGGTCAGTGGGGGGTGGTTGGCTGGAGMTGAGCGACGAGGTACGAGCCTCCAAAAAGTTCGCAAAGAGGAAAACCCATGGGGCATAAATTTTACATCTACATTCCAGATTATTGCAATGTTTGGGTCAGGTTCTTGTTCCCTGCGAGCGCTGGAAATACTAGAAACATCTGTGCTCAACTGCAAAAAAAAAAAAAAGAAAAAAAGAAAAAAAGAAAAAAAGCTCAGTACTTTATTTTCTTTCATCTTTCTGAATTTAAAAACAAACATTTTGAAGTGAAGGACTTGTAATCTGCATTCCCAAGTATCAGATTGCTGCAGGTGTGTTTGCTAGTGCCCAGAAGGCGAGATCTGTTTGAACCAGGTTATTTTCTTTAAAGTTCATTTATTAAAAAAAAAAAAAAAAAAAAAGGAAAAAAAACAACTTTACAGCTCCATGGCTAGGGCTGATTTCCTCGGGAAAAGAGGCTTTATTTAGAAAACGTTATCCTTGTCCTTAGTGCCAGCTATGGCGCGACGAAAGGCGTTGGTTGCTGCTGCTCCTCGGCACCCACCTTCTTTCACTCCAAGGTTTACCTGGGAATATTCGTTTCCCTGCGGAATTAATGGGAGGTGGCAGGACAGAGTGCCCGGTCGGTGCCCCCGGAGCAGCGCGTGGATGCAGGCGGCATCCACTGGGATGAGCGGGAAGGCAGCAGCGCCGGCGGCTCCCRCTGTGCCCAGCGCCTTCCTGGTGCCACTTGCGGGAGCCGGGAGGATCGCGGCCCGGGCAGGACGGATTCGGGGTGGCGAGGGCGCCCGTCCTGCAGCGGGAAGGGTATTGGCTCACGTGCGAAGTGCCTGGGAAGCGTCCGTGGAAAAGACTTTACCCTGTGGAAGCCGCGGATCCTGGCAGCGGCTGTAAAGGAGGGTGGGGTTGTACTTTTCCCCTTCCTGTACTTGGACACGTTTGATTATCCAGACTTTCTGGGACTGAGTGGGGCTGCCTAATAACAAAGCCTGCAGAATATAATTGCCTAAATGGGCCTATTGTCCTCCTGAAGTGCCTCTGCTCTGAAATCTTCAAGCTCTGGGCTGCAAATGTGATATATAATGTTTAGATAGCTTAGTGGCTATTGCAGAAAAAGAAAAGAAAACAAGCAAAAAAAAAAAAAAGATAAAAAGAAACCCTTTTACCTCATCTCTCATTGCTGGGTGGCTGAGGACCTGGTTGCGTTTGTGCCCCTATTGCTGTTTACTCCTTTTGGGAAGCAAATATTTTAGCCCCTTCTGGCAGGGTAAACTGCCAAAAGTAATAGCCCTGGAAATACAAAGCTATGATTGATTCTGACCTTTGCTCGTGTGCATGAAGTCTGTCCCCATGCAGTGTGACCCATGCCACTTCTTGCTGAAATCCAAGCCAGCACAAACCAATTGGAACCATGAAAATGCAAGCCAGGAAATGCTCAAAACTATTCTAAAATAACAGGATTCATCTTTTCCTCCAGGCTGCAAGAAAAAGCACAGGCAGGAGGGTGGCAACATTGGATTTTGTAGTAGGAAAACGGGGAGTAATGTCTTTTGTCTGCTGCTGCCTTTTATGAGAACTTCATTCTAGCTACAAAATAAACAACTGATAACAAGGGAGTGATTCTTCTGTGTATTCTTTAGGCATATTAATCTATCTCGGCTATTCCTTGCAATTGTAATCATTAAACATGTGTGTTTTAATGTGTGTTTTCAAAAATCACATTTAGGATTTGTTTAGTCCATCACTGCATGAGCAAATGCATTTCAGAAGTTAGGAATTTCAGAAACAGTAGCCTAAAGTTAGCATCCTAAATCTACATTTCATGGCTTCATTTCCAAAAATGCTGAGCATCTAAGAGCTCCCCTGGCACTATTAAAAAAAAAGGCCATGTATTTAAATGACCAAACATTACTCAGAATGTTCATTGAGTATTAAATAATTTTAAAGCATTTTTCCCGCCTTACCTAAACTGCCTAAAAAAGCAGTCACAGAGTTCACAGCAGTAACAGGAGAGATGGTGACTTACTGGACAAAGTAGGACTTGTGTTTTAAGAGTGTATTGCCCTATTCTAGAAATGCAGTCAACATTGCAGAATTTAGTATTTCGACCACAATCCTGTTTTTTCCCCGACTCACTAATTTCTCTGATTGTCTSTCTGCTTCCTTACGTTTAATATTTGATGGCTGCTTTTTATCTCCAACCGTTTCAAACTTTGCCTGCTGGTATACATTTTAATAGCTGGATTATCTGCTTTGCAGTCGCAGCCGTTTGCCAGTGCTCTGGGTTGCTTCCCCAGTGGAAGCAGGGAATTAATACGCGTGTGGTCGTGGCACCTTTTGCTTGTTTTCCAGGGAGGCAGGAAACAAAGAGCCTGGCTTCCTTGAGCTCGTTTTTCAGTCATCTGAATGAGAGAGGAGAAACTGGCACCATGTGACGGGGCGGCTCGGGCAGATCCTCAGCATGGGGTYGGTGTGTGAGAACTTCTGTTGTACATGACAATCTGATAAGGATATCATGTGGTTTGGAAGCGCATTCCCACAATGTTAACTTCTTTGTCCCTTTATTTGAGAGTGGGCAGGGAAAAGAGAAAAAAAAAAAAAAACTTAACAAACTAATGCTAGCCCTTATATAAGTGGCGCTTATATAAATGACCCCACTTTGTTTGGCGCTTATATAAATGACCCCACTTTGTTTTAGCTTTCTGCTTGAGTTTTACAGCTTCTTCAAATACTTTTGTTAAGAGATGGAAATATAATCCTGCAAGTCTGTGTAAAGAATCTTAGGCACAGGGTATATAATACACCTTCTGTTCCCCTTGGACAAGGTGATTTTTCTTTCCCCTGCTATAGCATATATACACTGAATAGTATAAAGCTACGTAAGTTAAATGTATACACGYGAGAGACACTTGTATAGGTTTAATAGGTTAAAGCTTGAATGAGTATTTATACATTCTCCAAGTGTTCTGGAGCTTTACCACTGAGGATGTGATGCTCAAGTCCATCCGTAGCTTGGAGGAGTTTCCATTTTATGCATTTTCAGTGACGTGCATTTTGCCCCATGAGAGCATTCCCTAATAAAATTAACAGATACCTTTGTGTCTCACCGCAAAGATTTTTTTTTCTCTCTAATGAGTTTCATTAAGGATTTGAAGGCTCTCTTCCACGGAACTGCACTACTTTCGTTTAGGCTCACATTTTATATTTAGCAAGGATCTTCAAGTGATAAAATTGAGAAATCGAGTATATTTTTGTCTTCTAGAGCCTTACCCAGTGAGGCACGTAGCGTGCACCCAGTCCTCCACCTGTGACTCTTATGGGAGCTTCAAACACGGAGCACTCCTATGCCTGAGCCTCACGGACCACTAAAAGCGGCTGCCATTGGGCTAGATGTTGAATAAATACATAAGAAGAGTAGTTCCTGCCCTGGAAGATTTGCATTAAAAATGGACGAGGCAGATGAGGAATTTAGAAATAAAGAAGGATTACTCTAATTGTAAACACGTGCAGCTGAGGTGTTGAGCAGTTAAGCAAGTTGTCTAGTGTTGCGCCAGAAATTTTGTGTCAGTCGGCTGCCACAGTTGTGTTTAACTCAGATTTCCCTCTGCTCCGATGGGCGCTCAAATCCTGGAAAGCYGTTTGTGCCCATAATTTACAAACGGAGGAAGGGATGGTTCATTCAGAAAGATACACACGGTCCAACGAAACAGAAAAKCTCTTGAATCCTGTCATTTTATATCTGAATACAGCGTGTGAAGAGCTCCTGCCAGGGCCATTGCGTCGGCGTGGCGCTCCGCTCGGCAGCACCCATCGTTTCAGGACATCCCTGGCTGCAAGGCATCGATGTGCCGGGAGGGCTGTTTTCCTTGGAGACAGCCCTGGCCCTTCTCCTCGTCCTCCACTCCTGCACCAGGACCACTCCTGAGCCAGCCGCCRACTGACAGGCATCGAGGGGATTTGCAAGTCACTGATTGATGAGGGCATCCAGCAGCCTCAGACTTGGTTTAAATATTTTATTTATGTGCAAATACCACTGTGGGGCGGAGGTATGTAGGCAACCTACAGCAGTGGCCTGTCCAGAGCCTCCATGCAGTGGCCTCCTCTCCAGAGAGCTCTTGTTCCAGAGCTGCTGTTGCTGGAGACAGCGGCAGCCAACACGCTCCTCAGGCGCTGGCCTTCCTCCTCCCAGCCCGCAGCAGCCTGGCCTGTCTATCCAAGACTAAACATTCACTCGCACACGGAGGAGACGGCGCCTGGAAAGCTGTGTCACAGTGCCACCTGGTGATACCTGCCCGAGAGCTGCCGTCGCCAGCGCTGCCCCAGGTGCCTCATGCGAAGGCGGGCGCCTGGCTCAGACCTGCAGCCATGGCCCTCTGCCCCAGCGCTCGTCCCTTGCGGGTTTTCTTCTTTCCCCCCRCTCTTTCAGTTAATATAGTCAAAGATGCAATCTTCTCTGCAAACCTTGCCTTCTAACAGAGAGCACTAACCCATCAATCTGCGTTTTTGGCTTGGCCACAAGTCAAAGGACTAGCTAAAAAGGRCAGGCACGTGTTGGCCTCTCTGTTGTGAGGATCAGGTCCTTGGAGGTTGTTTGCTTGTTTTTATAAACAGTTGCTCATACCTTTGCCTCTCAACATGTAATCTGAGGAGGTTTTTCTTGATCTTTTAGAGTATTCCTTTGCATCGCTTTGTTGTTTTCCTTTGCTCTTTACATTTGGGCAGGAATTTCCTTAGTTAGGCAGCCGGCTTGTGTCAGCTCCTCCTTAGTGCTTGGCTTGGAAGGCCTGGGAGGCCTGTCCTTGTTCACGGGCCTTCTGCTTCCACCTCACACTTTGAGCAGCAAGATATAAATGGGGAATAAATCACGACAAAGCACTGAAGTCTCTCAGATGTTTGTGCAAAGTGTCTTGGAGTGGAGGAAGTGAGTGGCTTAATAGAAGGATTTATTATTCTCAAATCCTCCCCTTTTGTCACGTGCCCTCRTGGCTAAGTAAGTATGTGAGCAGCTCATCTTTCTAATGGTTGTGCCTGTTACCACGCTCGCTTCTCTGAGGCCAATAAGGCCCCATCTTTTTCRGGTTAGAAATGAAGAGGTAGCCTTTGGTTGGCTGCGTAGAGTCTGAGCTGACCCGCATCCCGCCGTGGCTTTCCCGTTTCCAAACCTTTCTCCAGGCCCTGGGTTGATGCCGGAAGACACAGCGGAGGAGGCGCAGAAGGGCCACGTGTGCGGATGCTGTGTGAGGGGATGGCTTTTCCCCTCGCTTTTTCCTGGGGAGATGGAGSCCAGGATGAACACGGCAGCTCTTCCAGGTGGCTGTTTTCAAGGCAGAGCTTGGTGGCCGCCTGGTGCTGCCAGCAGGGCCGTGCTCTATGCGCAGAGAGCAGGGAAACACTGACGGAGAGAGGCAAGGAAAGAGCAGGGAAACACTGACGGAAAGGGGCAAGGAAAGAGCAAGGAAACACTGACAGAAAGAAGTGAGGAAAGAGCAAGGAAGCACTGACGGAGAGAGGCGAGGAAAGAATGACGAAATTCAGCAAGATTAAATCAGAGTATCGGTTTCCCTGGAACACGTACTTGGCTCCCCACCAACAGTCTTTTAGCCCGTTTTTCAAATGAACACATATTTTCGCATGATAACTCTTTTTGAAATATTAATGCTCSCAGGCCTGCGTTACCTTTGTTTCTTCATCAAAGTCCATTGCTGTGAAAAAGGCTGCTGTTCCTTAGGCTGTTGCAGCTTCAAAAGAATTTTAAGGCCTGGTCTATTGGAAGGCTTGGGGGTATAATTAGTGAAAATGGAAATAGATGCAAGAGAAATTTAGTTCCTGATGTTTTAATTTAGTGTAGTGCTGCCATGTGTTGTTGAAGAGGATTCTTAAAGGCAAACATAATTATTTCATTATGGTCTTCAGAATGCTTTCATTGGTCTTAATGACAAGAAGCTGCATAAGGAGTCATACATTTTAATTAGACCTTCTTATATTTACATCAGATAAATAACAAATAATTGATGAAAAACAAGTCTTCTGAATGGATGATTTCACACAGAGCTCTGGTTACAGTTTAATGATAAAACATTTCTCTTATTGCTTTGCATTTTAATTATCTAGAAGGATTGCTCTTGCAGAGATTTGAAAATACTGTTATTTCCATGCATTTGATTAGTTTCACAACTAATTTTATGAGTCTAAAGCTAAGGGAAAAGAAAAGGTGTTTTACTGTGTATATCACAACCAATTTACAGCTGCATTAATTTCATTTTGTTTTCATTTCTTACATTTAAATAGCCTTTTTTTTTCATGGTAGATTCCTTGGTAAAAGCTAGCGGGAGCAAGAATCAGACCTTTTCCCATTTCTTCAGCTCTGTGTAGAGGAGCAAGCCCTGCCATTGTTAACAACCTAAAACTCCCTTAGAGGTCAAGTGGGGAGTATGAAATTGCAGGGTTTATCATGAGTCTTTTCAAGGCAAAAACACATGGATCTTTTTCATCAGTTTACCTCAAAGTTGTCTTCCTAAATCTCTTCAGTTTAAAAGAAAATCTTACCAGTGGCTCCATATAATTGTGTGCTTGCAGATGCATTTAAAATATATATTTTAGATGATGTAGGCTGATAAATGCATATTTTTAACTGTAGGTATTTTCTTTTCTTACCCTAGTTTTCCGGCACTTTATAAATAACGCCAAGAGAAATGGTTTCAGTGTTTTGCTACTTGTAGGAGTCTCCCATGTTTGCAGGCTCTTCTGTGTTTCATTTTTGTACCAAAACATATTTCACATGATTCATTCCTGACCGTATACAGAGCACTAATTGTTGTTATTGATTTTAAATCTCACAACCATTACAAGTAGCCCCGATGAGTGGCAGATAAAGAGTAATAATCCATGGAGTTGTGTGAGTGTTTCRTGTTTGTCTGGAGTACTTTATGTGATCAATAGTAACTGCCCCATTGAAACTAACTGCTGGATCAAATAACAGTAAATCAAACGAATGTGCTTACAGATTATTTATTGAAAGCTTTAATTGTTCACTGGGGCCCTGCTTATCTGAGGAAACAACAGGGCTTGGTGATGGGGCCGACTRGTTTGCAAATGCCGGCGGTGCCGCGACGCAGTAGTTGTCTCCGGCAAGGCCTTTCCCAAAGGTGCCCCTGCCCCGGCAAGCRCCCGTGTCCCACCTAACCGGGGTGAAGGGAATCATTTTGGGGGAGCTTCATGGGGTGTCACACGTTGCCCTTTCTTGTTCTCTTTCTCTTTTTTGTAGCAGCTGTTTCAGTGGTTCTTTGGTTGACCCATGTTGTGCGTAGGTGGGTTTAGAAGCAGTCGGATTTGCTGATGTTTCCAAGAGGTTTAGGCAGCGAGGGACGGAGCAAGATCAGAGGCAAGGGAGGCAAAGAGCACACACACCAAACCTTTTCCGTGAAAACCTTGCCTGGCTGAATTATGACTTTTGGCACTTACACAATGCGGCACAGTTGTCAGCCTTGTGCAAACATTCAGAAATGAAAAAGCGTGCTCTCCAGCTAATAAACACTGGCCCATTATATTTTACTAATCCCTTAAAATGGCTGCTCTGCCCGGCTCCAGTCCCTCCATAAAGAGCGGCACTGGGAAAGCATTTGTAAAAACAAGCATAGTTGTCCCTGCAGGAAGGGGTGGCCTKATCCCTGGAGCATGGCAAGGGAGGCTTTTCCCTGATGGATGCACGTTCTGTGGCACATACTTAAGTAGTTGCATAAATACTGRGTGATCGTATTACTAACATTTAAAAATCAAAGATTAGAACATAGTGTCTGGATATCATCTGTGATTTTTATCTCATGTGAAAAAAGGTGATTTTCATTGAATAGCGAACACCAGGTGATGAGTAGCTGTTTTTCCTCTGTGTTTGTTGGCAGTACAGACAGTATTTCTTCTCATCCGGGTGAGGAGGGTGCTGACAGCTCCCATMCAGGTAGAGTGATGCGTGATCCCAGCTCCAGGTGATTAGTAGGAGAATCCCATGCAGATACGAGTAAGAGAACTGAATGTTGAAAAAACCTTGCCGGCCAGTCACGGTGCGCATCATGTCTCCAGTTTCCTCGGAATCTGTCTGATTCCATTAATCTTTGGTTTTCCAGACAGAGGTTGTAACCTCTGCTCTTAGCAGTAATTGCAGTGTTGCCACCACTTGTCTCTAGGACGCTGAGACCTTTCACAACTTTCAGCCTCTGTCACAGCAGCAGGGAACTGGGCAGAGAGAAGCAGGAGAACTGCAGCAGGGGGAAATAATTTGCACCAATACGAGATTTTAAAAGATTTAAGATATTATGTAAATTCAATGGTGAATTGCAAAGAGTGGAAATCTGGTACAGTCATTTTTTTTTTTTCTTTAATAGAGCCTTCCTACTATGATGTCTTTTGTTCAGTGATTATTTAGTTCAGAAATATTGAAACTCTGCCCCTGAGAGCCCTACAGCTTGATCAACCATGTACTTCATTTATCCTCTGCAAAARATATTGGTGATGCGTGGTTCTTAAACACTCCATGAACTTGGATTTCTTATGTCAGCATCAAGCCAACATTACCCATGGCCTGGACGTTGTGCTGGGCAAGCGCTCGGCCCAAGGCCCCACAGCCTCTGGAAAGGCTCCTTCCCCCTCTGGAAAGGGCTGGGGTGGCTGCTTGGGCCTTGCTGCTCGTCACAGCTGCCTTGTGAAGGAGCTTCACCTGGGTGAAGAACCATGCCCAGGCCGCCAAAATGCCAAATGTCTGTGGCCAAGGCCCAGCGGTGCCATCCCCGGTGTGAGGAGGTAGCCGAGGCACTAGGCCGGAGCCTGGTACTAAGGGCACTGCAGAGGAGAACGAGGAGGAGACCTCCCTTTGTAAGGAAATCACAACTTAGCGTTAGCAAAGCAATAAGAGCCTTCTAAAGGGAAAGCTGGAAACAATACATTTTTAATAAAATGGGCAGTTACTCTAATGGCTGCACCCCTACTGCTCAGCTTCTTTTAGTGCCCTTATTCATTCGGTTTAGCATACTTACACTTATTATTTACAGATGTAGTCATTTGAACTTGTTTATAGAGACCACGCTTTGCAGAAAGTCGTGGATAATATAATACTAATTTGCAAGTGTTTATTGCTGTCTCTAATACGCAGTTTTAAAAACAATTAAAAAAGAGCATCTGAGTTGATGACCGAAGTCAGCTCCGAACTGCCCATGAACAGTAAAATGCTATCACTGTGTACTGCCTTAAAGGTTATAGGCCATTTGTAGTGGATTGATAGCTTGCCCATTAATGAAGAATTTACCTGTCCTTAACAGATTTTAATCTAAGCAGTTCAGCTTCCAGATATAATTCTAATGTAACCCATTTAAACATATGTGATAGAGTTCCTAATTGCCCTTGTAAATGGGTATAGAAAGGAGGGTATATAAATCAATTAGTGATATCCAGCAGTGTGGCTGTTACACAAATTAATTGGGATGATCAGAATTTAAACTGCTGCTGTACTTACTTGAAGTACTTTTTATCACTGAATTGGCTCTTGTTCAGTCATTATATTAATTCAAAGATTTTAAAAATCCTGAAGATTAAAACATCCTAAATTAATGGTCCTAAAGTATAAGGAATAAAATTATATGGAAAATATTGCATAGCAAGTCAATTTTACTGCATTTATGAATAGAACACAACAGTTTTATTTTATCCACAYGGTCCTGAACTACTATGTAATGGTAGTACATGATTAAAAATATTAAAACACTCATCTTTCCTGCTGGATTCAAGCCACAGCAAAACCGTGATAAATAGTGTTATAAGAATATCCTGAATATATAGAAAATAAAATATTTTCACAGACATAGTAATACTGGAAGCTAATACTTGGATAAAAGATAAGTTTTGAAAAATAAAATAATTCCTTTAGGTATTCTGTGTGGATGCTTGAAAAGATTTGAAGGCAAAAGAGAAGTGCTGGAAACACTATAAAACTTATATATAAATGGAGACTTTATGACTTATTAAAATATCTGAGGGTATGTAGGTAGAGATAATAGCAATCATTCCATTTCCTTCGCAATTTTTATTTATTCTGGAAGATATTGTATTCAAATTTTCTCCCACTTAAATGTTAATGAATCAAGGTTACTCCATGGAGTTGGTGGCTATTACAGGGTAAAACAGGTTTGGAAAAGGACTCAGACCTCTGTTACATTTACGTGTCCTGTCCCTCATGAATGTTTTTGACTCTCAGTCGATGCTGCAGGGAAGGCACCGCGTCTGTGGTGCTGCGGCCACAGAAATAGGCCTTGGGCTCCGGCACAGAGGGAAGGGGCCCCGAATCCTTCCCCTCTCCTCGTGCGGCCCCTCTGCATGGCAGCTGTGCTGCTCTCCTCCAGATTTAGGATCTGGGAATTCCCTGGGAGAGCAAATAAGGCCTGCACTGTAAGAAAAGTTTGTCTGCAGGGGATAACCGAAATACGGTCTTGCAATTGGTAGCATTTTGGCGTTAAGATAACTTATATATCAATGTACAGAAATTTATATATCAATGTATAGAAATATAGGCACAATATATTGTGCCTATAGTCCAATAGGCACCAAGTTTATCGGCGGCTGATGGAACTTCGCATGGTAACGGCCAGGCGGAAAATCCCCCAACTAAACGGACTGGAGGGCGAGCRTCGCCTGCACGTTTTCCGTCCCTTCTCCCTGGGGTTTATTTTTCCATTCAGCGTGTTTCCATTCCRTTTTGAAGGCGGGCTCCGGCACACGCTGTTCCTGCAGGCCCTGGCCGTGCCCGCCGCGYGCTCCCGCCGGCCGGCTCCACTCCGGAGCCGGTTCCTTTGAAAAGGCCGTGCCAGTGCCAGTCCTGTTTTAGATATATGGACTTTGCCTCTTGTTCAGTGGAGTTAGGATTTGGGCACCAGGCATCTCATGTGATGGCATTTGGAGCTGGGCTTGCTGCCTGCAGAGCCCCTCTGAGCGAGGCTGAGCCTAGCCCAGCGCAGGGGCTGCTCTCCGTGTCCGGAGCAGCCCCCTCCTCGTCCGTTCCTGTTCCCCGGGATGCACACGGGCACCGGCTGCTTTTGCACTCGCTGAAGCCCTGGCTTCACTGCGAGATGCACCAAGGAGCTCTTGCACTTCGGAGCACCACACGGCCTGCAGTATCTTCTGAAAAGGGTCTTGGGAAAGCTTCATTCAGAAGTAGGTGGTCAGGGGCGCTGATAATTTCCACATCCAGTGTGTTCAGTGTGCAAGAGGAACAGTTTGCCYCACCGCCTGCCTGTTAAATCCGGGCTTGTATCTCAATCTGAGTGAGGCTCGCGGTGGCTTGAACCCTTTCGAGAGGAGCAGAGATTTCGGAGGCTGTTTGCAGAGCTGCTTGCACGTGTGTCAGCCACACACCTCGTACCTGCTCTGCTGCCATCTGCCAGGAGGTCCCTGGGTCGTCCCATGCTGGGTGGGGAGGCCTTGCAGCAGGCTGGCTCTTAGCTCCAGTTGAGCTCAGAACATGAGGACGGCTTTCAGGACGGGGAGAGACCATGTCCCTCAAGGGCTCAGGGCTGTCCTGCACGCTCAGGCTCGTGAGCTGGGGAGTGCTGCAGAGTGTCCAGATTTGGTGCTTCTGCTGGAGGTGCAGTCAGGTGCCTGGTTGCTCTTCACCGGGCCACGGCGGTGCTACGTGCCCTTTTTCAGGAATTCAAGACGTGCCAAAGCAGACTCTTAGGCTGTCAGTGCTTCTGTTTCCCATCTCTACAGTGAGAATAGCCCTTCTCTTATCTCGCTGGCATTACAGAGATAAAACCAGGAATGTTCATGGAGTTACTCAAATGCTACGGTACTAGAGCCTGTGCTGGGTGATGGGATGGGTGGAAGAGCTGCAGCTTCAAGGGGCAGGAGGGAACCGCTCTGTGTGACCGTGAGAGGGGCTGTGGAGCTTTGCCCTGGGGTCACCAAGCTGCTGCCTGCACAAGGGGCACGTGGGAAGGCATGAGAATTAATAATAATAATAATAATTAATAGTTAACAGTGAATAATTAGTAATTAATGATAATTAATAAATGGGACTCGAAAGCCAGGTAGCCAAAGCTGCACACCTGACAAAGGGATTGATTAGAGACCAGACTGAAGAGGATATTAGAAAACAAAACAAAGTAATTTGCTGGGCAACCAGCGGAGGATGTTTGTAGGAACCATAAATCTGTGCCATGAATGAACAAGTTAGGAAGCTCTTGAGGAAGAGAAATTATAAGACTGGAATGGATGAGTAAACAAATGGCAGACACTGCTGCGTTCCGATTTACTGGAAATAAATCTGAGTAGCTCTGGTATGCTGGTAATGAGACACTGAACTGTATTTCCTGGCCCTAATCATCTGATATGAATAAGGGTTTTAAAGGGCTATACTGTTGTCGTATGGCCGAGGTCAGTATCCACTCACTCCACTGACTTGTGTTACTTGACTCTACAGGTTAACATTACAGATGTGCAATTGAAACTGGCCAATTTTGTTGATGAAAGGCATGAAGGAATATGATGCAGCTCTCTCTCCCAGTCCCYAACTGGGAGAAATGCAGCAGATGGGAGTGAATGCTCAGCTTTGCGGATCCAGCTTGGTAGACACAGGCAGATGCATCTGCTGAATTCAAAGGTGGTGTTGGCTGAGATTCATCCTCTGAAGTTAAGCACCATTTTAGCACTGAAGCACTTAAGCCCTTGAACTGAAGGGCTCCTTGAGCCTGCAGAGCTGCTATGGGTGCTGGGTCCCACGGCACTGGTTGCTGCACAGTCCGCACGGAGACCCTGCCCAGAGCCGCCTGTAGTCCAAACACACGGGATGCCAAAGGGTGCAGAGAAGAAAACACTGCCCTCATGCAAAAGAGTAGAGGAAGGGAAATATGTCCTGACTTTATATATGTCTGCAGCGGAAAAATGGCCAAGTTTAGGCTTGGACCTTTGCTAGAGTGAGAACATCAGTGCAAAGTGCAGGCAAAACTGCTTCTGGTAGGCCCAGGCTGGACGGGTTCAGCAGGAGCGCCCTGCCGCCCCGCGCAGGGATTTCTAGTTCCCATGACCTGGACTTTTTCTTAGCTTTACCCTTGTTACCTGAGGCCTACTGTAGAAATCTTTAACAGTTCTTAATGAAGATCTATCTCTTCATTAGACTCTAGCTTTTCAAATAACAACAACAACAACAASAACTAGTATTGGGCAAGTCTCAAGTTGAAGACAGATCATAAAGTTTAATCTTGTGGTGTCCCTTTTGAAAATGCAGTGCTCTCTTCCATAGTCAAAGCAAGCCTCTATTTTTATTTTTTTAGCCCAAGTCCTTCCTCTCTAAGACCCAGTCTGTCTTGTAAAGCTGAACTATGACTTGATTAAAATTAATGCTGGAAAAGTAGTGTTGATAAAATAGAATAACATACTTAATGTAATAGCTTTATGGCAGATGTGTGCAACTAGGAGGAACTGCACACACACACACAMAAACCTAGAAAGACACAGATGAACCCCAAATGTGGAAAAAAATAGCTGTTCCTTTGTGTTTGTGAAAATCCTGATAACATTGTCTTGATCTGACTGTAATGGTAGCCTATGTCTTAATCCCTGTGTGTTATATTCCCTCTTGATGAAGAGCATTCCTTAATAGATGTTGAGCYCATCAGGAGGAGGCTGGGATTGCAGTGCCGATGTTGCAATTTGGTGATACAATATAAGCTGATTAATCTTTTGTGCATTGTTTGCCCCAAGCCCTTTCTTCCTTCTCCCCGGTCTCGATCCTTCTGCTGCCCTGCCGAGCATCCCMCTGCCCGGCTCGGTGTGAATTCCCACGGAGGACAATAATCCGTGTCGATAAATGAAATCGTAGCGCGACTCCTTTGCTCTGGGAGTTCTCTTGGAAAGAAAGAGACTCAGCATCTTCACACGAAGCAGGACGCTCTTTTTGTCTTCCCGCTGCCCGTGATCCGGCACCTGTTGTGGATATGGTAAAAATATCTGGGACTTCCAGCCCAGCAACAGCGCAGCCCGGCCCGCGCGTGACCGGGTCAGGCACACACTCGCTGCAGGGTCATGGCCAGGTTACTAAGTCAAGGCTGGCAAGTCTCCACCATAATGTTTTCTTTCTCTCTCACTTTTTTTTTTCTTTTCCTTGTCTCTCTTCCAAACAACAGTCTAAAAAAAAAAAACCCACCCTCGTAACAATGCGAAGTATTTAAGCATGACAAACTCAAAGGAGCTTTTTATTAAAAAAAAATCTGGGTGAGGGGTTTGAATTGGTGATATTTTGGATTTAATTTTATAGYGTGGTTTTATGTGGCACATGAAAGGGAGAAATTTGTATTGAAACAATTGAGACCCACTTTCCCGGTTCCTGGCCCTTTCCTGGAAGATGATTAAAAGCAGACTTTTTTTTCCAGACTAGACATAAAAATTAAATGATCTACAGTATATAGTTATTTTTTCAAATGTTTGGAGGCTTATAAATAACGTCCACAATCAAATGCACACATACAAGCAGCAGAGAATCTGGTTCTAATTACTTGTACTTTAGTTGAACTTTGGCGTTTCCTTTGACTTTCTGCCTAATGTATGTGAGCTGTGTGCCTTGCACTCCTGCAGTGAATTCACAAAAAAAGAAGAGAGAGAGAGAGAGGCAGAAAATCCAGACTCTTGTTGGTGCCAACAAAAATGAGGGTTAACAGAATGTTTTGACCAAATGCAACACTTTGCTATTCACCCTAATTAGCTGAAATTGCTGCTTCCCACCAGGGACCCTGAGCTCAGTATTCAAAATTCCCTTGAGGCTATCCAGGAAATGCCATTTGCTTTACAACTTCTTATTCTTTTCAGGCTCAACTGTCCAAAGTGTGCATTAACATACAAGCTTCATAATCTGAGTTTCTGGCGAAATGAAAGGCATTTCATAATGCCTGCCTGCTTCTAATTGGCCGCAGAGTGAAATACCTGCATATCTGTCAACATGGTTTAGCTAACAGTAAATTAGCTCGCACAAAGCACCCTGTGCTTCTAAAGATCTTATCTGCTCCTTTATCTAACCTTCAGAAGTATTTCAGACATGTCAGGAATTGTGAGGCGAGCCATTGTGCGAGCGGGGTATGTTTAGGTGCCATTCAGGTGTGCGCTGCCTGCATTTAGGCTCTGTTTTCTCAGGTGAGATCTCCGAGATCCTGAGCTGGCCCATCCTTCAGGACATTAAAGGGACAAGACAGCACGTTGAAAGAGGTGGAGGGGTTTTTTTTTCCTATATCTTTTGACTAAATGTTTTTTTGAAACCATAAGATGGGTTTTTAAATGCATTTTCTGGAAACGTCAAAACATCATCTGTCTTTTTTTGCCT
>NW_020455644.1:998390-1114817 GCF_003342845.1 Nothoprocta perdicaria
CTTTCTTTCTTTCTTTCTTTCTTTCTTTCTTTCTTTCTTTCTTTCTTTCTTTCTTTCTTTCTTTCTTTCTTTCTTTCTTTCTTTCTTTCTCTTCTCCTGTGTGCAGCTGTGTGTACAAGACATTGAGTTCTGCTTGCACCCTGCAGCCTGTGTGATATAGGAATACTGCTTAATGCTAAAACTTAACTGTGGATTGCCCCAGTCTCCTGCCCCTGATTTCTCCTGGCACTTTATACGTTCTGAAGAGACGAACAGTTAAAGGGGCTAAATCCCAAGGAGTATAGGAAGCCAGAGCAGCAGCAGGAGCCAACCCCCTGTGATGGAGCTCCCGGCGCCTCCAAAACACAGGCCAACTTGCCTGTGATCACAAGTGGACACGTTCCTGGTATTTTTCCTTAGGAAAATAAAAACTTCCGTAGGTAGTTGTTTGTCTGACAAATATTCTACCGAGTGGATTAAGCCATTTTAGGAGCAGATGCGTCTGGGCACGTGGGAGAAAGTCTTTTGTTTTCTCTTGCTGTTTTTCCCTCTCATATTCCTCTTCAAATTATCCAGCAAAAAAACCCTATTCTCTAGCGGCATCTTCAGATCTCAAGCTGCCGACTGCTCTCTGTGTATTTATGAACTGAGCGGGCGGCCTCTTCCCTTTGGAGCATCCCAAGTTCCTGTTGCTCGGCCAGTGGCTGACAGAGCCGCGCCGCACATATGGTTAGCGGCTTGAGCCCGGCTTTGGGAGGCCGGCGCTCACAGAGAACGAAATCATCAAAAAAGCAGAAGTGGATCCGTATTAGTCCTAGAAGACTGTTGTTTTTTTTTTTTTTTTTCCAGGCTGAAATCACAGAAGGATTGCAGGAGTACAGTTGTTTTATTGAATGACACAACCCCGTGTTCCCCGGGGAAGCCTAAAAGCCGCCTTTTAGGCTGGCTCGGAGAGCTGAATGAGCTAATAGGAACCACATTGTGCGCTGATACTGCCGAGGTTTCGAGCCCCAGTTTTGTCATTCCACAGCGTGACTGGGAGCTGCTAGAATTCACAGACTGGCGTGAAAGAAGGAGCAGAGAGTCTGCGGCCTCTCGAGGGCTTCGAGGAGCCTAACTTTAATTTAGAAGTACTAATAGATTATTGATTTAAGCAGGATGACTGACTGTGCACAAATCAATAACAGAGCACCTCTGCGTCTCTCCTAAATATCAAAAATTACTATTGAAAAGAAATAGTCATTTTCATCTCTTTTTTTCATTAAAAAGAAAAAGAAAGATTTAATAAAGTTTGCCTGGTCCAGCAGGAACTTGTAGGTATTTGCTTTGGAAAGGYTCTGAAATGGGTAATGATCATCTTGGACATGGTCTTGTTTTATGTTGTATTGGATCACCTGTGGGTTTTTGTTGTTGCTGTTGTTTTACTTTTGTGTTTTTTCACACAAATCTYATTTAGGCACCCACATAAATTGCTCCTGTTGGAAAGATATTTATTTGCTTACAATGAACGCCTTCAGTATTGAACTCTCGCATATATATATTTCTTTTTCTCAACAAATGTCTGCCCTTGAAGTTGGTAGTGGCTTAACTCACGTGAAAATAGCAGCTATTGGCCCTTCCTTAACAAGTAATCAAGAGTGGTATGATGCTCAGTGATCCCCTCTGAATTCTGAAGAACACTACTTGGTGATGAATCATGAGTTTAATACAACTATATCATCTTAGTAATCTGAAAAATATCATGTACAGTAAATCTTGTCTGAAATTTTCCATTGATTCTTCAAGGCCTGCTGTTAGTACTCTTGAGATTTAAGTCTGCAGATAGTGCCTTATAATTCTGGATAGATCTGAGTTCACAGATTCTGTCATTTCTGTGTATCTGTTGAAAAGTTAGAGGGATTTATCTGAGAAGCCACAGAACAAGTAAGCGAAACATGAAAATGTATTGCACAACCACAATAAATGTGAAGAACGATGACAGCATATCACACAAAACTAATGCAGATGGTTCAAAAAGATCTAGTTCACATGTCTTATCTCATGTCTGAGAGCTTTCTTGTCCTTTCCCTGAAAGGGATACCTCCTCAACAGGTGCAAAACAAATGGTCATCCAGAAATATTAAGGCAATAAGGGGATGTGGGGTCAGAACGTATGGAAGTGGCTTTTTCTCAGAGAGGTTACCTGATATTACAATGCTAAAGTTTATTAAAAGTGTTGCTGGGTTGTGCTGTAAACAAAATAGTTTTGTCTTTTTTTTTTTTTCTTTAGTTCCCCTTAATTTCTACTAGGAAATGAATGAACATTTATTACACACAAAAAAAAATGGCCCGGTTTTATAATCTAGAGTAAATAATTGATTCTTTAAAGTTCATTAATGAATTATCTTTTTTTTTTTTTCTTTAGTTCCCCTTAATTTCTACTAGGAAATGAATGAACATTTATTACACACAAAAAAAAATGGCCCGGTTTTATAATCTAGAGTAAATAATTGATTCTTTAAAGTTCATTAATGAATTACTAAATCACATTTTCACTTCTTTTTTTTTTTTCTCTTTTGTAGCAGTTGAAACGCAGAGTACCAGTTCTGAGGAACTTGTTCCGAGCCCTCCTTCACCACTTCCACCCCCGCGTGTTTACAAGCCCTGTTTTGTCTGTCAGGACAAGTCATCTGGATATCACTATGGTGTCAGTGCTTGTGAGGGATGCAAGGTGAGTGCCAAAACCCCCCTTCCTTTTTATAGTGCTGCATTTCAGTTTAGAGAGGGGCTGAGCAGTGAAGTGTGGTGGGACTTGATTCTGTCCAAAGACACCAGCACCTTTGCTCATGTGAATTAATTCTAACGTATCAGTAAAACTGTGAAAATTGCTATGATGCCTGGAATTCTTTCCCTTCGTTGCTTCTACCAAAGTCAGAAGATTTCTGTAGGTATGAATGGATCTTTGTGCATAATGAAAAGCGTAATGTGAAAGTGCTTCAAGACTAGTCTTTGTTTTCTCGTACATCAAGTATAACCTCGGGATATCCATGGCCATTTTCTTGCTTTCTGTGTGTGCTGCTGCCTCATGTGTCTCAACAGGATGGAATTTTGGGAGAGGATCTGATGATCTGGAAATTTTTGGCATAGTCTCTAACTCCAAACTCATCTCAAGAGTTTGAGAACAGATTAGCAGGGTGGTATTCACTGAATTTAATCAGGCAGACTACAGTGTTGGCATTCGGGGTATGTCTGTGTGCTGCTTTCCAGTACTGTGGTTGCCAGACTGTGAATTGACTCTCCTTTGGATACAGTAATGTGATATGCAGGTCTAAAGTGGGGAATGTATCAACAGATGAGATAGACATCAGAGAGGCAATGTCAGCTGAGTCATGTGCCTTGTGTCAACTGCTGGAGGTGCATGCGCCCTGAGGAGCATGTGTGAAGGGCTAAGGCAATGGTGGAAGTCCTAAAGAACAGATAACACAGGGCAGCTGGTCTCACAGCTCACTTTGGTAGTTATGGTAGCCTGATACAACATGGGTTTTGCAGCAACTAAGCAGAAGATCCATGAGTTTAATCTTCTGAATTAGAATAATTACCCGTAGTGCTTAGCACAATGGTAATCTTAATTCATAACCACAATATGACAGGTGCGACCTCCATATAARTGAAATTGTAGAGTAAATGAATGGAAAGCCTGGTTTGGTGCTTAATTTGTATGAAATATTACAGTATTTTTCTGATATTGTATATTTAGGCATTTTKGCATTATTCTTTTATCTCATATCTTCCCCCATGCTAGTGAATAAAAGATCATAGCCCTGAGTTTGTGCTGCTAGCCAGGAAGCTGCAAGGTTACAGTCTGGTTCCCTGTCTTTTTTAATTTCTATTTTTTCTAATCCATCCTCTAATCTCCACAAAGTTGTGGAAAGTAACTAGGTAAGCTCTCCTTGCTTTAGTATCTCTTTGATATTGAGGTTTTGTTTGGAGATCATGTCTTTAGGTTTTTTTTTCTTTTAGTTGACACAAAATTATTGACATTGCAATATCTGATAAGAAGAATGTATGATAGAAATATGCTRTTGGTGATTTCATTAAACAGGAAACCATACACATGTACTACAGCACAAACAGTCATATCATTTGCTTACCYACACACTCCCTTGAAGCATAGAGGCTGTAGACTGTGTAGTTGCAGGCTCTGGTAGAAAGGTTCCTTAGACTTCATTATTTTTCAAAAATAAACTGAAGCGCCCTGTAGGGCTTTTAATAACATATGGTAAAGCATTTTCATAAATAATTAAAACAAGACCGCACTTACCAAAATGTCTGAGCAAATCCAGCTTGTAATGTGTTAATCATTATTTAGCAAAAAATAGTCATGTTCACTCATTTGCTAATTTGCAAAATAGGGTAATTCAGCACTTTGCAATAATTATTGTAAAAAAGAAAAACAAAAAGATGACTTACATACAAAACCTGTCAATTTGTGAGAAATAACAAGGTTCCAAAACAATAACCTGAACGTTAGAGACTGGTTTTACTTTGGTGAGTTGACTCAAGCCTTCAGCAGGTTTGACTAGGGTGCAAGGAATCTGTTCCACTCTTTGGATTAGCTCTCTTAGTTCACCCACTAGGCACTGGCAAACAGTATGGTAAGATCGTAGAGTCAACCAGTAATCCCTTTGGGGGCAAAGTCATGTGTCACATTTGTTGATAAAAACTGAGCCTTCAGGTGAACAGAAGTGGTGTGCTGCATGACAGCAGGATGTGACCACAGCACCTGAGCCATCTTCAGCATCCTCCACGCTGGCAATTTCTRCTTTTTCTCCAAATAATGTTACCCTTTTCTCTTGAGTACTCTTGAGTACTTGTGTGTTGATGGTCTGTTTTTCTTTCTCTTGGTCTTTGTTCTACACTTGCTTTCACACATACAATGCTTGCTCCTAAACTGTAAGAAAGCTGCCAGCTTGCACTCCTTTTTCCAGCTATCTAGGCACCYACCTAGATACACAAGTGCTCAAATCTTCTTCACCATCCATTCCCAGTGTCAGCTCTTCATTTATGCTTCTCTTTCTGCCCAGCTTTTTTCATTATTAGAAAATCAGCCAGGTGTCTCTCAAGCTTAAGCTTGTTTGCTCTGGGTTTCTGTCTTTTCAGTTGGTTGACACTGGTATATAGGAAAGTATGAGTTTCATCTAAGGCGTGTACTACCACACTGTAGTTTTGTGCCAATTCTCTGGAAATGGTAAGATGGAAGAATTCACATTATAGCCTTTCCTCTCRTTAGAAAACATATATATTTCTCTGTTGCCTAAACACCTACTTTCACACAACTTCAAAGAATTGGATTTTCTTGGAGACTGCTGCCTTCAGTTGCACCAGAAGTGACCAACATGTTGGAAAGATGCTRGGGTGGGGAGAGAAAACCTGGCAGTAGTTTAATTACAGAAAGCCATTTTCTTGAGAAACTTGATGATAATATCATTCTAATCAAGTGTGAGGATTTTTTTTCTCTATCAGACCTTGTCTGATTGTTCCTTCTTCACACCTCTTTCCTTTCCACCGTTTTTCTTGATCCCATTTGCTCTTTGTTCTCCGAGTTTAAATCTTGATCTCTTTCCTTTTTTTTTTTTTCCTTTTGCTTTTGCACCACCCTCTACTCTGATAAGCATCTCTCCAGTCTTTTTCCTTTCTCCTTTCTAAGTTACCTTTCCCTTCAATTTCCTGGCAATCTTGTTTGTGGAAATAAAAACAAAAAGGTTTCCTTGGATCATACTTGCCTCTCTCATTAGGGCTTTTATTCTTACTCCTTTGGTTCTCCTGGACTGGCTCTCCCTTGGTTTTCTGCGGGTTCTCTGCTTCCTTCTCTTTTGCCTGCCCGTGTTGAGCCCCAGGGAAGCTGCCATCGCTGTGGTCATCAGCAGCCTCCTTGTAGCACAGTCGAGGATAGAGCTCTCTCTCCTTGAGGCTTGCAGGTGATTCCTGCCTTTGATTCAGCAACTTTCTTCCTCCTGGCTCCCAGGGCTCTCCAGGTTCACCTCCTACCTCCTTCATTCTTTATTTGATGTCTCTTTAAATGGCTCTATCCACTTCCTGAGGTTCTGTCCTTTGGTTTTCTATCCCAAAGCATCAGCTACTGAACCGCTTTGCACTGGACCAGTGGTCAGTGTGCCAATGGCCTGGGGTAGGATATGCCAATAYTTTGCTAGTAAATGGCCTATTCTTAATGGGGACCATTGCAGCAGTGAGCCCTTGGAGAGCTCTTGACATTTATTATGGCCTCACGATGCTCAGCTTGCGAACCACTTCACCGAGAACAACTTCTTTCTCAGCTGTCACCTACCTATGGATGATTTCTGAAGTTATTCCTGTGGTTCTGACTTCTGGAGTACTGCGTCCAGTTCTGGGCTCCCCAGTACAAGAGGGATGTGGAGCTGCTGGAGAGAGTCCAGCGCAGGGCTACCAGGATGATCAGAGGCCTGGAACATCTGCCCTATGAGCAAAGGCTGRGRGAGCTGGGCCTGTTCAGCCTGGAGAAGAGGAGGCTGAGGGGGGACCTGATCAGYGTGTATAAATACCTCAAGGGAGGCAGTGAGGAGGAGGGGGCGGCCTCTTKTCAGTGGTGGMCAGYGATAGGACTAGAGGAAATGGCTTCAAACTGAAGCATCGGAAGTTCCACAGGAACTTAAGGAAGCATTTCTTCACTGTGAGGGTGACAAAGCACTGGAACAGGCTGCCCAGAGAGGTTGTGGAGTCTCCTTCTTYGGAGATCTTTAAAACCCGCTTGGATGCAGCCCTGTGCCACGTGCTCTAGGTGACCCTGYGTGAGCAGGGGGGTTGGACTCGATGGCCTCTGAGGTCCCTTCCAACMTTGGGCATTCTATGATTCCCTTACCATCTTAGCCTGGTGTGCCCTCCTGCTCACTGGGACTGTGCCCTTCTGGTCATGTTTGACTTTCTTCATGGTCTTTCTAGTTCCTTCTACTCTTTCCCTTGCTTTCCCTCCACACTGTTAACCTTGGACCTTACTTTTCTGTGTGCCTGGGGACAACCTCCTGTCCTCCCCGTCAAACACTTTCTCCTTTTAGATGTTCTGGCCCCCAGTTCTTCAGGTGACCCTTCTCTCTACTGCCTATCACAGTCCTCAACACTGGCTCCCAGCACAAACACTGCTGCGTGCCTTGCTTTGATATTCTGCTGTTCTGCCAGTGAAAGATTAGGAACTGTCTAAATACCTTTTAAGCTCTCTCTTGTTTCATAATTTCACTGTTTTAATGTGTTTGGCCCCACAATTTTATCTGTGACAATAGATTTAGGGTACCTTGCTGCCTGCTTTCCAAACGTGGGATGTAACAGAGAGATTTCAGCAGGTTGGTACCTTACACTTCTGCTCACTTTGGTCGGTCAAATTCAGCAGTCAGGTTTTTATTCTGGTTGTTGGTTCGAAAAAAATGAGCTTTATGTTTATTTCTGGATTTTGTACTGCAAAAAGCAAATACATATTGTAGCCTCTCAGTAGCTTTGTGCATACAGAAATCTCAAAAACGAATTGATCTTCACAGCACAGTTGTAATTTGTAAGGGAAATTCCGGAGGCAGCCCATCGTTCCGTGTGTAAAATTTGGTACATTTACAATATTCGGCTTCCTCACAAGTTTTCCATTTCGAAAACCCCGTGGCATTTCCGAGGCAGGCTTTGAAATTCACTCGCTTGTTTCGTGACTTCAATGAAAGGCGCTTCTAATCTTTTCCTTTCGCCGCTGCCCGGTGTCGCGGGCGCTGCCGGACGGCACGCAAGCGAATTCCGCGCGCGGGGAGCAGCGGCGCCGGGTCACCCAGCTGCTCGCGGCGCTCACGGGGCCCTCACAGAAAGCGCAGGCCGCTGCTGCTGGCCGGGCTGCGGGCAGGGCCCTCGGCGCGGGGGGCTGCGTCCCCACAAAGGCCTCTTTGTGTGGGGAGGAGGAGGAGGCTGAGCGGCCTCTCCRGGCCTTGTCCCTTGTTTAAGGGCTGGCTCCGGCCTGGGCCTGGGCACCGGCCCAGGGGAGGCAATGGCGGCGGCGGCAGGGACAGCGCAGAGCGTCAGAGGGGTCTGGTCGGTTACGATCGACCCCTTGGGTCTGAATGGTCAGGGTCTCTCCTTGCTGCTGATGGACAAAAATGGGAATAAATCCAGTGCAGGACTGCGTGTGCTCACATGGGGCTCTTGCCCTGGAAGCAGGATCAATCCTTCCTCTAGAATTTTGGTATAAAACCATATCCAATGAGGGGACATTAAATTAAAAGGATAGCCATGGTTCATGTATGCTCAGAGATCTCCAGATATGAAAAGAGTATGTCTGCTTGTTTGACGCCTTCCCAACTCAAGTCATTCTTTTATTGCAAAGACTTTTAGCACTATGAAAAACAAGCATTGCTGTACACTGTAAATTTTAGGACCCTAACTTCTTAAACTGACTCCTGCAGATAWGGATATATGCATGTGAGAGAGAAGAAAAAGAAGATGAAACAGTATTTGTTTCATCCAGATTTGTTGACCCGCATGGACGTGTAGCTCAGGCCCCTTCTCAGCCCTTCCTGACTTGCAGATGCCGTGGGGGGGTGTCCGGCCTATTGACTGCAGGCCCAGGTTAGCTCCCTGATCTGGAASGGCAGCCCCGCTCCACAGTCAGTGGAGAGGAGCCCCCCCAGTGGATCATGGAGAGCCCCTAGCCCAGCTCACTGCCCAGAGCAGCCTGTCCCCATGAGCAGGTGAGTTTGGTGCCCAAATCACAGCCKTGGGGAGAATCTCCATGATGCCCCTCTGGACACTGCAAGCGGCTTCCGGAGCATTGGGCAGAGGCTCCCTGGCTGCAGCCCATGAATCCACAGGACGTGATCAGGAACTCGTCTGCAAATGCTGCTAATCACCAGTCAGAACTGTTTCTGATTTAGATACATTACAAAGATATGCCGTGCTCTGCAAAAACATGATGCAGCAACCTAAAATGGTGCAGGGAGTGTTCTAACAGAGTCTCTTTTGTAGAAGTGTCCTTCAGGAGAGATGCCTTTTTCTTCTAAGGCCTCTTAAATCTTATGGGGGGCAGATTTACATTTGTTCAGGTAGTTCTGATTTTGTAGATCTTAAATTCTTTTTGATAAGCACACTCTTGCACATGTTAGCTTCCAGCTATAATGTAATTACATTTTAGCCTATATTTATGCCCCTTGCTGGGAATAATGATCCAGATACAGAATTTTCTCTAAGTTAGAAGTAAAAACAAACCTTGTAAAAGCTGCCAACTGCTATTCCATATTTTTGATTGGCATTTTTATGGTATGTTTTTATCACCTAAAACTCATGTAAAAGTAAGATATGGGAAAGAAAGTAAGAAATGAAAAGAAAATGGAAGTTAAATTAATGAAAAGAAAGTAAGGAAAAAAGAAAAAAGGAATAAAGAAAAAATAAGTGCATAGTTGAAAATATCTCTGCTATAGAGAGCATGTGAATTGTAACAAGGAAAGAAGTTAGACTATGTATTTGCATGTGTGCAATTGTGAAGTGTTCTTTCAGTTCAAAGTAAAGTACAGATCAGCTTGGATGATCAAGCTGTATTTGTCTCCATTTAAGCTGCATTAGTAAGCGTTAGTACAAGCAGTTCACATACATGCTGTCGTTCATGCACAGCAATGAAAAATTCCCCAGGTCATGGAAAATTGTTCCTAGTTTTAGCTACATCAACAGTAATTTTTTAGAGGATGGTGAGAAAATGTATTTCAGGCTATATTTCTGCATCTGTAGGTATATCAGCTCATCTCAAACTGTGCGCCCTTTGCAGTGTAGCAGTATGTTGAGCCATAAGGAGCAAAATGCAAGAAGAGGTGAAGGTGACTTAAATGCAATACTGAAAAACTGGAAATGTTTATATATTTCAGACAAGCAAAGGAGATCTGATTGTTTTAATGATCTAACTTCAGTGCTTAAAATAATAAAAAAGGAAAACCAAGTTTCCGTGAAAAAGGTTCTGTTTCCATAAATTCTCAGTTATTTTTTCTGCTTGCTTATAAGCAAAAACTTTCCCCCAATACTTTTTTTTTTTTTCATTTTTTATGCTGTATTTTTATTGGAAGCCCACTGAGAGCAACTAAAAATGATTAAATAGATGGAATTGGGAACAAGATCTTTGTGTTGCCAGATATTTGAAAATCCCTTTTCCAAGCTGTGCGAGTGGCATGAAGTGAAGAACAAAATTAACTGCTGATCTTGTCGGATAAGAAACATGCCCAGATATCCAAAATTACTTTATAACYGTGCTAACCACGCTGTTGCAGCTATTTGCAAGCACGAGGGCTAGAGTCCGGTAGAAACAGCAATTGGAAACAACTCCTTTCCTTCACCTAAGCCATCAAATAGCGACATACAATGGTCTGGATTAAATCTCATACTCCTTTTTTGTGCAAAATTCCTGACTCGCTCAGCGCAGCCTTTCTTAGGAAAGGAGAGCGGCACCCTCTGAAACGAGGCTCAACAAGGACGGTCCCCGGGCTTGTTTTTGAGCTCRGTTTGGTCCTGCAGAGCGACCATTTCCATCATCCTCTGGTGTCCTCAGGGTGGTTTAGGGGCCACAAGAGTTAACTAACGTAGACRTGGACTCTCCCATCCTTCCTGCATCGGCCACAGTGCCCATGACAGCCCCTAAGAGCTTTCCTTAATACAGAGGGAGCCTTAATGCCTGCTGACCTTGGTCTACCATTTCAGGGTGTCTTTTTTTGTTTGTTTTCTCCCACTAACTTGTCCATAATAGCTATAATTTGTTCCTTATTATTAAACTGAAATTGCAGATCTTCCCCTTGGAACAGGTACTGTAAAACGTAGAAAGAAACTTAGGGTTTGCCTGTGCATGTTCCTGTTATTCCTGAAGTTAAACCACAGCTCCTGGCACCAAGATAGGTACTAACGAGTGCCTGTAAATGCTTTTTCTTGTACATGCAGCACATTTGACTTTTGCATTTTCACTGGAGAGAAGAGAAAAAAAAATGTTTTGTTCCAATCATTTGTCATCCTTTGAATCAATCTCACAGCTCCCCATTGGTTTAAGGACCACATGTGGCCTTTAATTATAGATGTGCAGTACAGTCTGTCCTGTGCACACCCCCAAAAGTCATTACACTGTGGGGAAAAAAATGCAGTTTTTCACCATATTTAATACACTGTTTCAGAATATGTTAAGACGTACTGTTTGCAGAGATCATGCAGTAGATAAGGGAACATAGGTATCTGATCTTGGAAAAGAAAWTCTCTTTTTTTTATTAACAATAGTAGCCTACATCTATTTTTCTATCAAGTACTTCAAGGTTTCCTGACTGGCACAACTTACAGAACTAGATCCAAAATTCATGGTTTTCATAAGCGTATGAAATGGAATGTACCCATTCGGTAACTTGTTTACTTACATGTCTAGTATATATTCAGATRCTCTTTGTTTGCCACTGATTAGATGTATTTTGGGAATTATACCTATCTCTATTTTCTGGTTTTTGTAAACCACCACCTGGGCCACAAGCGCTCAGCTTCCCAGTTTGCAGAAATTCCCTGTTTGGCCAAAAAATGTGACCTTCCCTTGCTCCCTGTGCCTTATCGACTGACCTGCTCATGGAAACAGAGCTCCTTTTCAGTCCCGAATGAAACGCTCCTTTGAGGAAATTTCCTAAAGGGGTGTTTTCTTTAGCTCCTTCTGGGAACACAGTGCAATTGGATTTGCAGCGTGGCTGGCAGAGCCGTTCGGCTTTGCCAAGCCAGAGCTGCGCTCTGTGAAATCTCAGCCTTGTGCTGTAGCCCAGGGAAGCCAGCGGCAACGCAGCCCTCCAACATTCAGTACTGCCCGTAAAGTCAGCCTTACAGGTTCGTTCCTCAGGTTGTTCGTTGTATCTGTTCTTCTTTCTGTCCGCTCACAAAACAAAATGCATGTTTCAGAAAATAACCCTGTTCCCGTTATGAGCAGCCCGTCAAAAAGCAGGAAGTATCAAAGTGTACCCGTGTGTTTATCTTTTCCCCTGTCTGGCTCCATTTGTAAGTATTGATGTTTGGTGTTTCTCAAGTTCATTAGAAAGTACAGACAAGTTATGTCCTTTTTTAAAATATGTTTTATACTATTTGGCAGACTTTCCATACACAAGGAGATAGTGCTAGTGATGACATCTCTAATGCTGCTCAGTACTCACTCAGAAAAAATGTTTTTTTGTGTGTTAAAGAAGCCGTGCTGAAGCTATTCTTTTGCATTTTCAGGGCCTGTACTTATAAGTTGTTCTGCCCTTTGGTAATATGCAGGTGGTCCTGAAATTTTGACAGCTCAGTTGTCRTGTGAGAACATGTTTTGTGTATAAAATTTGTTGCGGCCACATGGCCACACTTAAAATTTTTCATTTTATCTATTTTACTGGAAAAATCGACTGTGCCATTCAAACGTCATTCTCATAATACTCTGCTTTTATTATTACTATTTTCAAAAAAAAAAGGAAGAAAGAAAGTCCTAGGTGACCAGGAAAGGTGAAGCATGGTGACCAACAACTGAATTCTAAGACTTTAATCCTACCCCTCCTCACTCACTCTGCCTGATTTTGGTAGACTGGAAGAATGAGCGTGTTACCCAKCTCTGTGCTTAAATCCGACTATCGACTACAGTCTGGCAGGAGGGGAGAGCRTCCTGCTAAGGTTTCCTCTGGCAGGCTGCTCATCCGTGGCTCGTGGAGCTGCCCTGGCCGGTCTGCTGTGCATCCAGGTGCTCCAGGGCTGCTCCATGCCCGGCTCCCGCTGCCTGTGGCGGGACGAGCAGCAGTGTCCCAAGCCTGGCGGAGCGGGGCGGCCCTGTCTGCCTTGGAAGTGGATACACAGCCCACCCCCATCACTCTTAATAGAATCTGCGCTTCTTTCCAAGCTGGTCCAGCTCATCTCCCTGCTGTCGCTGTCTGTAATGAGTTTCAGCTGCTGGGTGGAAAGGTAATTTTCCTTGACTGCTGCCAGGACTAGAGAGCCAGAGTTAAATATTTGTGGGTGTTTAACTCTATTTTCTCGTTTCCAGGCATCAGAGCGTTGCTAAGTTTTGCACTTTATGAGATTCTAGCGGGTGGCTCTGGATTAACGAAGAGCATGGAGTGGTTGGTGCGAGATACTACTTGCCAGATTTCAAGGGATTTCATGCAGCATATTTGTTTAGAGATGAGCTGTCAAAAGTGCTTGCAAAATAAAAYGTGGGGGGATAACGAACGTATGCTGACGAGCCGCTCAGATGGGTGCCTGAAAAACGTATCATGAGGCGTCATGCTCAAGACATCTGCTTTGTTTTGGAGTGTTTATGTAGGTGTCCTCTCTCTGGAATATTTGCAGTCTGTTTCTCCGTTGGTTTTGTACATCCCTTTATCCTTATGTGAAAGCTTCTCGTGGGTTGCAGACTGGGGAAGGTTTAAACGCCTCTCGGGCTGCATAAGGACAGGGAAAACAGGCAAGTGTTTGGGAAGAGGCACATGCAGGGAAGCAGCAGAGCGTGGGCCGGCCCTCGGCCTGCCCTGAGAGCGGGGCCTGGGAGCCCCACACACGTGCAGCTCGTCTCGGGGACAGAAGCACAGACTGGTGGAGGCTGGAAGGGACCTCTAGAGACCATCTAGTCCAACCCCCTGCTCCATCCAGCAGGGACACCCAGAGCATGGGGCACAGGGCGGCATCCAGGCGGGTTTGGAAGATCCCCAGAGGAGACTCCACAACCTCCCTGGGCAGCCTGTTCCAGGGCTCCGTCAACCTCACAGTGAAGAAGTTCCTGCTCACATGGAGATGGAACTGCCTGTGTTGCAACTTACACCCATTGCCCGTTGTCCTATCACTGGCCACCACCAAGAAGAGTTTAGCCCCTACCTCCCTATGTTCTCCCTTCAGGTATTTTTACATGTTGATAAGATCCCCTCTCAGCCTTCTCATCTCCAGGGAAAAGAGGCCCAACTCACTCATTTTTTCCTCGTACAAGAGATGTTCCAGTCCCTTAATCATCTTTCTTGCCCTCCACTGGACCCTCTCTAGAAGCCCCACATCCCCGTTGTCCTGGGGAGCCCAGAACTGCTCCCAATACTCCAAGTGCGGCCTCACCAGAGCTGAGTAGAGGGGCAGAATCCCCTCCCTTGACTGCTGGCAACATCCTCCTGATGCAACATCCTCCTGATGTGACCGTCTCCATGCCCCCCATGGCTCATCCCTGCATCCCGTGAGCATCCTTGTGCACCCTGCGAGCATCCCATGCACTCCATGAGCATCCCCATGTGCTTTGGGTCCTGTGTAGGGAGAGAGGGAAGGAAACAGCTGGCTCTACACCGGCTGTGCATCTTGCTGCTGGAGCAGGGGGAGCTGTGATCCAGGCAGCTTGCAGGCATGTATAAATATTTGTGGCATCGTTTGCATTATTATTTCAGTCGGGCTATAAACATTCACTGCTGATAGTAGGCTGGAAACCAGCAAGTCTATAAATTATAGACAGCAGGGAAGTGCAAGGTGTTTTTAATTGACTGCCGAGGTATGAAAGTCCCTGTGTCTCCCTCCCGTTAAATAAATGCAGCACCAGACGCATGTGGGAACTTTGTGAGTCACCTTGGGTAAGATGAGAGAGGAGGAGGAGGAGGAGGAGGAGGAGGAAGCAAAGCTTCCTCACGTGGGTAAGTGCCTCGGCACCCACGCACGCCTCCTGCCTCCCATATAAGTTGCATTCCAGCTTGCTCTTTCCTCTCTGCATATTTCTGCCTCTGCCAACAGCTAAATGGAGGGGCTGTGTTGAGCAGCTCGGGGYTGCAGTGTGGTTATTTGGTAGCCAACGTGACTCTTGTTCTTGTCCTGCATGCTGTGGGGATCTACACGCTGCTGTGTGGGGACAGCCCCGTGGGGAGTTTTATCTGTACTGGGAGAGCTGCTGCTTTGTTCGACTATCTCCTGGGCAGCCTTCTTCTCTTTACAGTTCTCTTTATGGAAAAYAGAAAATCCTGCATATGTCCGTGGTGATGTTACGCCTGAAATATTATCCCCCCAACCCCAATGGATAAAAAAGAGACCCGCTGAATTAAGAGCATAAACTAATGTGAGTTATGGATTTGGGGGGTGACAGTTCTGAAAGTCTTCCCTGACGCTGTGTTTCCATGCAAGAGAGCAGCTACATAAATGGCTCGGAAAAGTGTCATTCCTTACGAAGAAATACTGCGCTTAATTAATTCTTGCTCCTGGGAGGTCAACCTAGGGCACTCATTATAGTCTTAATTGGTGGTATAAATCCTGAGGCACTGGAGGAGAAGAGGAAGAAAAAGAAAACGATGAGCAGTTAACGATACATAACCCTTTGGGTAAGTGCTAGCTGCTTGTACTACCACCTCACTGGCATTTAATGRTTTTAGTGGGTTATAGGGCTGGTCCTCCACAAATCAGGCTAAAGGACATCTGCATAAGCAAAAATAAAAGAAAAACAGCAAAACGCAGTAACTCATTGGTGTGTTTTCTGAGTTAGACAGCATGAAGTAGCTCAGTGCTTTTCAACTCAGAGAAATGTTTCTTTGATCTCCCGTTAGTCATATTAAATTATATTCATTACACTTCCCATCTGGAGTTTCCTAGCAGGCCAAAAAGCATCCCATCGATATTTCTGAAGGAAGTTAACTGTAACTTTTTAATTGTATACATTTCATTTCCTTTTTCTCTTTTTTTTTTAATTTGAAGAAAGCAGATGGAAGTGCATAACCCGCTCCTTCCTCTCGGTTTAAATTACTGAAGTGAAGCAGCGGAAAATCTCAGCCGCTCCTTCTCCTCACATATTGTTTCAAGGTGATGACTGCTCTGTCTGGAGACTTTGACATGTTTGCTAAAAAGGTCAGGAGTTCAGTGAAAATCGAAGTTGTGGAAAAAGCCACGTGTGCTCGTCAGGATGCTGCAGGACTCTGACTGGAGCAAGTTGCTGCCGATTACGCTTGAAAGGATGAAGCTCACCGGCTTCGAGGCAAATWGCCATCGTTTTCCATCGTGTCCTGTTGGGAAGATCCCTCTGTCGGTAGCTGCCTTTCTGCCAGCTGGCGAGAAGRACAGTGCTTCAAACTTGTAGGAAAAAAAAATGATAAGAGTTTTGTCTATCTTGGGCATGTTTGTAAGGTCGAGGCAGCTTTGTGGATCGAGCAGAGGTGGTAGTGCAGGGTACTGTGAAACACGGGTTCCATTTCTGCCTTACCGGTGGCCAAAGGCTGATTGCTGTTAGTACCCCCTGAATAATTTCCTTCAAACAGTTGCTGAAATTATTTTGTCCTTTCCCTCTGAGGTCCACAAGATCCTCTTCACCTTAAAAACAAACAGGTTTTATCAAATGTGGCCTCCCTTGCTTTGCTGGAGAGTTTCCTGCAGTTGCGGATGAGCGTTCCCACTTCAAGAGCTTGGAGAAGGGTGACCGTCGCTTGGCGGAGCGACGCCGGGGCCGGGAGCGCAGGCGCAGCTCGGTGCCGCGCGCTAGGTGTGCTCTGCACGTGCTGCCCTCCAGCACTGCTCGTTCGTGCRTTTTGCAAAGACCCAACTGCCCTGCGCTGGCGTACGGCGGCGCACGCGGCAATAAACCTTCCTCGACTTGCTCGTGTAGCCGCTTCCGTGGTTTCCAGCCAAGGGGCTGCATGGTTAGTTTGCTTACTCCCAAAGCCATGATTTCTGAAGACGTCCTGGAAAAGTTCTGTGCAACTCTGAATACGCTCATTTCGATCTCCTCCTCACCGCTTTTGCGGTTTTTATTTATGAGGTCTTGTGTTCCGTCTGCAGCCATTTTGTAGCATCTTTTTAGCTATTTTATAGCTTCTTTTCCCTGTCTTTCATAAACCTTCCATTGCAAGTGGATGTCATTGGACTTTATACCAGATATGCTTGATTAACAATTAAAAGTTGCATTTTGTCTCATCTGACCTGACTGCAGATCCCTCCTGAGACTGGTCATTCCTTGTAAAAAAAGACTGCAGCAAAAATATGGCAGATCGTTGTTTTGTTCATTAATGCAGCTGTGTAGTTCGCCAAACGTGGACAAAGTGAGATGGTGCAGGACACAAAATGTCTCTGCTGATGCTCCAGAGAGAGCAGGACCCAGGTCCTTCTTATCTTAGCTGGATAAGTTTTACAGGGTGAGCAGGGTAGAGGGTTACTTAAATGGCTAAAATAAACAGACTGAAGTGAGGCTCTGCACCGTGGACAGATTAACTCAGTAAAAAGGTACATATTTACACAGTCCCTATTTCACAGTGTCACTAATGGCAGAAGTCTCAGATATGCCGTGGGCTGGATTTTGTTTGTTTTGTTATTGTTAGTTCATTTTTCCCCAAAAAAGTAATTTATCAATGACTTGATAGACTAATGCAGAGAAGTGTTTCCTCCTCCTGTGTTCCTTTGGGGTCTGTAGTGGCAGGACACCTCACTTGGAAGCTTATTGTGCAGATTTACCGAAGAATGACCTAAATCTGCTGGAGTCCTGGATGGCTGACTGTGTTTGGGGATAATCAAAGCTGAACCAGATGAACTGAGCAGGCTGTTTAAACAGATTGAGCCAGCAATAGCCCTTTCTTTTGATTACCCTATCTCTGGCTTGMAGTGCAATTCTTCAGCTTGTAAGCCTGCTACATCTGTGAATAAGATTTGGCATACTCGATGCTATCAAAATATTTTAAAGAAGCTGTTAAGACCAAATGATCCTCCTTTCCACGTGACGTGCATAATTTTAGCTTTAAATCATGTGACTTGCCAAAATCCACTGTGAAGTAAAGAAGAGAGAATTGATTAGCATAGCAGTTCATGGGAACAGTTGTGYAAGACTTCATAAGCTTGAACATTTAATATTATTTTGAGAGCTTATTCATAATGACTTCCTTTATACTCAGATAACCAGCGACATAATGGAGTTCAGAGTATTATTGATATATTTAATAAGCTCTGAGAGCAGCGCTGCTCTGTATTGAGTTCTTTAATTTTTGACACAATGACAGACGGATAACACAGGGCTCAATGGTGGGGTGGGGATTTTKGGCCTCATGTTGAAGCTACATTGGCTAAATAGGTTTGGTTTTAAGCACTGGACCTGGTAAGGCATCTTTATTTGCCGCTTCATACCATGTGGTTTCACGTATCGCGCTCTGYTTTCAGCGCAGCAGATAAGATACCAACACAATTAAAAGTGAAAAATAATCTGCCCRCGCTGCCAGTGGTGAACGCTCAGAGAACACACGCTGATACAATGGATTTGTGAATAATTTATACTCGGCGTTTTCCCCTGCACTCGGCAAATGAGGACGCCTGATGCGGCATGGTCAGAAGGATCCTGTCTCTGTCAGCCATTAAGATAACAAGATTGGTGGCCGGGGAGGGGCAGGAAAGGTGAGGTTAGAAACTGAAATGGGGGCCCAAACTGTTGCGTGTGAAGGATGCCCATGAAAGCAGCTTAGGAAGGGGGCATTAATTCAGAAGCACCACGTCTGTGAAGCTCTGGTTGCCTTCACGAGAATAAAACCACGAGATCCGTGCTTATTTCCAAAGCTGTGGATGGAAGGAACGTTAGAGCAAATCACTGTTCTTGATAGGTCTTCAGTAGCTTCCTTTAAATGCAAGTACTTTGTAGGTGCTGTCAAAACCAAATATGTATCACTGAATTATTTTATGTTTCACAGTTTGCGTTTTCTTTATACACATACATAATGCATTTTACATAACAAAGAATCATTTGCACTCATTTTTGGCACAGGAGCATCTCTTCTGCCATCACAGGCTGTTAATTTGGAAAGTATGTTAAAATATTTGCATTAAAAAATGCTCATTTAAATGTTCAGTACCTCAGCAGCCTAGATTCCTCACAAGGTGAACGTGTGACAGCAAAAAGCATCTTCAATTGCTGTTAGTTTCTAACAAGAGCCAATAGCCACTTAAAGATGATTAATTTATAAACAGCAGTGTTTAGCTGTCTCTGAAATTCCTGCCAACTTCTTAAAGTTAAGATTCATTCAAACTTTTTGTTTTTGTTTCTTTTGAGGAGGCTGTCAGGGTTGTGCGAACAGATGAGAAAACACTTGGAGAAAACTTGGGCCTGTTTCTAACTTTGCTGTAGTGAACCTAGAGGGGAAGAAAAGACGCCTATAAGCAGTGCTGAGCAGTGTTCCCCTCCTGCCAAAATCCTTCCTTCGCGAGGAGCTGGCAAGGAGGCATTAGATCCAGAAACAGGGTATGACAGAGAAGACTGGCCCCCTACGAAAGTATATTGACCGAGGCAGTAAAAAGGCTGTTATGCTGTACCTCTGTATTATACCTGCTTTGCTGCTTGGAAGCCAACCTTGACGTGATTTAAATGTGCTTTTCTGCTAAATCTGAAGGCAAATGTCCATCACTATATTCCGCAGTCTTTTTCCCGTGCTGCAAAGATGTGAGTTCCAAGAAGTGACCAGTAAAGACCTTGGCTGGAGTAAAGCCGAGTCTTGTCTGCTCTCCATCTTGCTGGAGTCTATGAAATGAGACAAGCAGGGGCAGCACTGTGCCACAGGCAAAGTATCATCTCCAGGGTGGTGGAACGAGCCAAATACTTGGGAGATAGGCAAGAATCATGGTCAAGTCCAGGCCTGTCAAATACCGCCTGCTGGGGGTGAGATCAAGGATGGCTGTTTTTAGGTTTTATCACTGTGTGAGATGTGAGTACACACAGAAATGCAGCCTACTTGGCAGGTATGTTTTCCTGGTGAGCAAGTATTTTTGTGAGCCTGCCATCAGATTTAAGAAACGGCCCTGGGCAGGACCCTACCTGCAGTGCCACCCGAAACTCCTCCCGCGCCGCGGGGGCCTGGTGGAGGCGGCCAAGCAAATGCTGTTCACCTCCTTTTGCTCTAGAAATGACCTCTTATTCACCAGGTGATGGATTTGTTTTGGATTTCTTTTTATGGAGAGAAGCAACATGTTGAAGTTGGACGTTATTCCTAATATTTGTCTGGAAAAGAGCTTAAGACTGAGTCTTTTCAGTGTCATATTGTTGTGCATTTAGTAGTTCATCTCAAACAGATTCTATACCATAGAAGAGTTCCTGAAAGAATTCTTAGAAGTTGGGCATATACCATTGGAAAACACATCCTTCTTTTAGGCAGCACCATGTCATACCTTTTTTCCTCTGAATATATTAACATTAACAAGTTTAGTTTTAATTTTCTCTGGTGAGTAAGTCCAGAAAGATAATCAAATGGAAAATATAATGGATGGAAGATATAAGCTTCCACAATTAATACTGCAGTCTGTAATTTTATTCTATATAGGCTGTTGGCTGGGGAGGTTCGACTGTTGAAAGAAGTCCCATGGAAGAGCTATCCCAGTGTAGACCTAGATACCTGCTCCTTCTAAGTTTGTTCTTCTTAAGCCCTTTGTATTAGCAGTGGGTTCATGGATGCTTGACATTTGCCATGTTCAGAAGCTGGGCGCCCTTCCTGAGGTTGGTGGTAGGGGCAAGGCTGTATGGTGAGAAGCGAGGCCACCGGCTCCGCTTCCCTTCCTCGTGGATTGTAATTACACCCTAGGCTAGAAGGATCACAGCGTCCGTGTCGAAATATCGGAACAAATGAGGGGTCGGTGGGTGCTGCGGGCTGTATTTTGGTCCCCGCGGGTTGATTTTGGGGAGGTCGTCCCTGCTGCGCTGTGTATTGGGTGACACTTGACGTGCGTGTTTCCTTCCGAGCGGTGCCCCTTTGGTGAAGCGGGAGCTGTCCGGGTGCGGAGGCCTCGGCCCGTGGGCTCTGCAGATCCCTCCCGGTGCTCAGCCAGGCACGAGGCGCTCGTTCTCGCTCACCCAGGCCGTTTCGCTTACTGCCTTGTCGGGCGGCTGCTCGGCTGTAAATCCATCGCTGCCCGACCTAGAGGTTGGTTTACATGCAGCAGGGCGCGAGGCCGAGGTGCCCACAGGCCTGTTACGCAGCGGGGCCTCCGCTGCCTCCGTGCAGCTGGAAGGGGGCGCTTGGAAACGGCCGCATGGTGAGTCCCGAGCCGGGAGGTTGTGACTTCTGCCAAAGGGCTAATCCTTGCAGTAAAACAACACAGATGCCATAGACTTCTTGCAGTTCTGGTTAGCGTGACCAACAAYGCTCCCAGAGCCAGGCTACGGGAATGGCAGAGCAGTACGTGAACAGTACTACGGTTTTGTAGCAAGTAAACAAATGTACATACCTGCCACATCCCTACCTGCAAACATTCCAGCAGCACTGATGAGTTGTATGTAAAATAGCAGTGCTGCTGATAACTTAAAAGGGTTTTAATTGGCTAAATAAATGACATTAAATATTTATCCTGGGTCCCATAGCTTAAGAGAAGGAAAGAAGAAAAGAGTTTTTATTTACTGCTTTGATTCTAATGGTATCTCCTAAATCAGAGAAGCTAAGCTCAGGATGAGGCTTGCCTGTGCAAGAGCTGCAGCAAACTATTGCCAGGGGTTACGTGATGAAAGAAGCATTTTTTTGGGTCTGAGTGAACCTGAGGTATTTTCATAACGTTAACAGCYATAGCGTGCTGGGTGTGCAAGGAATTTATGAGCAGTCCTCAGCGCCTGTGCCTGCCCTCCCGCTCCCTCATCGCGTGGCCAGAATCTCTCTGGGCTCGCTCTGAATGAGAGGGGTTTGGGGCTTTTTACTTGTATTTCTCCGGGAGTGCTTTTAAGAAAAGCCTATTTCATAGCGTGCCGTGATTGCATCTTTAGTCAAACACACTGCGGGGATGGAGCTATATCAGCCGTGCGATCGCGTTTACCACCTCACCATAGGGCAGAGCCACGCGGCTTGGYGGGGAGTTTCAACCTTGCAAGCCCTCCAACAAATAGTAAATTACCAGGTATCCTGCCATAACGCTGCAATGCTGCCTGAAATCTGACCCCGGTGCTCGCTGAAATGATGCTCGGAACCCGAGTGAGAAGGTTAAGCAGTACTGTCAAATGTCCAAATGTCTGTCTCAGAAATACTTTCACTGCCTATCTGTGATCTCTAAAATGCTTAAAGTAATCCTCCTTTCTTCTTCATTATTACATGATAATATCTAAAGCATGGGTTTTAGTGGAGATAAGGAAATTAACTTATTCTTTTGCCTTTTTTTCYGTGCCAACCCACCTTGCTGTTTTTGAATTTTTTTTCTCCTTTTCCCTCACCCTAGGAGGAATCCGATCAAATGAAGTTCCTGAAGTATGAACCAGACTTTTAGTTGTGTTTCTTTAATTCCTGCTCAAGATCATTCTAGCTACGTGATTATTTTCACAGCTGTGTGTGAATGAGAAAAATACTGTAATTGACAGGGTTTACAAGTTCAAAACTCAGTAAGCTRATGTGGAACTCTTCCACCCACAGAAGCTGGATTTATTGCTGTAGGAGTTGTAACTACTAAAAGACCTGGGTTTCCAATTACTTCACTTTCAGGGGCAGCATTCAGGCTAGAGAACCTCTGCAACAACCCAAATCCAGGAGACCTTTGGGTCTAGGGAGATGATTCCTTCTTGGACGAGTGCTTGACTTGCAAGTGGATCAATCTGGGAGGCTGCTGTTTACCTAGCTGATTACTGAATACATAAGTTCAAACTGTGTTCATCTGAGCCCTTATGTAAAAGCTAGGACTTCATTTCCTGGATGTTGTTACTAGTTCTAGTGTTTATTTTGGCTTTAGGTTGCGTTATTTAATTAGCTTTTATTTGAGATGTGTTTCTTATGTTGCAGAAAAACAATATTAAATTATAATAAGCCTTGGTCTTTAAAGTTTTCCTACTTCAGCCATAACTTTGAATTTATTTTGCTATTTTAAGGCAATGTTAGTGCTTGTCTCCAAGGGTTATGGGAAGCTCAAAGGTTTATTTGACTTCTTTTCTTCTTGATTTCAGGGCTTTTTCCGCAGGAGTATCCAGAAAAACATGGTTTACACATGTCATAGAGATAAAAACTGTGTTATCAATAAAGTTACTCGAAATCGCTGCCAGTACTGCAGACTACAGAAGTGCTTTGAAGTGGGAATGTCCAAAGAATGTAAGTTGTCTTCAGAAACAATTTATTGTTTGTCATATCCCGTGTATATATGGCAGTCCCAAGGGAAGAGAAGTATGATTGCTTGATATATATTACTTGATGGTGTAATTGAAGCCAGTATCTGCATTCGTATGCACAAAAGGAATTTTGGTTTTGCACGCAACCCCTGTCAGATCTGTTCTAGTCCCTAACTCTGCAGCTTAAAGGCCATCGCTTCACAATTTGTAGCATGACATGATACCGACTAGCCCAGGTTGGAGCTTGTGAGTAGACACTCTTGCCACTTTTTTTTTTTTAAGTTTAATAATTTCTAATTATTTTAGGCAAATGTTCATTAACCTGCTCAAATTTAAAAGAACACAGCCACAACTACCTTTTCTTAAAGGAAGGATTATGAAAGGGCATCTTGGGCAAGGACACAGCGCTGCCTTCTTAACCCCTCCTTCAACCTCATGCTGTTTCCCTTGCTGGTCTGAGGGAGGACAGAGGTTTCCTCATTAGTTCCTTTGTCAAACTGGTGACTCAACCACTCAAAATATGTATTTTTAAAAAGCTGATGGAATGGCAGCCCTAAATCTGATTAGTTGGAGCCTCCCTGGAACGTGAAATTTTGCCTTAACCCTCCACAGAAAATCCAACTGTAAGTAAAGTATTGCTAAATGTACAAAACTGATAAATACAGTGGATTTTTTCTTCTACCTTCATTTCCAGGAGTCTTTATGTTGCACTTGAAATTAACTTGAACAAAAAGAGAAAAATTACTGTTTTTTATTTATACATTTTTAAGTTATATCCCTTTCAAGCATGAAAACTTAGCAGAAGGTAGCCTTTCTCAAGACCCCAGGGCAATTCTTCTAAAAGGGTTCTTTTTTATTTTATTTTGATTGGCTTGGTAGCAGTAAAAAACAAATTCTTTAATGTAATAATACATTTTATTGTTGTAGAATTTTTTTCCTTCATCAGTGACCTTCCTGATTTCAGGAGGTCAATCCTAATAATAAACATCCCAGAAATTTGCAGTGCGTACATGAGAAGTAAAAAAAAATACCCAGCAATACTCTCTTTACTTAATATACCCAGAGAACTCTTAAAGAAGACGAGAGGAAGAATTCTGACACTGATGAGACAGTTAAGACAAGAACATGTTCAAATTACAGTTCAGTTATAAGCATTTTTCTTTCCAGAATGGCAGGAAGCTTCCCAGTAGTTCATTCTTCTGCACTTGGGCAAGAGTAGAACAGGTCCCAAAGTCACACTGCTCTGTACTAATTGCAGAGTGGTGCAATTAGTCAGTGCTATTTTTCTGTCCTCTCTATTTTCCCCTCTCTGAGGAAGAGCTTTGGGGGGAAAGAGCTCCATGTGCTTAGGAACACTTGCAGACTTTCCAGACGCTCATCATGGAAATCAGAAATTGTGGTTAATGAATCATAGCATACAGAATTCTACTGCTGATGTGAAATAATAATAATCCCCTTAAATGCTGTCATGTTGCACCAGAGTCGATTTTTGAAATTTTGAAATACCAGATGTACTGCTAACATGTTAACTCAATCTAGTTAGGGTAAAGCATAAAAAATAACCGCTTTTTAGGGCGTTTGTTGTTCTCTTTCCTCTCATAGGGTAGCTGGAGCTTTGCCAGAATTGTCCCTTGCGAGAATGAAGCTCTGCATGTTCTTAGGGTGAACAGGGAGTGAAACTGCCCTTTGGCAGTTGCCTTTATCTCAAACTGCTCTAGGCACCCAAAGGAGGTAGCAGGTTGGCGGGGGAACGAGGAGATGCTGGGAGAAGTGAAGGATGTCCTCTGGCTGCCTTTCTGTAAGAGGCTTTTGCAGTGGAACAGAGGAACTATTTTAAATGTCGTCGGTTTGAATGCAAAGTGTCTTGTCCCTTGGGTTTAAAAACTAAGGCTGAGATAATTCTTCGTTGTCTCTTCATAAACAGGAACTTTCCAACTCTAAAAGGTTTGGAAAACTCCTTTCTAATCTGGCTTTTTTACCTGAGTGTCTCCGTGTTTCAAGTGCACCTCCTGAGAAGGTTATGTAAACTAAGGAACATTTGTTAGCAGGCTTTTTAGGAGATACAGGGTGGTTCTCTAAATAAGTACCTTATTCACACTTAAGTTTTTTGTCTTCTTAAACTCTGTTACCTTGTAATGTGAAAGCTGTGAAGAAAGGACAGCAAAATGTATTGGAGGAGTCTAACAGGAAAACAGGTCTGCAGTGGCCAAACCAGTCCCAAATGGGCAAGTTAATCAGGATGGACAACCACAAACAGGAGCCTCGATGTTTGTTCCCAAGAGCTAAGCAGGAGTAAATATAGGATTTCAGTCTCCAGAATAATCTGTGCTTAAATTCTACGGTTGTGTTTTTATTTGTGCTACATTTAAAGGGCGTGCATATATGCTTAGATATGCAACTCCTTTTGAGCTTAGAGAGAGTTGCACATAAACTAGGATCAGAAATGATTGCCCAGCCAAAGCAGTAAGTACAATTTTAAGGATGGAGATGCAGTGTGTTGTAGAAGATTAAGGGGTACTCAGCATTTCTTGTGTGCCTTTATCCTGTCATGGCCAGCAAAGTGAGATGATGAAGGAATGCCCCAAATTTGCATTTCTTTGGGGGTTGTTTTGTTGGTGTAAGGAACCCGAGGTATCTGCAGCCCCATTGTGGTGCCCAGATCTGATAGGAGAGGTCAGCAGCCAGGCTGCCTGCAGGGCTGCAATGGAGCTGTTTGCACTGCGATAGGATCTGCGGGCCCGGCTGAAACGGGATCCCACCGGCGCCGGAACCGGCTCCGGTTGCGCAGCCACTCTTGCAAAAAGGGGAAGGAGGGACCATCCTTATCACCCCACAACAGGGTGAAATCTGCTTCAAACAAAGCCTGGCTGTGGGATCCCTCCGTTCCTGAGGGATCTGAGCTTGCATCCCCCAGGGCAAGCTGCAGTTGGCAGCATCCGCAGCCCAGGGCCAGCCCCTGCCTAGCTCCCTGCACCTTCCTGGGCCCAGCTGGGCCCAGCAGGTTTGTGGGGCTGTAGGTGCAGGTGAGGTTCTGATCCCAGTTCCACAACGTTTTTCTCCTTTCCAACCCTTCCCACCACTCCAGCCTGGAGTGGTTCCTGGCATGACCAAGGCAGCAGGCAGGAACTGGGACAAAACCACAGGTGCTTTCCAGCAGGATGCTAGAACATGCCCTTGGTAGCATGAAACCTACCCTTAAATAAAACCTAAGCACTGGGTTTGTGGCAGGGTGCAAGCGCAGAGCTTCGTTTTGCTCGACTTAGCCTGGCCGGTCCCACATTTCCACCCGCTTTCATAAAACCAGCCAAGGCCCCAGCCGGGCATGGGAAGATGCGGGAAAGCCCTCGAGCCACAAGCCTCATCCGCAGCGAGCCCTGGCAGGCAAAACTGCGCTCATGAGGGGCCACAACTGCTGCTCTGGGGGCCTTCAGTGCACCCCAGCCCCACTCGGGGCTGCAGATCTGCTCACGATCGGCCTCCCTGGAACAAGGAAGGCAGGGACTTACTGGGACCAGGAGAGCTCTGGGTGTTCGGGATGTTTGTGTTCTGCATTTGTACATGCACGTTTTGAACCTGCACAGAAACATCTCTTACGTTTCATCACCGACTTCAAAGTCTTACGAGGTTTAAATGTTGATGCTTCTTGGGATGTAGGGTTAAATTCTGCTACTGAACGGTAGGATGAGTTAATTCACTTTGTTTCTAGCATAAATTGGCATCCAGGAAGCAATTACTTAACGTATTGTTATGTTTGTGTTTTTATATTATATTGCAGTTTTATATTCTTTCAGTCTTCTTATTGAAGTGAGATCCCATCTCCAGTGAGTTGTTAACTAGAGGGCTAATCTCCATAGCTGCTTTGGGAAGGCTCATCCRGATCCACTAACAACGTGTTTTTAAAGTGGGTTAATTATAACCCATGAAATCTTCATTGGGATGCTTTTACTCAGCATTTAASTATGTTTAATTCTTTCTAACCAGCAGTTAAGTATTGAATTAAGAATTGTTTTGATTTGCTGTTGGCTAGATTTTAAACTAGATGCCTAGATAACATGTAGTTGATAGGGATTTGGTCAAAAATTCCACGGTAGCCACCTTGTCCACTGACTCCTCTTGGTTCCTTGAGAGACATCATCTAAATATTGGGATGGAAATTGCAAAATCATGAATTTGACCTTGGGACTGACTCTTCCCACAAAGAAGTTACAAGATGGTTAGACTAGGTTGCCTATATTGGCAATTGAGAATGATGACTTTTTGCAGCACCTGGGGAAGTTTGTGGTGCGAAGGTGAAAAATTCCAGCCAAATGTGAGAATTCCAATGAAATTAAGAATTTGAGTAGGCCAATAGTGAGGAAACAGCAATCAGGATTCACAGATTACAATTTTTAGTTTTATTCAGTAAGGTCATATTTTTTCCCATTTCCTGATTGGATAGGAAGGATCGTATTTATTTTTTAAGCCTGAGAAACTGGGAACTTTTAAAAGTTAAGGCCAACCAGTGATTGGGAGGTATTTTAAGAGAGCAGAGCCAACAGAAAGGGTCTGTCTGCTACAAAAAAACGCAGCGGTCTGGGGTCAGTCTGTCCTTAGCCAGAGATAATGCACACTTTGTTATGCCGAGTGCCTGAAAATGATTTATATACAATTAAAATACTGTTGTAAAGAGCGGAGTTCTGCTTGTTGCACCATGTTTCGCATGGYTAAATAAACATCTTCTGCTTTTGCTGTGGCCTGGAGACTCTGAAAAGCAGATTTTCCCCTGCTTTGGAGATCTGCCTCTGCCATCCTCCAGCCTTTCCTCCTGGTTTTGCATGGCTTTCACTTGCCAGCTTTAATGTTTAAAGGAGCAACTTAGATTGAATGTTATTATTCATAATTTACTCTATGTTCTGTGAAGATGGTTATGTAATAGCAGTAATTGCATCAACTCACCTAATGAGCTTTCCCTCCAGTGCCATGTACAGCAGATTAATAGCCCATGAATTCATTTGCAGCTCGTTGTGTTTCAGAAAAGTCTTTCAGGCAGCAATTAATAAACTGCTAAAGAAAATAACATAATAAAAAAAAATCATTTTTTATGTTAACTCTCCAGCTGAACAATTTATTGGCACCTTTCAGGATGTGGCTAAGTAAATCCTCTCCTAACTCCTCAAGCAGAGCACAGGTTGTGAACCTTGCTCGAGTATTGCTTGACGACTTGGTGGTTGGGCCCATCTAGAGGTCCTAAAACGTGGGGGAGAGGCATGGACTGAGCCCTGAGGTTCTGTGCAGCTTCTGCCCACAGCCCTTTGGGTGGCAGAAATATCTGCTACGTTATTTTCTTGAGTAGAAAGCCCACGACTGTGGCTTTTTCTTGAGCAGAAAGCCCACGAGCTGGGGCAGAGCAGCAGCGGGGTGCCCGAGGTCCCTGGGCAATGGGGAGGTGCTCCCGTGTGTGCCCAGTTTCACCTGGATGCTCTGGAATTGTGCTTTCCTAAACAGATTTTTAATGTTTTCTATCATTTCTTGTTCCAATGAAAGTTATCGTCTCTGTTTTCTTCTTCAACACAAAAGAAGCACTGGGCTTTGTCTCGTCTTTAATGACTTTTGAAAACATGTTGCACATCTTTGCCCCCTCATTTGGGGCTCCTGAGGAGTGAGAAGGCATAAAGGGATTTCCTTCAAAAAGCCYGTACACAGGTTGGTTACGTGTCCGCGTTTGGAGGTTGCGTTAGGATGTGTCCACTCTGGTCTCACTCGTGTGATGAGCTTGCCAGGGCTCTCCGTGCAGAATTTGCCTGGCAGTGGGTGCTCCCCGCAGCCCTTGTCTGCACCCGCGAATCCCCGTGCGCTGCGACCCCGGTTTGTGTCTGTCGGAGGGTCTGTTCAACAGGGTGTTTTACTGGAACGGTGGCGCCTCCGAAGTTACCACAGCAGCCAGTTTTCACTGCAGGATCCAGTATGGCTCGCAAACAGATTCTTTTCCTTCTAAAGAAAAGAAAAAGTGGCAATAAAGTATTAGGAAATTCAGGATTTTCTTGAAAGCCTTTTGGCATTTTTTCAGCGTTTATCCTGGGTAATGAATTCAGTGGAGCAATGCGGGGTTCTTGTGTGAATAACTTTTCTTCAAAAATAGGTCAAATTCAGAGGTGACTAATGACACAGAGAAGTTTAAAGCACATGCAGCCTAAACACAGTGTAATTTCTGCCGAGCAGCACGGGCTCCAATCTGCCGTACACTCCAGTGAGGCACGTGCTGCTTTTCCGTGGCTTTATCGCGGTCCCATGACTCGATTGATTTTTTTTTATTTTAGCGCTGCTCCAGCATGTGCTTGTAGAGCAGTTGCCTCCGTGCATTCCCGGGTCTCCTTGCCTCCGCAGTGTCCCTGCTGCTGGCACAGCTGGAAAACCGCTGGCACGTGCCCTTTGCTGCAGCTATGGGACCAGTGGCAGGGAGAGGGGCTGGGATGCCCCCGGATCGGGAGCGATCAGAGCAGCCCTGGCTGCRCAGCCGCTGGTCCGTGGCCTCACACGGCTCCTGTTCTCCCTTCCCTGCTTCGTTGTCCTGGCTCAGATGGTTTCCTCATTCGGGGCCGTGTGGCACCTTTGATGCGTCTCTTTTCCTGCTTGCCGCTATGCAGGCAGTGGTGCTTTCTGAGTACCAGCTTCTCTGCTGACTGGTATTGTGCTTATTTTATTTAGCTTTGGGATGTAGAATTTGAAGGCTGGAGAAATGCAGATGAGATAAATATCGGTCTGGGAACAACCGAGACACTGTATTCTGGGCCTTGGTGCTAAACACAGCTCATTTGGTTGTCAGGCCAACCTGAAATGTTACCTCGGGTAGCCAAGGTCCATGGGAAACGCAGTAAATTGTTCCCCAGAGTTCTGGGAAGCCTGGACCAAGACACTACAACAGCACCCGAAGGAGTCRCTATAGGAGACATGCATTTGGTCCTTCCCCTTCCACAAAATGTATGCAGGCACCTTCCTGACAAATSATGTCAGCGAGTGAGATTATTTCACTGTTCTCACGGAGAAAACGCTTTGCTGAGGATGGACTTGCACAGGACAGGTCTCCCCGCAGAAGTCCAGGAAACGAAGCCCACGCAGGTGTTGGACAGGAGCATCCCCTGGGATCCCCCTCTCCAGCATAGCTCAGGGGACGCAGCCTTCCCAGGACACAGGAGCAGCCGAGGCAGCGGATTTCCCTCCGCGGGCGCCGGCGCCTCCCCCTGCCCTGCTGCAGAGGGGCCGTTTTCCCTCGCGGGGCGGCGGGAAGCGAGCGGCTGCGGCCGGGCCCTGCGGGATGCTAAAAATACCCGCATTGTGTTTGCGTTTGACTCGCTATCACATGCTCGATTTAAAATACCCTGGAACAGTTAATCTCCAGTGCTCTGGCTCTCACGTGGAAAGTGTACGGGATTTGGGGGGGGGGGGAACGGGAGGGGGGGGGACTTGTATAAGCAGGAGAAATAGCTCTGTTTGCATCCTAACTAAAACGCTTTTATATTCTGCTAGTGCTAGCGCAAATCGTAAGGAAGACCATAAGATGATGTTGTGATTGTTAATTTCYCTTAGCCTGTAGCCCAAATTCACTGAAAAAGCTCTGCTCCATCTCACTTGATTCCAGTACTTGCTTGCATATTTATGAAAACTCTCAGTCTTTAATTCTACATCTTAAGAAAAGTCTGTCAATCATGCAAAGAAAGTTCTGAAACTGACTGTAGAAAGTTGTAGCTTAAAGTGCTACAGGCAGTGCCTAAGGCTGATAGGCATTTAATCGTCTGTGGGATTGTTTCTCGGTGTCATAAATCCAAAACTAGTTGCTTATTGCTGATATAAGTGGATTTGGTAAATAAATGTGAGGAAATTCCCTGAGTTTTCAAGGCATGCACCTAAATTTCAGAGTTAAAGCTAAGTGGAATTCTTGCTTTCCCCTGGCAAAAAGTGCAGCAGAAAGCAAACATGCTTTTAGTTGGATTATAGGCTTGGTTAGTCATCTGACAGGCAGTTTTAATGGAGTAAGAAAGACATGCTAGGAAAACATGCTGACCTACTTTTTTCCTTCTTTCTTTTTTCTTTCTCGCTCGCTCTCTCTCCCCTAGTGCAATGTTAATTTAAAAACTCAGAAAATTAGATTCTGCTGACGGAGCTCATTTTGTGATTAGTTTATTTATGCTTTTGCTCGGGATATGATAAGTGCTTTTGGTAACTGAATTTCATCAGGCCGTTTTTGTTTCTGCTAGGAAAGTGGGTTACATTTCAGAAACCTCTGTTCCTTCTCCTTTCCAGGAGGAAGCCATCACCTTCACGTTAATGAATGAGTGAAGTCGAATTGTCTAACWGAAGACTTTACAAATTGCTTTACTAGCACATACTGTCATGCATTTTGCTTTTTTTTTTTTTAAACCATCTTAAACAGGCTGATATTCTGCCTTCATTTTTTTTTTTTAGTGTCAAAATTTAGTGTATTTAAATCTGAGAAACTCTTACCATGAGACTTGAGAGAATGATAAGACAGCAATGAAGTAAATGGGAGAACTTACAAATGAGGATAAATTAGAACATTGAGAATAGAAATACTGGATGGAATAATTGGAAGATAAGGGAAAGCTTTTTTTAAAGATGCTGGAGGCATCTCTTCACTATCYCTTTTTAATTATAGGCATGTGTACAAGTCACCAGGCTGCTCAGGAATGCCACATTACTGTGTCCCCAGCAGAGACCTACTTTACTTGCTTGGCAGCAACACATAGTTTTGGTGAAGAGATTGTAGCTGAAAAAGAGAGAGGGATCACAGTTCTTTTACTCTCTGATGAATCCACAGACACTGTTGTCACCTGTCTTCTCTTTCTGTCATTAGCAGATTTTTCCACTGTGCTCCACAGTTATATTGGGTCTTGAATCAAGGCACAGAGCAGGAGCCTTTGCTCCGCCTTGTTGCAGTGAATGCTGCTAAAAATCCATAGCTCTTCCTTATCCTCAGAAAAGTTTGTGTTTCTTTTAATTTTTGCCTCGGCAAAGTGTTTACCCCTCCATAGGCGTCATTGGGGGAGGCGGAGGAGGAGTGGGCAGGAGCGCAGCCTCCATGGTGGTGAGCGCTGCAGGGCGCGCGGAGGCGCCRCGTCCTCTCTGCGAGCGCTGCCCCGGCCCACGAGCCCACGGGTGGAAGGGAGCAGCCGCTTCCCTTCCTGCCCGCCATAGCCCTTCTCTCCGGAGATCCTGAGCACTGCTTGTCGTGGCTCTTGCAGCAAGACACAGCACCTAGTGCTCTAAGTCTCACCTAGTTCTGCAGTTTCATCAAGGCTTCTTTTCCTTGCTGTAGAGGACCTCCACCGGAGTGGAGCTCCCCAAGATACATTCTTGCTTTGTCCCTTGTGATAACTGGGAAGAGAAGCTCACTCTATAAGTGCTTCCTTATTTTTTGTCCTCTCTTTTTTTCCTCTTCTGTTGATCCCTCTTGAGGTGAATGTTGCTACTAATTTGGAACATGCAGAGAAGTATTCTGAATTGAAAGGAAATGTGAGTGAAAAAAAGAGAGCAAATAAAGGAAAAATAAAAAATGTAGGTTCAACCCACTCTGATAACAAAATGGAAAGTTCCTGGGAAAGAAGAGAATGAGAGTAAATGTTTTAATTCTTAAATGCTGCAGAGGACTTAAATCACATTCATCCTAAAGAGAGAATCAAAACCTTGGCAACTTTTCCTGCCCTTTTCTAGGTCACTTATAGCGATTTCAGATGTTTATTAGAAACATTTTTCCTACCAGAATTTATGCATGGTGAGGCATGAACGTATACAAAGGCATATGGATACATTAAGTGCCTCCCACAGGGTATGCAGTACTAAACCCTGCGAGTTTGGGGGTCTTTTTCTGGGCCAGGGGGAGGAGGTGGGGAGATAACCCGGTGGTTAATGGCCACGCAGTAAGGCAGGAGAAACGAGTTAAAAATACTCCCAAGAAACCAGTATGTAGGAAGAATGGTGCAATTAAGAGGAATCATTAGCTATCCTGGTCTTAACAGTTTATTATTTTAACGAGTATTTAATCTCACGTTGCCTGACGGGCTAGGAAAGGGGGGAAGTCAGGCCTCTCCTCTCTCATGCGTTCGGTTTTCCCCTTCACCGACACTCACTCAGGGCAAGCCATTGAACTTGAGCCGCTTGGAAGCCTTCCAGCACAACAAAGATTTTGTTGGGGAACAAAAAAAAAAGAAACAAGAGAGGCATTTGGTTGAATCCCAGAAAGCAGCTTGTCAGCATCTCGGTTCATTGGGACCGGCAGCCCGGGCTTCGGAGAGGCCTGCGAGGGGGAAGGGGCCTCTCCGACATGGCTGCGTCCTGCCGCCTCAGCGCAATGGCGGCCTCTGCCTCCGACATGTCGCCGTCGGCTGGGGCCGCCGCACACCTGCAGCTGCCTCTCCTCGGGGAATGGGGCTCATCCGTGAGCTGATTAAACCTTTTTTTCCTTCTTCCCTCCCCCCCCCCTTTTGAATTCTTTTTTGATATCCCATCTTGCAGCTGGTTCTGTCCGCTGGTGTAACCCGTGAGTTCAGGGCCCAGGCGCACACCTTGGAAAGCCACGGAAGTTGTGTCCATGGAGAGACAAGGAGGGAGCAGAAACCACTAGTTCTGCCAGTTTGCTCTATGTTGTGTGTAGTCGTTCACAACGTATGTTTTTATCAGCTGGGGACTTGCCATGGACACCGGCCTCGTTTAATCGAGGGCTACGTGTTGAGTTCAGGCAGCAGCCCCAAGGACAACGGTGGCTGCTCCTTACCCAGCCCTTGGCTTCCCTTTCCAGCATCATCCAGTGTCCAAGTTCCTTTTTTTGTTGTTGTTGTTTTCACAGAGGAGTCTGGGAGAAGAACTAGGTCAGCTTATCCAAGTAGAAATTATGGTTTTATTGAGTTAACTCTGTGATGACCCGCTGCCTGTTTGCCTTATCAAAACCAACTCCCCTGTGTGCAGTAAGTCCTGCGATGGAAGTTGCAGAGACCTCAGTAAACGCTTTGATTTCAAATCAGCAATAAAAAAGCCTTTTTTTTTTTTTTAGTGTCTTGCTGTTTCCTAGAAATAAGTGTCCATCTGCTTTGCTCCTCATAGGAGCAGTAGATCAGACTGGTCCTGTGTACTGTGAAAGCATTTAATGTATAAAGGTACTGTGCTGGCCTTACCAGGGATATTTTAAAAAATCTTAGAAATCAGGATTTGATGCTGCTTGACCCTGTCTGGCAGAATTTGGTACTTTAAGCCAATCCTGTAGCTGCTGGCGTGCTGCCCTTTTTTCTTTTTCTTTCTTTCTTTTTTTTTTTTTTTAATAATCTGGTCCCCTTACCGCTGTTATTTCAGAACTAAGTCCCAGACAAGAAAGTGGCTTTTCTAAATGATAGAGTAGTTGGAACATATTTTAAAGAGTTTCTTTGGCATGGTACATGAAAGATAAAATATATCACAACAGACAGTCTGATAATTAGGTGCAGGCTCGGGGAGCGAGTCATGTCACAACATGACTGTGGAGAGGGCTGAGGTTCCTGCAGGTGTGGAGGGAGCTGAGCCCCAGAGCACCACGATGCCTCTGCCACTGCGTAAAGCAGGAGTGCAGCTGTGCAAGGAGTTTACATTCATACATAAAAGAGCGATTTCTGCTTGTAAATTATGGATGGAGCAGTAATTATTACACAAGACAGAAGCAACAGCCTCTGTCCTCTACATAGCTTTTTTTTTTTTTTTCATTTCTTTCAAAAGTCACGATAAAACCTGCTGTCATTCCAGGCTTGCACATCTTGTTCCCAGTCTTTGGCTTGGGTTGCTCCCAGCTAAGCCCCATTTGGGCTCGGCATTAGATTGTGCCATGCATGGCCAGCAAAACGCTTCTCGAGGGCAAAAAAAAGCATAGAAGCAAACAAAAAAATATAKGTATAAATATATGTGCACTTACGTAAATGTCTCAGCCTGCCTGTGTGGTGTTCCAGACGGGACAGGGAGATGCCAGATTGGAAGCCAACAAACTTGTTTACCTGCATTAAGTGCCAACTTCAGCTGCTTTACGGGAACAGGGAGATGTATCCGCTCGGCAGGGCTCACGGGTGGCCTGTGCACGGGTGTCATTCCCAGGAACAGGGCACATGGCAGTGGGATTGGGCTTGGCCTGCCTCAGCCTGGAAAGGAGGAGTCGTCCCCAACCTCTGGCCTTGCCTTTGTTCTTCTTTAAGTTATCATCAGCCAAAAAAAGGGCAATGTAATCTTGAAAAAAAAACAGTCAAATCCCCCAAAACACATTTACAGGTTGTTTATTCCGAATGCTCCCCCTTTTGGAAAGGGAGAGGAAGGAAATAAAATGCTAAAATGCAGTCCGATGCAACTGCATTGTTTGAGCATGTTATCTTTACTGCTCAATAGAGCCATTATTTCAGTATTATAGCAAAACCTTGTGAATGAAAGCACKATTAATTCATTAAAAACTGGGACCCAATTCCAGATGCAGCCCACCAGCATGATGCCCACCAGCCGTGGGCATGCACATGCCTGTAYGGCTGCACATACGTGTAAAACAGTTTTTTGGCTGACTTTTTCATACTTTTCGGTCTGCCTGGGTGAGTAACACGGCCCTTGCCATGGCTGCTGGGCTGGCAGGAGCAGGACATGCGGCAGCTGGGCTTATTCCCGCCGGGAGGAGAGCCCCACACGCAACCCGAGGGGCCTTTTTGGGGCGCTGCCTTCCCAGCTGCAGAGCCCCGTGGGGCTTCCCCATGGAGCCGCCTCCTGACGCTCACGGCCAGTCTCGACACGTCAAGAGCTGGAAATAACCTTGTAATCTTCTTTTTCCTTTTTTTCCTAAGTAACAACAAGCCTTTGTCCTCAGGAAGGCATTTCTGCAAGTTCACAATGCGTGTTTTCCACGTTGTCTTCAGAAGGAATAGGTAAATACTAGCGGAGCACTCGCTTGGCGCTTTGTCACTGCTACCTTGGTGGGAGGCCAGGGCGGCGAGCTGCCTGCCTTGGGATACAGGGAGCAAATCCAGCACAGAGCCCCCTCGCTAATACTGCTCCGAAAGGGCCCTAGAGCCGTGCCCGGATTTGGGAGATTTTAATGTGTGATGGGTTATCCATAAAGAGTGAGTGCGCCGGGCCTCAAGACTGGAGCTCGAAAGGGCACTTGCCTTGAGAAGGTGGCTCGAAAGGGCACTTGAATGGCTGAAATCAGATGAGACAGATTTAATGGTCCCTTAGTGACTTCTGACTGAAAGTTCAGAGTGGGAAATTTAGGGATTTTTCTTTATCCAATCCGTGAAAAACAAGCAAGCTATTTTTCTATATTATAGCTTAATAGAAATTTAATGTCAGGCAGGCTGATTATTTAGAAGTGTTTTTCAACTGCTGGGGATGCGGTTAATGGCTCCGGCTGTAAGGACAAGAGAAAATAATCATTTGTTGTGTTTCTCTTCTCGTATATGTTTAGATAATGTGCTTAGACACTGCAATTCCGTAAAGCTGTCTTGTTCCCCAGACCATTTTAATTTAAGCAGTTACACAGAATTTTATTTAGACTGCAAGAGGAGTGACTAGTAAATCCACTGGGATTTTGGCAGCTAAAAAAGTGCACAGTAAACACTGTGGTATTTAGTTTCCTTGATAATTTTAGTTTCATGGAGGGTCTAGATCAACTTAGCARTAAGTTAACTGCGAAACCCTGATAAGTCTTAAAAACCTCCCGGAAGAGAGTGATTCCCAAAACCTCCTCAGATTGATCCCCTGGCAAAGGGAAGGGGACATCTGATCATATCCACAAGGTGATGCTCTCACTTTGCAAAACCTGTTGCACATGGCATGGCACATCTTAGCCCAAAATTGGGCTTTTTTTGCCCTTAGAATAAGAAAGTAACTAATTTCATCCAGGATACTGTTAGCACGCTGGCAGAAGAGGCAGAGGCTGGAGTGATAGCTGGGCAGATTTATTCAAAGTTGATGGTAGATGCATGAGGATATCGTGGAAGCTGCCTGTGAAGCAGCTCCGTCTTGCAGATGGGAATTCCTGGTGATGCTAAGTAATCTGAGGTGACATTTATTCAGTGATATGTTTCCATTTGTATTTCCCATAAGTTTTGTCTTAGTTGATGAGTGTGGCTAGGTTTTATTTCCATCGCAATTTTGCTATTGGGCCTTCATGAGAGATACTAGTGATTTATTCTGCCTGAAGCTGTTAATACCAACCTTCAATAGCTCTTTAAGTGTCAGCTTCTAAGAGGATGTGGATTATCCTATTCCATGCTGGCAATTAGTTGATGATATTAAAGCACTTTTAAAATTGAAATCTCAGGGTAAGTACTATTTAAGCAGTTTATCATTGCATATATAATCACATCTCTTTTTCTACTTTAATTGCAATATTGCCTGTTCTATAGAGTGGGACGATTGATTTTACTTCACTCATTTGGTGTCTTTCTGTTTTTGCGGCTTCTTAATTTGTCTTAATTTAGGAGCTGGTGATGATGTGGCAATTCATTTCATTTCTGCAGTCTGCCTTACTAATCTTGGTCCTCCTTCTGAGTTCAGTTAGTCTTTGTTTTTCTTTAAGGGACTTCACACTCCTTTTTTTTTTCTTTTCTTTTTTTTTTTGCTCATTTCATTTTTTAGTATTTCAGGCACATGACAATAGCTGATGCCAGATTTCATGTCAAAAATACAATTTTCAGACTGATGGAATCCTTGAAACCACTGATCAAGTTTCAAGGCAGTTAAATAAAGCTGTAGAGCATCCATTTGTATCATTCATTCATATAATGAAACCTGTTCTTTTTAACTCACTCCTTGATATATTAACCCTGCAGATATCCTCATACATAAATGGGAGATGTGTTGCTTTGCTTGGTTATAATAGGATATACCCATATAAATCCCCTGCACATGAATGGAAAAATAGAGCCCCTTAGGCTATAGGTATCAAAGGTCTCCCCTAGACTTACAGTAGCCTAATAAGGTTATTTTGGAGCCCTGGGTAATTACTCACAGACTCTCTGTAGCTCGTGATTCATTGTTCTCTACTGACAAAATGTTAAATGAACTATATTTTAAACAAGCAAATCCTTGGTCTTCTATTCTATGCAAAAAAAAAAAAAAAAAAAGAAAAAGAAAACTTAAGGGAGACAGAATTCCTCTGTTTTCTGTGCAAAAAGGCATTGTTTCCTAGTTGAAATCATCCTGTTATTTTGAACAATTTAAATATACCTTCATGTTTCTTACTATTTTGATTAGATGAATCTGTATTTCTGAATTTCACGTTCTGATGAAAATATTATTGTTGTAATTAATTTGATGTTGAGAAAAGAATATGGATGCGAGATTTTTGTGCAAGGAATAAAACAGTTGGAGTTAACTATCCTTGGGGATAGAATCAATCACTGTTGTAGAAGAGGGTGACATTTAAAAAAGAAACTCAGAAGAAAATGTCATGCTTAAAAAATTAGATTTAAACGCACTAGCTCCTGATTGATTTTTATTGCACTCAGATGGATACACTGATTGATTATCAGTCTTACAAATGTTTAGTACCTTTCTCACTTCTCTAATAATCAGAATAATCTAATTTTCAATGTCATTTAAGTTCCCATATTCAAGGTTATAATAGATCATGTTTCTAATAAAACATAGCAATTATGTAATGAATAATACAAAGCTGCAAGGGAGAGTTCAGATCCACCATCTTCAAAAAAATAAAGTAAAAATGCCACCAGTCAGTGCCTGGCAGGACCAGCAGATGGGAAGGCAGCCCAGAGGGTGCCGCCTTTTGAACCTGGCGTGTTTTCCCCCGTGGTCGCTCCGAAGGGTGCGAAGGCAGAGGGTCCTGGTCGGGGCACATTGGCCAGAGCTGAATGAACATYGTTTCTCCACAGGAATCCAGGGGCAGGTCGGAATTCTTTAATGCGGATGGGCAGGTCGGAGTTCTTTAATGCGGATGCCTGGGGGAAAAGGATCCTTGCCAGGATCCTGTGAGATGTCCTTCATGATGATTTCTCTGTGTTCCCTGTTAATTTTGGTATGTGTCTGCAGAGAGGTACTGTGGCGCTTAACTATGGATGTTTTCTCAGGGCAAATGCACCACACAGCTGACGTGGTTGGTTTCTCTGAATCAGCTCCAAAATACACAATTTTCACTATATTTTATTTTGGTGCTTGAAGCCCCGTGCGTGACCGTTTGCTTGGTATTGGCTTTGGCCCTTAGAGTGGTGTGTTTGAAACACGCCTTGCACTGGAAACGTATCCAGAGCCCTGGCACGGGCTGCCCCTCCACAGAGGCTGTGGAGGCTCCTTCTCCGGAGATCTTCCCAACCCTCTTGGATGCAGCCSTGTGCCCCATGCTCTGGGTGATGCTGTGTGTGCAGGGGGCTTGGATTAGATGGTCTCCAAAGGTCCCTTCCAGCCTCAAGGACTCTATGATTGCCTCCTATCATTCTCCATATGTTAAAGTTCAGTAATTTGTTTTGAGGTAGTTTCCTGGTCATTTTGAAGAGGGAGCAGGTTTTGCCTAAAAGAAAACATTATTTCATCTGGAAATCATGACCTAGGAGAACTTAATTTATTTATAATTACCCCGTGTTCTGCATGTTTTAAGGCTATGTTTGGCTAGTAATTGCCTTGCTATTAAAATATGAGTAGGATTCTTACCACTCTAAATTGGTGACCTATCAGTTAGTCGTGTGATTGTGTTCTTTACAAGAATTTTGCTTTTTAAAAAAAAAAAAACAGTATGATTTGCTTTAAATTCCTGTGACAGCAGGAGACAGTGTTACCTTACCTGCAAAAAAAAGGGGAATAGCAAGTGCCAAGTGTTGGAGAAGGCCTTTATTTTTGTGCCAACTTCCATCTGCTCCGAGCACAGGAGCTTTTGCTGAGGTGCTACCTACGTCCATGGGGTTTGCAGAGGTTTTGCTTCTCTGCTCTGGGGTGGGATTCACTAAGTGGCCCTGGGCTTAAGGTTCCCCAAGGTGTCTGCTTTGAAAGAAATTCTTAAATATCAGTACTAGTTATAATGAGCGGAGTTTACTGAATGACGATGGATGAAAAGGGAAAAAGAAGGAAGACACTGATCCGGGTGGGTCGGGTTTGGCAATGGGAGCAGTGGGTTGTGCTGSAGCAGGACGGGGACAGCGGCCCTGCGCCCAGGGGAACTGCTGGCAGGTCTGTGGGAGCCCTGCCTCGCACCCAGCTCGGTTTCCAGCTCTCCTTAGCACTGGGAAACCAAAAAAAAAGGTCATGTTCAAAATGTACTTTGTGCTGAGCTCTGTCTTGCTTTGTGGGGCCTTGGGGATCTGTTTTAGCTTAACAAATCGCCTCAAAAGAAGGGCAAGAGGACTGGTTTGGCAGGAATGTGAACCAACTGGAAGCACTAGCAGTTGTCTCTACAGGACCAGAACCAGTACACAGAGCTACCCAGGGGTCACGGAGATCTCCGAGAGGCAAAGCCGAGAGGAGCRCCTTTCAAGCCATGAATTACAGCTGATTAATCATTATAAAATATGAAAGGTGCTGTCAGACCGTCTTCTGGGCTTCTGAGGAAGCAAAGGTTGTGCAAGTAATTGGGAAAGTAGCTTTCAGGGCTGCAGGCTCTTCCCGTTGCACACRCTTGTGTCTGCCTGGACACAAATGGCAGGCAGAAAACCTGGTGCTTTCTGGCTTTCCTTGGTGATCTAGAAAGTGGCCGAGTCTTTTGTGTTGGGCTCCAGGTGGTTCTTAGGCCGAGTGGAGACGAAACGTGGTGGACTTGGAGGGTGGTGCCAGCGCTGTGACCAGTGTGGAGGGTCCTGGGGTGGCAGAGGGTGCCCGGCTCCTCTCGCAGCCGGCGGCAGCGGGCGCTGGAGGCAGCGGCTTCAGCAGGAGCTGTCAGGCTGCAGCAGGAGCCCTCGCTGCTGCGGCTGCCCGGGTGCTTCAGGGTGCGGATGGAGGGACAAGTCGCAGCCTGCACGTCCTGGCGTGGAGGAGAAGTGACTCAGGGCAGGCGTGCAGGGACACGGGGTGCCCTGCTCCGTGCTGGGACACGGGCGCCCTGCTCTGCTTGTCAGCACCCCGCACTCAGAGTCGCTTCCTCCCTASCTGCCCTCTTCACTCGCCTCCTCCGCCCTTCTCTTCTCTTTCTTATTTAAATTTTTCCCTTTGTTGTTTGCTTCCAGTAATTCTCACCGGCCAAGCGAGCGGCCCGTGCTGTCCCCTGTTGGGAGCTCTTCAATAATGCATCCAAGGAGTCAAAATTCAGGGCACGAGTAATGAAAATCATTCCCCGCGTTTCCTGCAGCCGCATTAGCTGTGACACAGATCCATCACTTGCGTAGCATCATTAAAAGGCAGTGGAATTACATCAGGGATTGATGTGATCATATGCATGTGAAGACCAAGAGAGGAGAAGGTGTGATTTATGTGATATAAGCATAAGCTGCCATCCCAAACGATAGCCACGTGTGGTGTGACAGTTCCTTTTCCTAGGGCAATGATAGCTTTTGAATTTACTGTGCAAAAGTGTTCCTGTGTTTTCATTTAGCTCTTAAACACAGCAGTGCCTTAATCTTGTTCTTTTTTTTTTTTCAGTTGAATTATAGATGGCATTGAATTTGCATAATTTTTACATTATTGAAGTTCTTTATATTTTTTGGAGCTGCGGTGTTGTCTGTCAGCCCCTTACTGTGCTGCTTTTCATGGAATATAGGAAAACTGCTGTGACTGCAACCTTAGTGAAGACAAGTGTAGCAGATACAGGAAGTATAAATGAAGCAAGATAAATGTTATGTGGATTTTATAATTATTATTAATAATTACATTAAGATCCTAATAACTATTAGTGGTCTCTTCAGAAGCACAGGTAAAGCTGAACAAAAACTCCTTGATTTTCAGGACATGTTAGTTTTCCTCTTCCACCCTTCCTAGCCTGTAGTGGTTTGTGCCCACCAAGAAAGAGGGCAGAGCTGAGCCCGGCTCAGCCAGGCTGATGGGCTGGCTTGACCAACAGCTCCCTCCCTTCTACCTCTCCCTTCTGTGGAAGGGAGAGGACCTTAGGTGAGGCTGAAGATGACGCTTAGCGGGGTGGTGAGGGAGCACCAAGCGCTCCCGTGTGAATTATCGCCTCATATCAGGGAGTTCCTGGCAGCTGCTCCTTCAGCTGGCCTCGGCACCGTATGTTTGCACCGCCAGGAGCTCCAAACTGTTGAGATAAGTAGCTGCTGAGGCCGCCTATTTAGTAAATTTGTCAATCAGCTCATAGAGCTATAAGTAAATGGGGCTTTATTGCCAAGGTTTATTGCTCTCTGCGGTTGGGTAGGAGTTTACATGATTTTCTGAGGAGCTCTTTTATCTCCAAGTACAGCGGTGAGGAGAACTCGCTTCGGGAGCGCAGCAGCAGTGTGGAGGACTCGTGATCTCAACGTTGGTCCTGGGCGGTTTTTCAAGGCATAAGAATGTTTCTAAACTCTGAGATCCAGTGAACAAATCAGGACATTTCAGCTTTAGAGAAATACTTGTAATGTGCAGGATTTCCATCCTCCCAAATCTGTCTTAATGGGTAGCATTGAACTGCCACAGGAAGGTGCCTTTTCTTTTCTGTCCACTTTTTTTTGGCTTCCTTTGAGCGTCTGCTACTCTAGACATTGGAAGTGATGTCAGTCCAGCTTGCACTTGAATCCAGCAAGGTGCTCAGCATCCTACCCGTGACACATAACTGACTTCGGTGTGTGATCCATTCACACAAGTGAAATCAAGTTTGTGTTTGAAATACCTGCTGATGAGGGACAGGGTTCCGGGTGCTGCGAGGTCCAGCCCTTGGAGGAAGAGCAGAGCTGTTGGGTTGTGTTGAGCGAGCACTTGGTGACTCCCCAAGGAGCGACGCTGCGGCCTGCAGCCGGCCTCTGTTTCTGTCACAGGCCTTAACCTTCTTCATRGGCATCCCCCTAACTGCTGCTTCCCACCCCACCGTCTTCTCATACGCTCTTAAGTTTTCTCTCAGTAAAAATACCCAGAGGAAAAGGAACCCAGCTGTGTGTTGTTCATTGCTTAGCGGAGGCTATAGGTAAGAATACCCCGAAACTCCCCTGCCCTTAGTGGTGCAGTATTTGGCCGCCCGTTGTGGCCATCCGTGGTTCGCAGGAACAGAGCAAGCACCTGCACCAGACACAGTATCATGGGACGGGCCCGGGGAACCTGAGAGTTTAAAGACAGGTGAATGTCAGTATTATTTTCCACTTGGCCTACAGTGTTTAGTCTTTGGGGAGAGGGCCTGGGTTGGTTTGGCTTCATTTCAAAGCCGGGTCCCTTCCRTGTCTGGTTACACTTAAAACGTTAGCGTCAGCTAACAACAAACCTCCGGGTAAACCCRCTGCGTTGGCAGTGCCTGGACATGGCCTTATCTCGTGGGCACATTTGGTAACATCAGGCAATTTTCATTAAAAGAACAAAGAGTAGCGTGGCCATGGAGCAGCTGTCATATTTTATTGCAAAACACAAATATGTGGGAAATCAATGGCAGAAGGAGGGCTGTACAGTGCATATTTCCAGTAATCCCCACAACCAGGGGGAAGGTAGAAGCCTGGCCTAAGTGCAGGAGCAGATGGCAAGGAACTTTAGAAAGCTGTGCTGTGATTTTTGCCCTTTCAAGTGTTTGTCCTTCTCCTTTGATCCTTAGATCTTGAATTTAATTGTTTCATCTTCTTTCACTCACTGTTTTCAGCTTTAACTTTCCCTTTAGATTGTTTTTGTTTGGTGAAGTTTGTTTTAGTGTGGGTTTTGTTATAGTTCCATATTGTGAAATATAGAAAGAAAGATGGTTCCTGCTTTTCTTCAGTGCTGTTTGCATCCAATAAAATACCAGCTGCATCTCTGCCACACACAGTTGTAATGATACACTGGAAAAAAATCCCTCTCTCAAAGGTGTTGAGAGACTTGCAGCGCATATAAAGTTGTATCAGGCTTTCTTGGAAGGGAGGTACTCTGGGATTATGATAGTACATCTCAAATAAACACCTATGGGAGTTTGTTTTCATCACTATTCCATTAAATTTAATTTTTACTGATAAGTAGTTAAGCTTACAAATATGCTCTCTTTGAATCTAACATTTTTATCTCCACTTAGCTTTCAGTTAAATTAAAAAAAATATTTTGCAGTGTTTTGAAGCAGAGCAGCAAGAACAAGATGGGGTGGTCTGCATAACCGCATGTTATTTGTGTCTTTTCATTCTCTAGCTGTCAGAAATGATAGGAACAAAAAGAAGAAGGAACCTTCAAAGCAGGAGTCCACAGAAAACTATGAAATGACAGCGGAGTTGGATGATCTCACTGAGAAGATCCGGAAAGCTCACCAGGAAACCTTCCCCTCGCTCTGCCAGCTGGGAAAATACACTACGGTAAGCATGATTTGTAAAGCTTACATGTAAAGCTGCATGTACCTGAGTGACACGGGTTTGTTGAGTGGAGACTTTGGGTGTTCAAATAAGACACAAAAGTAGATTGTGTCCTTGATTGACTCCTCGAATTTTCTTAGCCAGGAAAAATGCGTATATGCATGGAAATAAATGCTAAAGAAGAGATGTTGCACTTCTTTAGTGTATGCCTTATTTACCAGTATTGTGAGAGGCTGCCCAAAGGATTAAATCCATTGAGGAGACCAACTTGGACTCCATGAGGGAATTGTATACTACCATTCATTCAAAATTCATTAATTTCTAAAGTCTTGAGTTCTGCTAGTGAATCACTGGGTTACCATTTAGCAGGTGTAGAATGTCCTGGTAACGGTTTTCAACTACCAAGGTCATGGAATATATGAGTGAAATAAACCAGGTTCTAAAATGCAAATTTGTGGTTTATTCCCCCTCCAGTCTACCAAAAAAGCAAAAAGCAGCATGTACTTTAGCTGCTTTTTAGAAATGAAAAATCAGCCTCCAGTCAGGAAATCGAGTATAGTAGGATTTCTCCAGAGGCTGACTTGGGGAAATAATTTTTTTTTCTATACATATATATTGCTAAATGCTGGGGGAAAAGTCTGCAGTATTTATAGATTTCAGAGAGGAAACAGAATGTCAAGTTTGCAAATGCAGTTATAAAAAAGGGATGCTAAAAAATGTACTTTAGGCAATATTTAGAGACGTAGCACAGGGGAATTGCCTGTGTTTGGTCTGGCCTGCGCAGTCCGTTGATGCAGAGAGCTGCAGCAGTCCTGGATGTTTGAGGGGGCTGAGCAAGCCCTGAAGATGCTGCAGTAGCTCAGTATGTTCTCACTTAGCAGGGTGTGAGGTGCAGGGGCTTGGCTCGACCAAGGAGCCATCGACCTCTGGCGTTCTCCTTGCTGAAGACTGGGGAATAAGATTGAGAATCTAGGGAAAATGCACACTCTTTGGTTGCTCTCCATTCCAAGTCAACTGAATAAGACACTAAATGCTGGATTTCTCAAAGGAAGAGCAGCATAGGCAAGCCCATGCAAGTCAGGAGTATTCAATTCAGTGTTTTCATGAACAAGGGGCTGTACAGTGTGCGCATTCCTATACAAAGTGCAAGGAACAAAGTCTCAGGTTGAGGTGTGAAGTTTGGGGATTGAAGTACAAGGAAAGCAGGCCCAGGTGTTGTGGAGACCAGAAATGCAGAAGGCTGAAGGTTGTGACTCTGGAGAAGAACATCGTTTCTGTGTCCATGAAAGCTTCATCAGCTTACTAGTACTGGGGAAGACCCTGTCACCTGTGGGCTGCTTTGGTGCTGTGTCTGCTCGGGGTAGACTTAGCCAAAATAGTCGGTGCAGACACGCTGGTAAATACTGCTGAAGAAGGCAAGCCCAGCCCAACCTTCAGGGATCAGTGTGGTCTGCAAGGCCAGGAGCTCAAGAACATCCACTTGGTGACAGAACTACAAGACTCCACTTCAAGGATGGAGACTGGGATTTGTAGTGTCTCTTTCCAAGGGAATTCCTGAGGTAACGCTCTCCATACCTTTCCTCATACTATGTGCTGTGTCCTCATCCTGAGGCAAACATGATAAACTTGTCGTGATGAAGTTTTGTGCTGCCTCTGAGCTAGAAACGTGCCAGGAGCCGATGTGTTGGTGCCCTGTACTGGCAGATATCAAAGATCCTGAATGACGGAAAGATAAACCCGGGCACCGTACTCCTGCATTATATATTGGATGCTTAAGTATCATTAATATTTCAGCTCCTGAAATGATACAAATGGATGAAATTGGAGCAGGTCTGGTTGCATATCACACCGCTGATGCCTGATGGTGAGGTTATGTCCGTGCAGGAGTTGCAGAGCCCGTACTGAGAGATGGATTTTAATAATGGTGGGATCCGTGTTGACTGTGGATAACCATGATCCGACCCCAGTGTCCCTGAGGCCGAGTAGGGGTAATCCTGAGCTCAGGCCACACTGGACAACCTGGGGATACAAGACTTGATTTTGTTGCTATTTTTTTGGCTCTCAGTATCAGGTTAGCAGCATCTGGCTGAAGGCTGCTGCTTTGCCGGGCTTCGGTAAAACAGACACTGCAATAACCAAGTTACACTGAGAGAGGTATTTCTGGCTTAGGTGGAATCTTGGAGGGCTGTATGTTTTCTGTCAACAGCTGTATCAAAAGTAACAGGAGCAGGGCTAAATGTTAGCTGCCATTTCACTTTGCTCTAATGCTCTCTGTGTGAAATGCTAACTATTAAAAACTCTCATCTAGCTAAGGTTTGGTGACCATGCTGTCATTTTGCGTAGGAATTTGTTGTTAATGCTACTTTTCCCTAGCTTTTAAGGTGATTAAAGTACAGGAATCCCTCAGCTGTTTGCAGCTGCTTTAAAAAATAAAACTAAAAAATTGGGGTTTTAGAGTATTTCTGAATAGCAGTGTGATTGGGATAAAATAGAATAGGTTGGAATAAAATAAAATAGCATGGTTGGGATAAAGGTAGTCTTCCATCTGCAGCTTCTTCCATCTTCTGTCCCCAAAGGAGTCGGGGAGAGAGGTTTTGGTGGAGGTGCAGGATCCATGGGCTTCTCAGAGAGCTAAAATGAGGCTTGGGACGCAGCCTTTTCTTCTGTGGCACTTGAAATAGGGATAGATGTCAAAAAGCAGAACCTTACCACTCTTCTGTCTCTTTATTATTATTATTATTTTAATTGGGGACCAAAGAGAAGCTTAGGATGCTTTTCTGTGTGTGTGTGTGATAGTAACAAGATAGCACAGGTAGAAGATGCTTTTCTGCCTCCTTTTGTAGCCCAGTATCCATGAAAAATAGCCCCTTCATTCTGTGAAGCATCTGGGCTGGTTTTACCACCTTCTTCCTRTGGGTTTTACTCCTTTAACTGTTCAAGTGAGGAGCCAGCACATGGAGTCAGCCTGGATCCACCGGAGTCTCCCGAGTTGTGCTCTGTGGTCCCGACGGAAGCCGGGRCAGGAGGGATCTGCGCTCCATAAGCTCTGCTCCTGCACGGCTCTGCTTCCATGGTCTTGGAGACTGATTAAACACATGTTTCTGTTTGTTGCTAAAAAGAGCAAAGGATTTTAAGTATTAGAGAGTGGGGTAAAAGCCGACATACAGTCATTAAAAACCCAAATCTGCTCATACATTTGGCCGGCATAGCTGGCTGCCCGTGCTCTTGACCACAGCAGYCTGCATTTCCTGGAGGAAAAGGTTGTGTGGTATTTTTGCCCCCATTGTGTGTTTTTATTTGTTCCAAAATTGGACTTTGAAAAGCATTTTCACTTGTGTGCTTTACATCTGTCTGCTCTTTAAAAGGGAAAAGGGTCCCCCTCTGTAGTAGTCACTGTACTTTGCATAGTTAATAAAAGTCTACTTAAAATAATGGGGCAGTAGCGCTCGTATTAAATTCCCTGGGTCATTTGGCTTAACAGTTGCATTTGGTGGGCAGTGGCAAGTCTAGCTCTGTCGATGATGAGAATCAGCAAGCTGTTTAAACATAATGGATTTCAAAAGTCCATCATAAATAGCTCTGTTTTATTACTGTCATCCAGGTAAGAGAAAGTGCCATAGTAATTTCTCCAGAGATGTCATACTTTATAGTATAATTGAGTGTAACTATACTGCTTGTCCCTTGAGACCCGTGTTATTTGTAAGTGTACAGCTGTGCTACATCCAGCCTCGTGATAAAGGGAGGATAAAACAGCAAATAATTTTTCCTCTGCAGATCCCTGCCTCCGGGGCTCCCGAGCTGCCCTCGGAGGTTTTGCAAAGCCCGACAGGTTTGGCATCCCGGTGGCTGGGCTCTGTGCAGGCGCTCGGCTTACAGGTTGCCCGRGTGTTTTGCTCTGCTGCGTGGCTGCAGAGGAGACACAGGGCACCCTGATGTGGGGAGCAAGGGCAGGTTGTGCCCGGAGCTCACAGGCTGTGCCCTGCTCCCGCTGCGGAGCCGTGGCCGGTGCTCCCGAGCCGGGCGCTGTGGCTCCTCCGAGCCCTGTTCCGCTTGTGAAGTGGCTTTTGGAGACGGGAGGGATTCTGCCCCTGTGCACGTGTGTGGGAGTAGCTCGTCCTGTGTGGTTAATGCAGAGATGGGGCAGGCTGCAATGAAAAACAAAAATGATGGAAAAAATGGGATCCATTTATGTGGCAAAAATGGCTGTTTAATTGGATTTCATGGCAAGGTTGGGCTTTTCTACTGATAAAGCTGTCACTAGGGTGTCTTACAGTGTTGTTCCACCATATGTGCTCTGGTGCARAAGCTTGAAAAACATGCAAGACTGCTCCTGGAAAAGACACCCAAAAACTGCTTCAGTACAATATTCAGGAGAAATCATTGCATCTGCATCTTTTTCACAGCRTGGTTGGAGGAGATCCCCGGGCAAATTTAATCAGTGTTTCTATTTCTAAAATGCATTTTATGAACCGTGCATTTTAGAGTTCAACCTATGCATTGGTAAAGTCAGCTTTGTTTTTACACGTTCAGAAATGCTGCTAAAAAGCTAGTTATTTTCCRGGATGCTCATGGCTGCCTTCATTACCAAATAAAATGCTAAAAGTCCTTCCATTTGTAGCATCTCAAAGATAATATGTAAATCACATTAGGTCCAGTGCTGGGGAATGTGGCAACCGGCATAATAAAACACCAGGTTATTTTGTATTTTATTAACTGCCCCTTCCCTTCAGTTTGCATAATGGTGAGTTCGATTTACATTTGTTAAGACGGCCGTGCATTACTCTTACTAGAAGACACGTCAAACTCCCCATTGCCAGTACTGCAGCATGATAAAGTAACCTCATATGATACTGATGAAGATTTCGTTCACACTTGCTGGTTTCCTGCAACGTCTTTTTTTCCAGATGGATACCCTATTGTAAAATGATTTCCTGCTTTAGGCTCTGCTTTGTGTAGCTCTACGCTATGCCATCTTTCTATGAACTGGATAAACTGCCTATTAAATTTAATTACAGCCTGAATGACTGCACATCTTGATCTTATTTTTCCTCCAATGTACTGTATTTCACCAAGGTCCTTGAGGATGAAATAAAATAAATCTGAAGGATGCATACTCCAGTAGCCAAAAGAAATGTTTCAAAGGGCATTACAATGACTGTTAACCCATTAGTGTTGGGCCATTTTGAAGGAATTCCTTGGGTTTAGGATTATGCAGAGAGTTTCTCCCATCTTTTCTTCTGCCATTTAAAAACAAAATGAGAGAAGCTGATTTTAAAGAGTTCCCAGAATAGCCATTCAAATGGAAACTCAATTAGTTTATTATCCCTTCAAAAGTGGCTCCCTTGGGCCCAGCCACAGCTCCACATGGCACCTCTCCTCAGGCCTGGCCCTGGCCTCCCATTGCCCATGACCACTCTGGCCTTATCCCGTGTCCCGTGCCCTCTCTCCAGCCACCTCCCTCTCGGGAACCACTGGATGCTGGTGGCGTCCGAGGTGCCTKACTGCCTCGTATGGCTTTTTGCTCATGGAGAATTGCTTTGCGAGGGATTTTGCCCAAGGTAGACTCCCTTTGTAGCAGCCATTCAATAAAACCTGCCCCTGCGTCACAAGGAGGCCCCGGTGGCTGAGGCGGGAGGCAGTGGGAAGTCACCACAGCAGGTCCCTGAAGAGGAGGAGTATGTACGTGCGGGAGGGAGGAAGGCAGTCCCACTGCGTGGCTCCTTCGGAGATATCCAGCTGTTCTCAAGGAGCTAGGGGTCCTCACCAGCAGCAACGGCGGGGACAAGGCTATTAGAGATGTCACCTCCRAGAAAGGGTGAGCCCAGTAAATTGCATGCTTCCTCTGGGCATGGTATCTGTTGTGTTTATTAACTTGGTTTAAGGGTTCAGTAGCTGTTTATAATGTACAAAACTATGAATCACAATGCAATATGGGTGTATATCCTGGAAAATCACATTTTTTGGATTAAGATATGTTAGTATATATGGAAAAAGTCCCTGAAAGACATAGATACAGTGTCTTTGGAACACATCAAGCAGTAGGGGATATGCTGGAGGTACCATCAAATGAGYATGCAGCATTCGTCATTGTACACGGTGTTTTTCATAATGTTGTCTAGAGCAATTCTCTTTAATTCATGAGACACTGTAGCTCGAGAAAGCTGTAAAATCCTTGCAGAGCCACAGAGCAGATAAATTAAGTAGAACTAATTTGCTAAGACCGTAAGTATGTGAAGCTGTGTTCCAAATATTGTGCTGCTTTTTCCAGCTGAGGACCCAATATTCATGTTCCACTGTTCATTTTATTTTCCGGGGTACAACTGTAAATTGTCTCTCTCACTGTGCTTATTATATAATGGCAGGGAAGAATAATGATAGTGGCATTTGAAAATGCTTAAGTTCATTTGTATTCCTTGTACAGATGGCCTCTGCAATCATAAGCAACAGAAATATCCAAGGAATTTTCAGGCGATTAATCCAAGTTTAAAAACAKCATCATCCCAACAGCAAACTGCAGAAAATGCCTGGAATGTTAATAGAAAGTGCTTCTAGAAGGCATACTCTGTTGTTGTTTCCTTGCCTTGAAAATCATTTATTCAGAGGAAGATTATTGATTTACGGTGCCTTTGGTTTTGTTTTGTTTTTTTTTTCCAGAACTCTAGTGCAGACCATCGGGTTCGGCTGGATCTCGGGCTTTGGGACAAATTCAGTGAACTCGCAACCAAGTGCATTATTAAAATAGTGGAATTTGCAAAACGATTGCCAGGCTTTACCAGCCTGACCATTGCAGACCAGATAACTCTACTTAAAGCAGCCTGCCTGGATATACTGGTACGTATCTTTAATGTCATTCATCGATGTGTTATTGATAAATTTTATAGAGTGTGTTACTGATGAATTTTATGGAATGGACTGTAGCCCTTGCCTACAAATATGTGTTATATTGGATGGCTCTATTTTTCTAGATACGCAGTAAGCCTTCACAGTGGGTAGATTTCAGTATTCTCACAAGAAGGGCACGTTTTGATATTCTGGTACTGAATTTAATATGTACAGCTTTGGAAAATGTTCCCTACCRTGAACACTGAAGAGAGATCTGGTTCCCTTTCCTTCCTCCTCTTCCTCCTCACTGCAAAACGGAACACAGCCAGGGCTCTGCATAAACGACGTCTGGACAGACAGTGCCCTGTGTAGCATTTTAGCATTTAGCACCCTGTGTCGTCGCAGGGTGGTTCAAGGAGTCAGATCCCAATGTTGTGTGTGTTGAACCAGATGCACCTCAAGGTGCAGGTGCTGATGCCTTTGGTGTATGGAATTGCCGGCTTTCAGAGGAGGTCGGATATCTGTGAGCCCAGACTCAGAAGCGCACATCATACATGTTAGCAGACGGCATTGAATTTAGCACAGCAGCGTGTGCTCTGCAGTCGGGACGTACGTAGGGGGTTTGAAGTGTCTGTGCGGGYGTCGCCACAGCTCCGTGGGGCAGGATGTTCCCGGCTCCTGTCAGGCAGGGCAGTGCGTTCCCTCAGAAATGCCCGCAAGATCTGCGGGGCTTTAGTGCCAAGTGTGCTCTTTATTATGACCGTTACACTGACTTGCAGGAAAATAGTRGGTACTTTAAGCAAAATCTGCCCTTGGAAATGTTTTTGAGCACAAATGTGCCAGTCTTTATTGAACCAAATGATTCTTCTGTTTGCCAAGGAACTCTTGGTAGGGTGGCTACCGTATACATGTATTTTGACATCAGATAGCGTTTTAAACTGGAGAATTGGAAGCTAAAATAGTTAATCTCAGAATTTCTGAGAATGCCCCRCTTCAAACAGGGCCTCTTCAAGGCGGACATTAACGGCTCTGACCTTTTCTTTGTGGCCTGTCTAAAGGGGTTTGGAAGACGCTCGCATAGAGGACGCTGATGCGGAGCAAGGGGGGCTGTCGTTGGTGGGCCCATGGCAGGAGCCGAGCGCAGCCCGCAGCCCTCGAGCTCTCCCCCGTCCTGTGGGGCCTGTGGGGCCTGCGGCGCAGCGTGGGGCGGCAGCTCCCCGGGCGGGCGCGGGCGTGGCCGCCATGTTGGGCTCCCTGCCGCCCGCTGCGCTGGGCGGGGCCGAGCGGTCGGGCGCCATTTTGTTGGGGCCTCCAGAGAGAACGGTGCTTCCCGGCCTGTGGTCACGGGCACAAGGAAAGCTTAGCTGCCAGTTTCCAAAAAAAAAAAAAAAAGAAAGGAGTATTAATGACAAGGCAGGTGGCGAATGGTGACTTTATTTCAACTSCCTAAATATCTGATGGACAGAAAGGGAAGAGCTGGGATTTCGTTTCAAACCAGGCGCACTGAACAGTCCCGAGTGTGCGGTGCCAGGTTTGCTGGCACTCGAGGACTTCCCAGTGCTCCCGCAGCCGTCCCGGCTCCGCGTCCCCAGAGAAGCTCCGCGCGGCTGCTTCTTGCAGCCTGGGATCCTGCAGAGCCCTCGCGCTCCAACCAGGGAATCGTGCCAAGCACTCAGCAAACTCCTTTGGATGGCGGTCAAAGGCTTGTTTTACATACAAACAAACACAAGCTCTGGAAGGGAAATGGCATCAAACCTCCAAAGATAGTCCAAGACGCCAGTTGGGGATGGCGGAATTTGTATTTGCTCTGGAGCCAAAAGCTTTCGGGATAAATGTTACTGAAATTCGATCAGTAACCCTCGTAAATGTGATCGCTTCTGTCTGCTTGTCCGCAGACCCCGCAGGAGCAAAGTGTGTGCAAAATCATCGGGTTTGGGCAAAACGAATGTGAGGAGTCCACAAAGTGTCTGTCCTTCTGAAGTCTCATTGAAAAAATTAAGATGTTCTTGAGCTGATCCTTAAAAGCATCATTTTAGCCTTGGGTTGTAAAGCCCCGCACGTCTGTGGGTGCAGGTTGAGGTGTGCAGGCGGGATGCTCCAGCTCTGGGGAGGTTTGTCCCTGCGCTCCAGGGGCACCCGCTCCCGTCCCTCCCGGCAGGAAAGTCACCGCTGGCCACGGCAGCTCCAGGGAAGGAGGAGGATTTGTCTAAGAAAATCCAGGTTGCGTTAATAAACCTCTTTACCACAGGTAGTTCTGTGACTGATGAAATGTATCTTTCTGGATAACCAGTTTTGTTTTGTGCAACACATAGGGTTTTTATTTTGCTATCTGGAATTGACTCATGGGAGCTCTAAATCCTTTAAGATATAAATAGTCTCCAAAACAAAGGGCCCTTTAATCATGGTAAGAACCTTATTTATGGCTACAAGTGGCATTTAAGAGCGGAGTGACAACTAAAATACTTGGCTTGCTTCCAAAACCTAAACACTACTGAGGACATTAGGATGATATCTTCTAGACCGCGGTTCCGTTTAAAAAGGAGAGAGAGATACAGTGATTTCTTATTTTAAAGTGCTGACATTTCCCATATGTTCTGCAGCGAATATGAGCTCAAGATCAACTTTGCTTTGACTTTGGAAGTTTGCCCGAGAAACATTTAGCAGCGAATCAGCAATATCCGTGGCGTTTTGCAGATCTTGATGAAGGGCACAAATTAAAAAAACATTTTAAATGATCTGTCTCATAATTTAATAACAGCGCGTTGCGGGATAATGCCAAAGGAATTCGGGAGAAACCTGAGATCCYGTTGCTGCAGCCAAGTGAAGTGCCTTGCAGAGACTGTGCATCTGAGCTCCAGCTGTGCCAGGCTCTCTCTGGGCCACCGAGGGCTTGTCCTGTGCGCGGCTCGGGCAGAATTTAGGTACCAAACCCTCCAGCCTGCGCTYTTTAGGAAAACAAACAATGAAAAARTTCAAAAGTTGCTGCCCGTGCCTGAGACAAGGTGAATTCTAGAGGCCTCTTAGGCCGCGATCRCTGGCTTTGTGAGGTGCCTGGTCCTGTGCCACTCGCCGTTGCCTCCAGTTGTTGTGACTCCCCCGAGGCACCGACTCCGGCCAGGGCTGGAGGTTTCGCACCTTCCCTGTGCTCTAAGTCCGGCCCTGGGGTAGCTCAAGTTGGGCCTTGCGGCACTTGCACCTTTCGTTTGCCCTGGAAGTTGCACTTCTGTGCCCCGCTCTGTGGCTTGTCCTTGCGGAGGAACCGTGCCAGCCGTCCCGGCCCATCCCAGCTTGTCCTGGGTGCYGTAGCAGCCTCGGAGTTTCCCAGGGAACACACACTTTTCAAGCCATGTTCTTCTTGGAAACAGCAAACTCTCCGTGTTTCCTTTTCTTTCTCCCCAATCTGTTCCTCCAAGGGGGCTCYGGGTTTGTTCAAACTGGCTATCGAGCAGGTCAGGCTGCAGCCCTCACGGTGCCTTGAAGGATGATGAGGGGAGACATCCCTGGGGCCGGGTGTAGAACCAGCTCCGCCAGCTGCGGCAGGAGGACACGGCCGCCGGGAGCCGCCTGTCGCTCCTTGCCTTGTCCCGCTTCTTTCCCATTGCGTTCTTTTYCCAACTAAATATTTGCTTAGCGGCTGCAAGCAGCGTTGTGCTCGTGTCATAGGATTGGCCCATATGCCACTATGGATAACTCGAGGGCAGCTCAAGCACGGAGCACGTTCTGCCCCTTTCGCCAGTTTGCAGCAAGCAACACTCACTCACACAGGACAGAGGGGAGATATTTTGTCCTTACCAAGGCACAGCTCTGAGAAGCTCTGTCCTGCAAAGTTAATCCCGCCCATCAGTGAAATCCGTGCCTGCTCCGAGAGGAGACGGGATAGCTGCGTGCACCCCACATACTGCCAATGGAAGGGGTTACGGGATTGCTGTGGGAACATTAATGATTTATGCTCAAGGAATTGCAGAGAAGTTTTTGTTACATAATAATCAGGCAAAAATTTAGCAGTGACCCATTTCTGTTCTAAAAATAAAGCAATYGTGGTGCATTTCAATATATGCGTGCTGTACCAGCGCATTTTTGTGCTACCAGAACTGAATGTACCAGAGCTGAGTATCAGCCTRTTTTGACGTGAGCGTGTGCTGTCGTTGCACGGATAATTTGCTGCATTGAGGAAATGCAGGAAACCTTCGACGGGCTGGATTCCTCACATTTCGTTCTCCTTTGCTCCCRCAGATCCTCAGAATTTGCACAAGATACACGCCTGAACAAGACACCATGACCTTCTCCGACGGCCTTACCCTCAACCGGACCCAGATGCACAACGCGGGCTTCGGCCCGCTCACCGACCTCGTGTTCACGTTTGCCAACCAGCTCCTGCCCCTGGAGATGGATGACACGGAGACGGGGCTGCTCAGTGCCATCTGCCTCATCTGCGGAGGTACCGCTGCCTGCCCCGCTCAGGCACCCCCTACGCAGCAGATAAACGGCCTGCACCGACCGGGGGGGTCGTTCACAACCAACGATGGTTTTTGGTTTTACTTTATTTTTTTTCCTGAATCTGATCRTTCAGTCAGGCAAATGATCCTATTTTCACCTGATAAAGACATATGGGATGCATCCTGCTGCCTTGCCCCCTATGAATGAATTTTGTTACTAACTTCTTTTTATATAACTTAGAAGTGTAATGGCTTTCGTATCCATATAYTGATGTTCACGCAGAAGTCATTGGGGACAGTTTTCTTGAGGAAGAGTTCTGGTTTATAAGTAACACAGCAGCACATTCGACATGATTTTGAGGGCTTGGCCGCAACAAAAACCAAGTGGAAAGAGACATCAAATAATCCTGGATAATTAAAAAATATTAAAAAAGGGAGCCTCAGCCTCTTCACGTTCTTCCACTAGAGGARGAAAGGCTAGTTCTTCACTAGCCTCTTGTGCCAGTCTTTTTGCTTGCACAAAAAGAGAGAAATGAGCTCAAGGATCACACCTGGGTTGGGGAAACACAAGCTGTGCAAAAAAGTCTCTTCCCACAATTCTCCTTCCTTTGCAATATTTTAGGCACTACAACTGACTGGTTTAAAGCCAAGTGCCGGTCTTTGGTGAGGGTGTCCCCTCAGTGCGAAATCGTTCTGATTTTATGTGTGTCTGAGCACAAGCCATGGGACGCAGCCGCTGCTCCTGAGATGCCCTGGCGCTGCTGCTGCTGCTGCTGCTGCCGCCGCTGCAGCTGCTGCTCCTGTTGCTGCAGCTGCTGCTGCCGCTGCTGCCGCTGCTGCTGCTGCCGCTGCTGCTGCCGCCGCTGCCACCGCTGCCGCTGCTGCCGCTCCTGTTGCCGCTGCTCCCGCTGCTGCTCCCACTGCTGCTGCAGCCCCGTCTGCGGGTGACATTTGTTGTCGCTCAGGGTGGCACTGCCCCCAGCTGATGGGTGCTGGAAATTCACTCCATTTGGGTTGTGACAAAATAAAACCAGCTTTTGTATACAYGAGTAGCCTATAAATGCCACAGACAAGGTTAATTCTCATTTATTCCCCTTAGAGTGAGGGACAARAGCAAACCGACCATTTTGGGCCACTCAAATTACAAGCCCTTCCAGTAGCCAAGGAAAAACGAATCTCAGCATTATAAATGATGTTTTGGCTTCTTCCTATGGAATACCAGCCCCACAGAGTGTGGGTCATAAATTGAGAAAATTATGAGCTTCTGATCAAGACAATGGAGGCGCTTCTGTGCTTTGCATTTTGTAGGAAACAGCTCAAATAATACCAGCGATACCATGCCTATTTATTTATTTATTTATCTATTTATCTATCTATCTATCTATCTATCTATTTATTTATTTATTTATTTATTTATTTATTTATTTATTTACCAGATCGCCAGGACCTTGAAGAACCAATGAAAGTGGATAAGCTTCAGGAACCCTTGCTGGAAGCACTGAAAATTTACATCCGAAAGAGACGACCCAACAAGCCTCACATGTTTCCAAAGATCTTAATGAAAATCACAGATCTGCGCAGCATCAGCGCGAAAGGTAGAGGCTCCGGCAGCCAGGGCAGCGCAGGCGGTCGCGTCCCCCACGTAGCCCGAGGGACRCTGGCCTAGGGGCCGGGCGCTTGAAAAGACCCCCAAGAAAAAGTAAATAGGAGCCTCACGACCTTTTTCTTGCCTTTTAAAACTGGGGAAAAAATATTTCAGCCGCCTTTAGGTCTGTCTTCTTTAGATGTACTCTGGGATGCTGATTTTTAGCAGGGCCGTGTTCTAGCAGATAGTTGAACTCTGCGGTTTACAGCCCTGAATGGTCTGAAGTTGTCAGGACAGACGGAGCTTCTTGCCCAGCCGGCATGCCCCGGAGGAGGCACGTTCCCAGTTCAGGCTGGCAGAGGAATTTTTACTGCCTGTCCTCAAAGTCTGAGGTTTAACTGCAAGATATTCCTGTCTSTCTGTGGTCTTCCTCACCTTGCATCTAAAAGTTTCTGTCCTTCAACCCTTCCAGTACGTTGCTGCTTAAAAGGCAGTGAGGTACTGCGGGTGTATCCATGTCAGTATGGACTAAACAAAATAGTTAAAGGTTTTCTGAGCCCTTTGAAAAGTTCTGCTTCACCCACTTACCAYGAATCAGCCAGAACTTCAGCAGTTCTTGCCATACTTTACAGACCCAGTATTTGAAAAGAGCATAAAATACATTCCARGATAGTCCCAGGTCTAGGTGATCCAAGTGACATGACACTTTTCATAGCAATTTACAATTGTTTGATTCATTCAGCCACCCTGTACTGTCACAGTCGCTGTGATGGGAATTTCAAGTTCCCCTGTTGAGGAGCATTCATCTCTGTTTCGTTTAGTAACTGACACAGGAAACRTGCCTGATGTTGTCTGCAAGAACTTTAGAGAGATTTTTTTTCCATTAATGTGCCTGAAATTACTAGAGATGATATATATATATATTAAAAAAGTGTGTAGGTTGTACTAATAAAATTCCCTTCTTTTTAAAGGTGCAGAACGTGTCATTACATTGAAAATGGAAATTCCCGGCTCCATGCCGCCTCTTATTCAGGAGATGCTGGAGAATTCGGAGGGACACGAGGCCCTGACCCCGACGTCCACGGGCACCGGCGCCGAGCACAGCCCGAGCATCTCGCCCAGCTCCGTGGACACCAGCAGCGTCACCCAGTCCCCGATGGTGCAATAAGACATTTCCCAGATCCTTCAGACATTCCCAACACCTTCTGTACAGGGATGGAAAGCAAGACAAACATTTTTACTGCTGCTTAGTTCTCTGGACTTAATATATATCTATATATGTATATAGATATAGATAAAACTCAACAAGGACCAAGAAATTTTCGTATGTATCGATATATACTCCTTGCTGTTTAAACTCTTAAAACTAGAAAAATGTAAACTTTTGAAACTCTAAATCAGCCATTTCATGCAAAAAAAAAGAAAAAAAAAAGAAAAAAGTTAAGCTTCTGTTTTCTTCTCTGAGCACTCAAGATTGCATGGTGACAAGACAGATCTCAGACTCTCCATTCTGGTTGCATTTCTGATGACTTTGTACATACAAACGTATGGCTCTACTTTCTATACTGGATGTTTGGTGCTTTCCTTTTGTCTCTCATACCTAAAGCGATCAGGACACCGGGTGTATGAAATGGACTTCTGTGCACATCCAGAAAAGGCAGTTTAACGGATCGTCTCCTTAGTTAATACRAAAACTTATCCCTGGTGCCCTCAGTTTGCGTCTCCTTCCTTGTAAAAAGTCTACGGAAAGTCACCGCTCTAGCAGGAAAGGCAGCGGTGTCAGCGCGAGCTGCCACGTCGCTTGTGCAGGTGTCATTTGTCCCGCTGTTAACGTCACTTTAAATGTAAGAGGTGGTTCATTCCCGGCTGGAGCCCTGGCCGCAGGAGCAGCTATTCCGTGTCTCCAGGACCGCAGCCTCCAAGGCAGAAACASTGTCAGTGTTACCACGTTGTTGTTTACTCGTTCACAAGCCATTAGGGGAGCGTCACRGGCGACAACCAGCGGAATGAGGCACAGCTTTGGAGGGGGCGGCTCTAGGGTTTTTCCTTAGGATCCTGCTGCCCGGAATCAGCCGCGTTACCGGCCTTCCAGGTGCTAAGGAATGACAGCCTTCCCGAAACACAAGGAGAGAATCTGCCGCCTTGGCCTTGTTCAATCACCATAAAGCAGAGTGAGAACTGTGGTAGGATGGGTAACAGAGTTAAAGTGTCAGTTTCTTAGGTTTCATTTAAAGCACTAGTGGATTTTTTTTTATATATTCTAGCAAGTCTGTGATGTACTTTCACTGGCTCTGTTTGTACATTGAGATTGTTTAACAATGCTTTCTATGTTCATATACTGTTTACCTTTTTCCATGGAGTCTCCTGGCAAAGAATAAAATATATTTATTTTAAAAAAAATGCTGTGTAGAAGCAGTCCCCTTGGAGAAGCAGATTTGCCACACACAGGATACTTTTCCATTTTTTAATGTTTAAATTTCATTTCAAAAAGCAGGTTTGCTGTTCGCAACCATGACAATTAAAATGTGCTTTAGCACAGCTGTCTAGAACATCTCTACAAGCCAGTCAGACAAATACATGACATTTCAATGAGTAAAAAAGAGCATAAAACTGTAGGTGTAAGAACAAAATGTTAAAATGCCTACACACAATAATAAAAACCATCAATTACATTATCACATAAAATAAGTCAAATGTACAAAAGTTTGCGACAGAAGGGACAAAAGGACAACACAAGATATTTGTTGGAAAACATTTGTGTGCTCTTTGGGCACTTAATTAAACATATCAAAATCGTCGTCGTCGTCAGATTCTGCAAAATATTTAACTTCTTTCCTGGCCCGGCCCGTCCGYGGCTTGGGGGCAGCTTCCGAGGCGAAGCCGGACTGAAATATCTCCACGTCGGAATCCTGGTCGAACGCGGCCCTCTTGGCTTTCTGCAGGAACACAGGGCAGAGCGTTGGTGCCTGCGCTGCACTTGGCATCCTGGCCCGCACAGCTGACACTTCCCAGGCATTTCGCACTCCTCCACAATAGACAGTTCCCTATTTCACAAACATTTCTCCAGCATCTTCTGTCTCAACATGTAAACTATCAACTGTCTAAACCCCAGTTGCCAGCTCTGCAACCTGCAGTAAGGGCCTGTGCATTTTCATTTAAAATAACCCCTCTGGTGCTTTCTTTTTCCCAAAGGCAAAAGCCACGGCGGGGACTGACCTTGCTGGGTGCCGACCTGGGCGTTTTCTTCCCAGGGTTGTATTCGCCTTCGTTCTCCGAGCCAGACGCTTTCCTCTTCTTGGCCCCTCTACCTTTTCCTGCATTAGAGAATATGACTTAACTTCTTTCTTACTTTTTTTAAAACAAAAAAACCCCAAATTGTTGAGATTTCTGAAGAAATAACGTTTCATTATGTCCTAAAGTCAAAGTTACGTTTGCAGCTCAGGATTTTTCACAGCAGCAGGAAAATGATCCGTTCTCTTCTTGCAGCGTATTTAATTAATTCGCTCAGTTTCTCATGTTTTTTTACACTCCTCTGAAGTTACCATTTCTCCTTGCAAGTCACGCTCGCAGTTCAAGACAGGGCAACCACTGTTATATCCAAGACTGACTTCTGAAGTATTAACAGAGCCTGAGCCCCTTTCCGTCCCGGGTACTAAACAGGAAAGGCAAATTAATCCCGTGGAAAGGAACCTTGCTGCTAACCTCAGCTGTCAACAGAGAGAAACCCCTTCCCCTTACAGTCCCTCTGATGGAATCACTTGGGATGCTCTGATACGTCTCTGGGTTTCCTCTGAGCACCTTCCCAGCTAAGGACTGCGATAACAATGAGCTGCTTTAACAATCAAAAACCAAAAAACAGCCCCAAAATTGCTTATGGGAATTAACAGCCAGAGAATTTAAGTCTTGTATAAAGCTGAGATGAAAGAATACACATCAGCAGCACCTCAGAGAAGTGCCGGGCAAGAGCACAAGGGACTGCAGTTATAAAGTGCATTCCCAGAAGCTAAACGAGAAGTTCACAGCCCTGTCAGCCCAGGAAAGTCAGCAAGCTCTTTCTGTCACACACAAAACCCTCTTGCTGAGTCACTGACCAGTGACTCATCAACCAACAAACCAACACGATTCTCCTTCTGGAAGCTGCTTTTGTGCTTGCTCATAATCCTAAGGCTGCTGCCAGGCACGGCAGCAGAATTCCCACCTCTGGGCGCCGCCGTCTTCTTTGGAATGCCGAATTCCGAGTCTGAGTCCGAGTTCACAGTCTCCACCTTCTTGGCCTTGGGAGCCCTTTTAGGTTTAGGGGGTGCATCTAGTTTCGCTGTTTGAAGTCAGAGATATTAAATACGTTACATTCACATGTTGGTTAGAACTGTCCAGCTGGATTGCTACTTGGATTATGGCCGAGATGTCAGCTCCTGAACTGCGAGGGGTCTGCGCCTGGGGAAAGCAAAGCGCCGAGCCCAGCCCCCAGGCTGAAAGCCGGGCCTAAGCAGGAGGCTTCTTGGCCAGATTTACTTGAGAGCGCAGTGAGTGAGTGAGTGCTCTGAACTAACCACTTTCTTCATATGAAAAGGAAGGCATCCGAAAGTGATAAGGGAAGGAAAACAGAGAAGGCCACAGAAAACTCAGCCTGCCATGAGGTAAGAGCTACGCTCTTTAACTTATGGAATTACTATTAGGTAAAAAAAAAAGCACATGATTTTCACCATGAATTCTGGCAAGCGTCTAGCAGGATCTTTAAAGATTATGCATCCACAAACACATTCCCAGCAGGTGTGAGCTTCTTTCTCTTGGAAGTGCCACCAGTCCATACACCAGTGTTACCCAGCTTGAACGGCACTAAAAAAACACATGGGCCTCCAAACAGACCCAAGAACTGAATGTGAATCGCCCATAATCCCTCCCTTTAGATTCTGTGAGATGCCAGTTCTAAAAGCCTGGCCGCTAAGCCAGAGAAGCCCCAGCCCTCATGCTTGAGGAGGGCCTTCCATCCTCGGCGTCCAAGACCAAGGCAGGTGGGCCAAGCCTGTGTAGGACCCGCACTGCTTGGGCTCCCTCCTCCACGCGTGCTTTCCTTGCTTTCCAGGGAGGCCACCGGACACGCGCCAAGGGCTCTAAGCACCCAGTTGAGCTCTCAGTTTGACCCATGAGAGAAGACAATCTTCAACCCCAGGGGGACCTCATGTTTCACTCAGGCTATGGGAGTTAAGCTTGTAATTAAACTAGTTTATGGCTGAGCGCTAGGATGTGGCAAGAGACAAGTTTTGACATTACAGTGGTCAAAAAAAGAAAAAGAGAAGAAAGACATTAGTGTCATCATGGCACTGGAAGAAGTTCACACCCCTTGTTCAATGTAACAGTTCAAAATCAAGGAATGCAGTTCCCACTTTGAAGGTGTGGATACACAGTGTAAAGGCAAAAGAACTGAGTTTTAAATAAATGCATGGATTTGCTGGGTAATCCTCTTACCCTTTTTAGTAGCCACTGTTTTACTTGGATTTTTTTCTGATTGCTTTGGGGCAAAAGATGATGAGAAAACAGGAGCAGAGTCCTCTTCATCGCTGTCCAATTTTGTTGTATCTACAATCGGAGAGCACGTTTAGCACAGGATTCCTTCACTGCCCTTTTAACYACCCTGCTAAGTTACACTACAAGTTACAGCATAAGTTAATTTCACAAAAAAAGCGCATCTGATGCTACAGCAAGGCTATGAATGCACTGCAGACTTTCTTATCTACACTACAAATTCCTCTAAGAATCACAACCTCCTCCTTGTTTCATCCTCACAACACTGGACAACTTTCTGTTACAATTAATCTTTGCCTAATATATTCAGTGACAGTTGATAAGGCATGGTAAATAAATCAGTGAAAACAAGCTCACCATCATCTGTCTTCTGAGAATATGAGGGAAAAGAGAAGATGTTCCCAAAGTCTTGGTTCTTCTTGTCTTGAGATGGTTTTCTACTTTCAAAAAGAAAAGCGAAACTATATGAACTGTATTAACTATACAGTTGAAGAAGAAACATTATAGCATCCATTTGAAATTAAATTTCTATTTTGGCACTACATAACATTTTTAGTGTTTTTGTATGCACTTGCAGAAGTTGAAACTTTAAAACTGCTTTAGAGTCAAGCATTTTAGCCATTTAAAATTAATGGAATTCTATTTTTATCAATAGGTCTGTATAGCAAATTTATGCAAGATGAAAATCAGAAAACCTTCCTAAATACAGTTTGACCACCACTATTACTAACAATATAACAGCAAGATAAGTCACCTTCACATCTGTGTGGCTGCCTGTGTGCTGCTCCCCAGATAGATATGTATAATTTCTACTTCACATGGTACATGCAGAGTAATAAGGGATGGATAGTTCTGCCTCATTTTTTTCTGAAGACTTCTACATTCAAAACATTACTGATAAAGAAAGAGCTCTCAGTTACAATACTTACTCTGGAGATGGTTTTGATTTGGCTGGGGAGAAGTCATATTCATCCTTGTCCATGCTGTCTGAGGGAACAAACTCATCCTCTCTGTCATTCGCTACCGGAGAGGCTTTCACTTTGAGCTCATCCAAATCATTGTTGTTGTTGGCATCATCATCATCATCGGCTTCATCTTCTTCTTCTGAGAAATCAAAAGTGTACTTGGGCCTCTCAGCTGAAAAGAAAATATAGATATACATACACATGTATAGATATGCACACACATATAGATATATAAATACACACACATTCAAGGCGGGTGTTCAGGTGAATGCATCAGTAAATTAAAGTGCAAGTCACTGAACAGCCCTGCTTCAGTGTATATAAAAGCATATAGAAGACTGGGGGAGAAGCAGATGGTGCAAAGTGTCACCTCACATGTGATACCACTCGCCACTGCTCAGACAATTCAGATAATAGCCTCAGGAAGACACCAGTACAAAGACGTTCTTAAAGAATGAGAATTCTTCACTTGAAGTGCTCTTGAACACCCTTCTTTATCAAATGCTTGAAAAAATAGTCAACTGCTTTCCAATAACATCTCTCAGCGTGTTTTTCTTAGACTATCTTCTGTTTTCATCTTTTCAAACTTACAATCTCTGATACTTTAGCCTTTCAGAGACTGCCTGTGATTTCTGCTAAGTTTTAGGGAGACATTTGATTATTTTCAGCCTTGTTTGCTTGACAATGAATTTGCATTAGAGTACTTCTTTTGCTTTGTAGTGTTAGTTTTAGGATATCCTGAAAGACTCAGACCAAATTACAAAATCTTTCGCAGTGAACTCTTCTCTGCTTTGGACGAGTGTTTTCACTAGCCTCCCAGTGAAGCATGAAACCAGCTATAGGAGACAGAGCCCAAAAGGAAGGCTCTCGTTACTGCAAGGCTCTAAGCTACTGCAAATGTAGGTGTGCAGGAATTCCAGCTCTTCAGTCACATTATGCATTTCACAAAAGCTTGGTACCTGCAGCTCTCCTAAGCAGGGAGTCTCTTGGAATAATCACAGGTTCATTTTCTTCTAAATCACTTTCAGATTTGGATTCATCATCTGACCATGGGTTTCGTTTCTTCACTTTTTTTGCACCAGATTTTGTGGAAGAGGGTGTTCTTCTTATCCTCGTACCTGCCACAAGGTAAAGCATTTACTACAGTCAGCAAAGCACTGCCTCTTGGCTAATCACCTATGATGCATATGTCTAGGTTCAAACAGTTTTCTTTTAAAAGATTTTGTTGGACAATGTATGGTAAATTTTTTTCTTATTTCTGGAGGGAAATAGAACAGTTTGATTAAATGGTTTCACACAGAACCAAACCTACTGCTACCAAATGGATTCATTCTACATTTGAAAAAGAGAAAGATCTCAGCTTTTCTGCTTTAACTACTGAGCAGGAAAATTCCCATCCTTTTCAAAGGTTGCTCGATTTTCCAGGAAAAAAACAGCCGTTTTCCATCATTCAGAGAACAGGAGGCATTGGAAAACTCCAGCTAAGAAGGGACTGCTCCGTGGGGAGCGTGCCCAGCAAGGCAGAGCACAGCGCAGCCGGTCGGCTCAGTCAGGCCGGGCTCAGGGACCCCGGCTCCGTCCTGGCCAGGCCAGGTGTGAGCTCAGTCCTAACTCTCTACTTGGCTAATTCACTATCTGGATGAACCCTGGATATTAAAAATTTGGAAGAAACATTTGCACAACCACAGATTACTTTTTACTCCGTAGAAAAGCAGTTTGCTTATTTCGGTAAGTTAATAAAACCAGAGAACAATAATAGAAGTGACAAGAAGATTAACTTCAGCGTTCGCTGCATCTGCTGTTAATCCCTTAGGTATTCAGTAATACTCAACTACAGCAGAATATTTCCATACATTTCCATATAGCCCTGTAGGGAAGAAAACCAAATGAAATAGTAATTTTTGTAGTATATTTCCCTTCTCACTAGGTGTTAAAAATATACATGTAATAGATAACTAGTACACATTAAAGCTTAACTGCTTACAGCTAAGGATCTTACCAGGCTCCTTCTTCTCTCTCTTAGGTTTAGGAGTTTTAGTTGCTGAGGCTGATGTATTCAGGGAGTCCTCCCCAGCACCCTCAGCTGGCACACCACCAAAGTCTTCCTCAAATTCCACTTTTATTGCTAGAGAATCAGCATCACCCTAAAATATAAAGGTGGTGTGCAAAATCATAGAAATGGTACCTTTATATTTCATGATTGAATTACAACACAATTTTGTAAAAGATAGTAAAGGAAAGTAGACTAGCACATTCACATTTGTTGATCAGTCTTGGAGGGGGGGAAATGCCAAGAAGAGCACCTCAGTAAGAAGCACTCACTAGAGGCTTGAAAATATAAAGGAAAAAGAGTACGAATTTCTTCATGAATTAGGTAACCAAAATAGTATAAACACAATTCTAACAGGATTAGTGGTTTGAATTGATGCTAGCAGGGTAGAAAAATGACAACAGTTAAATAATGAATAATCTGACCACAGCAAGTTTGATTTACCTTCTTCTTCTTCAGCAGTTTCCTACTGGCATCAGCTTTCATGGCAGATGTGATCTGTGGAACTATTCTTCTACCAAATGGAGAAGGCATCGTTTCTTCTAACTGAAGTTTCTTCATCTTGGGTTTACCAACTTTGCCTTTTATTGGTTTGCCAACCATACCAGCCAAAACATCTTCTCTTTCCTGTGCTTCTACTTTCTAACAAGTAACACAGGAAGAAAAACACTAAGTAAATTTTCCTTCTTTTCAATAAGGACAAAGTGGAACACAGCGATTCTTTAAGATTCATCTGCCTTTAACGTGGAACACGAGACCTCCCTTAATTCTCAACTGAATCACAACACATTTTCCAGCAAGGTGAAATTCGTGAATTACTCTTGGTATGCTGTTCATTACCCTGTATGGTCAGAAACCACACTTAGACATCAGATCACATGGAACTGCTCTAACTACTTCTCTCATCAGTTATTAGTCCCAGCCTTTGTATTATCCTAAAACAAACTGCTAATTTTATCATCCCTGACTCAGAAGCGATGTGACATTGTATGGATGGAAGAAACAAGCCCTGAGCAACCCACCTAGGAACACCACTACCCAAAGATGATTTCCCATTATTAGTATATTTTTAGGTCTACATGTTTTAATATAAAATGTGTTTTTTTCATTACTCTTCATTCATTTTAATACATTTTTTTTTTTAGCATTCGTAAAACCTACTTCAAGCTCTTCAACAAAGGCTGCCAAATCTTCTTTCCAGAGATCTGAAGGAGATTTCCTTTTGAGGTCGTTGAGCTCTCTCTCCTAAAACAGGAAAGCAGTGTATATCATCTCAGCTGCTAAGTTACACTTCCAAGTTGCAGTAAATACTAGATAACTGCTCATTAAAATAGGCAGACCAGCAACTGTTAAATCATTCCAGAAAAGCCTTCCAACGTTTACTAACCTTTGAATCTCTGTGCTTAATTAGCTCTTCCACTTTTTCTTTTGTAAGTGACCACAGAGACATGTTTAGGATATAGTTAAAATCAGGCCCAGAAGTTGAGCCTGAGGCGGAAGAAGCATCGTCATTTGCAGCCTGTGGCTCCTCCTCTTCTGCTGCCTGAGGAGAAATAAAATAAAAATAATCTTAGTTCTACACAGGACCTGGAACCCTGCTCCTACCCACCATGCTGGAGTAGCAAGCTACGTCCTTATGTGTTCTTGACATCAGCCACTACCTGGAGATTTCCAAAAGACCATCTGTGGCCTCCATTGTCTGGACTAGTTAATCATTTGATTAGTGAGAACAAAGCTGAACATGATACTGGCTGCATGGCTTGGGAGCCAAAAAAACACAACACAAAACACAAGGGAAAGTGAAAAAGGCAACCAAAAGTAGTGACACTGGCATTGAAAAGGGGTGGCTGATAAAAACTTAAGTTGTTTTTGAAAGGAGTTTCATCTTCTTCTAATTAAGTATGAAATTAATCACAAATCTCCTTTGGACCAAAAATAAGTCAAAAAGAAATCCAAATTTCTCTGCTTTAATCTTCCACCCTGCATTATCTATTTTTGTTCTTAGAACTGCTGTTATGTGATAGCACGCACTCCTATCACTCCTGCGTGATATTTTTTATCTCATTATGATCTATTTGTTAAAATGGAAACTAATAAGGAGCAACAAATGGTCTTGGAAAAGTGTTGTTTTTTCTTAGAAGTTAAATTAGGCTATAAGAAAACAAACATCTGCATAAACGATTATCATAAATAACATGAACAACATCAAAAAGATTCAGAGATTTTAGATCGTTACCTTTTCCTGTGCTTCCTTCCAGGCTTTTACAGGGTCAGATTCATAACCTCTCTGGACCAACATCTGAATCAAATCTCTCTTGGATCTGTTCTCTGTGAGTTACACACACACACCATCAACAACAAAAAGCAACGTCAGGAAAACACTTATTTTACATGTAAGTACGTTCTACCGTATTTAAAAACTTTCATATTCCCCTGCATTTTTATCAGTTCTGACTTGAGCTTCACTGACTGTTCTCTCACCTATGGTAATTTTCCCTTGTATCTTCTCCAGAATGAAGCGGGCCTGATTGTTAAGCTTGGTGGACTCTGCCCCCAGCATTCCCACGAGCCATTCCTTGCGCAAGCTGTAGTAGTGTAATCGCAAATCAAAGAACTCCTTCAGAATGTCTTGCACGGTTTCATACTTCTTTAAGCATCCCATATGATCAAACAGCACCTATAAAACACATAACATATGCTTGAGAGAGATGGCATGACTCAAGTTGCTGGTAATCTCCATACAGATAGGTGCATCTCACCTTTTAAGGTGCTTATACTAGAGCAGATGAACTGCTACATATGCACTGAAAGCAGCCTTCACTATGCATTTCTGCTGCCAGCAAAGGTAGCATTAAAGAGCAAAACATTATATAATCTAATAAACACTATTTGAAGACAAATTATCATTTACAGTAGTTCATAGGTAGGTTTAAATCCAAGGTTTATTATTCCCTTCACTCGCTCTATTCACTTTTCAGAAATAATATGTAAAACAAGTCGATCAAGCCCTATGTTAAGTGAGTTTGTGAAAATATCACTTGTCCCTAGGTTAAAATGCAGATTTAATAATAATATGGCAGAAAATAAGTTATTTGTAAGATCCATTTTACATTTAAGCAATGTGACTGGTCACACAGTTATGAAATTTTCTGTTACAAGAAAGTTACAACCCAGAACCTGCGTAGTTTGGTTTGAAAGATTCATCAGAAATAAATTAGATGCATGAATCCATAATGATCCAAAAGAAGGAACTCAGACAATCAATAATTGCTTTTTTCAACAAAAAAACATGAAGAGGGATGTGCTCAGTCACACACAGGATCGATCTAGTGCCCAAACTGTCACAAGACATTTAAGCACACAACAAGCAGCCGGCATAATTCTGACAGTGATAAAGTCATAAACATAAAAAAGTTACCATAGAATTACAAGTAAGACTTGTTTGAAGCTTAAAAACTTTGTGCAATCCGGCAGCTTCTGCCTGTGCAAGCTTTTCCTCTGTCATCTTTACCACAAATTTTACAGTCGTGTCAGTGTGGTATTCCTTGTAGTCAGAAATTAATGCTGGAGTTTTTTCAGTTCCATTCAACATAGGTTCTAGAACTTGTTCTTTGTACACCTATTGAAAAAATAAAGGGAAAAAGAAAAGCAACCACTTTTTAAAACACAGAATTCTTTACCACGATGGAGCAATGGAAGATTTCAAAGCTTTGTGTGATAAATCTGATAGCAACTATAATTTGCCAAACCAATATAACCCACAAAAGGCAGTATAAGCTGCAAAAGGGGCATCTTAAAAGGACAAAAGACATTTACTCAAGAGAAGGAGACTAAATAAACAAACTCAGGGGAGAAACAGGTTATTCTTTGGAGACTGGACAGCAGATGGCACACGTAGGAAGCCATCTCTTCTACAAAAGCACAGAAAGAAAGAAAACGAGCATTCCACTGCTGCTTACCTGGGTCCATGTCCTTACAGGAAGCTCTGTAATTTCTACTGTGTTCCTGTCCACCACAAATATTTCACCACTGACTACATACTGGTTTTGACCAAGTTCCTGAATAGTTCCTTTGAAGTTCTTGTAGTTTGGGAGCTAAAATTGCAAAAAAAAAGAAGATAAAGTGGCAATAATATTTAAGATGAAATTTTGGAGTAAAATTAGTTTCCAAATATGCCATATCTATGTCCCTGTGCTAACCAGCCAATCCATCTCTCACACCTGTGAAATTCTTGAGTCATAGTCAAAATGTTACAGAAAACCCAGAATACACACAAGCCACTGACAGAAGCAAGTATCTTAAACTTTGTTATTTATATACACTATGGGGTAGGTGCATTCACTACTCAGAAGATGCAGTTGCCCTCAGGGGGCTTCTGTTTGTTTGAAGAAAACTGCAGTAAAAGAAGTCTCCCCAGACACGGCCCCATTCTTGTGCAGACTGGCAAAGAAACCATACAGTTTAAAAACTTTGGGGTGTTTTTCTTAGTTTCTTAACTGAATTGACTCCCTTCTCATTAGCAGCCACATTAGCTCATTAGCAGGCACAGAGACATGCCAGGAATGGGAAAGGAGCAGAGAACGGGAGGCAGAACTGCCTTTCAATCACTGTGCAAGCTTCAAGACCGTGAGACTACACAAAATGCCTGGGAGTCCTAAAGGCAGGGCAATGAGTGGCATTAATAAAAGAAATCCAGTTATTCCGGGCATTTTTTTCAAGTACACAACAACTCCAAGAGCTTCTACGAAAACTCTAAATAAAGGAATAAAAGCAAAAATACACGTCAGCAACATTTATAGATACGTATTATCTATCTTACTGTTCACACAAAGCAGAGGAAGTGCCAAGTTTAGCCAGAGATAAACAGCAGTCCCTCAAAAAGGGACGGGTGGCACAGCTTCTGGTTCTCCTGCCACACATCACAGGCACTTGGTAAGACTTGTGTGGTGAACGCTTATGTTTGGCAATCTGAAAAGTCCTCAGAAAGAACTACAAAATTTTAGGTTGTGATGTTTTAGCTTCAAGTATTATCTTCTCCCACCTCACCCCAACAGTCAAGGCTCCTACACAGAATTACTGGGACAACCCAATTCAGACGTTCCAGTAGCCAAATATTTCTACAGTGAGATGAATAAACTGCCTAAGGAGAAAATCAGCCCTGTGTCAAACCAGCAAACGCATAAACCAGCAGGACACAATGATGTATTTACCATGGGGTGAGGACACAACAATGTATTTACCATGGGATGGGGATCCAAGCCGTCCAGCATTCGCCGGACGTTGTTCACAATCTCTCTGGTATCGTAGTTTGGAAGTTTGCAAGCCCATCCAGTACCAATTCCCTCCGCTCCGTTTACTAAAACCATCGGGATGATGGGGATGTACCACTCCGGCTCGACCCGCTGGTTGTCATCATAAAGGAACTTAAGCAAGTTGTCATCCACTGATGGAAAAAGCAGCCTTGCCAAGGGACTTTGAGAAAGAAAAGAGGAAAATACTCAAGCTGTGGTGTAGCTAAGTGCATAGCACTTTAAAGGTCAATGCGTCCAGATATTTGGTTATTTTTTCTTTTTTCCCTTTTACTTGGCCATTCAGAAGCTGAAAATACAGTGTAGATATCTCCCAAGAAAGAGATTTTTTTTCTTACTGGAATAGGCTGTTCATAACAAATCTATGATGTCTGTTTCCTTTGTGGTCATACTTGGTTATACATGTATATGATATTCCAGTAACTGATAACTTTTAATATTTACAAAACACCATACTGTGAAGTAATCCTCCATTCCTGGAGTTTCAAGTGACAACAGATCACCCCTTAACAAAGCAATACAAGTAAATACTTGCTGTGCTTCACTGCTTAACTGTAGGCGCTGGTGCCTCTAAAAATCATACAGAAGTTTTACTGGTGACTTGTTTTGCCCATAAAGGCGTCATCCTGAGTGAATGCAATTTCCAGCAGCTCCTTTGAAAAGGAGATTGTCCAAATCTAATTTGGTACAGAAAGAAAATGCACGAGAAAGGGAATATAAACTAATATTGAGGTCTACAATTAGAAGAAAGGAATAAAACACATGGAATTTTAAGCTAAATATTTCACTGAAATAGTTGCTTGCAGCTTACAAAAAGGCATGGGACAATATACTAGAATTCAGAGAAAGGAACTCATTCTTACTCTCTGCAGCCTGTAGCATTATGATAACATTAGCTTGATAACACAGCTTTTAAAGGCCTGTTTTTGGTTTTAGCCTGAGTTTACCTTAACATGGTGAAGATATAACGAGGGCTGGCAGCATCCTTGCCACCATGAAGCCTGGTCCCAAACTGCCCAATAGGTTGCAGCAGATTCACATTGTTGCTTCCAACAAAGTTCTGGGCCAAGTTGACGATAGTCATCATTAATGCTTGCTGTAGGAAAATATGTATTAATTAAAGCCACATATGAGATACTCATTCCTACCCAGCCAATGAACTATATTCCTAAGGCCTAGGATCTGTGCGACCACCCTAATTCCCATGTCAAGGAAGCAGTCTCCCTGGGAAAGGAATGATGTTAGCCTATCACAAAACCTGCTTGTACAACCAAAAGATTCCTCTTCCATGGATTTCACTGACCTAACTGTCCGTAAGAATCCCTATGCTTACAGGGTTTTTTTCCCTATAATCCATGATTTTTTTCAAATTCTTTTAAAGCATTTCTCTGGACATACAGAAGGAGCATATGCTGATTGCACTTGTGTTCTCCTGCACAAATCACTGCTCATTACTTCTTGAAGGGAAGGAGTGAAACAGATAATATAGGAACTCCTACTCGTATTCCAGGTAAATATAACAAAAAAGGACAAATATTTTTGTTTCAATTCTGTTTCAAGTTTTCAAAGAACAGAGTCGCTTCCTCCTATACTGAAAAACAATCTTTCTTGTTAAGAGAAAACTCTGGTATAGCTCATAGTTCCTGTAATCAAGAACACAGTGCAAGTTTACTAGATAATTAGTCAGCTATCATTCCTCCACAGGCCACAAACTGTTTGGCATACTACTGTGCCCAAAGACTGGAGAAGCATGGAAATGTGTTGCCATAATAAAATATATACTGCTTGGCTCATTTGCATTAAGAAACTGTAAATTCCTGATTGCACCAGGTTTGCGACTTTGAACAAAGTCAACATTTCCCCTGTGTTTCAGCCAGGTGAAAGCCCACAGAGCCCTCCCATTTCTCACTCACCTCTCCGTGGTGATAAGCTGACATCTCGGCAACAGAACCTGCCAGCTGAGCAACCTTGACTTCACGTTTATCATTTCTCTTAAAGCAAGTGAACAAAACTTTGCGCTGCCCTGGTTTTAAACCTGTTAAGAAGAACATCACATTTTCAACAATTACATAAGCACGTTTTTTAAAGAGATCAACTGTTCTGCCTTATTCTTGCTCTTGAAAGAAACTTAAGCATTTTATGGGCAAGAATCTGTAATACTAACAAACCAACAAATTAGTATCTCTGTTCCGGGTATAAAGCAGTATTTTATCAACTCTCTCCCAAAAAAGAGCAGATAATTGAATCACTTTCTGTAACTAATCATTACTACCTATTATATAATACCTTACTTAGATTAATTCTGACTTCATCCTAAATGTACACTTTCTGCAAGATAACAGTTAACTTGATTTCCAGCCCACACAACAAATTCTTTTTGGTAAGCCTATCTACAAAAAAAAGCAGTTTGCAGAAGCAAAGTACTTGTATGGTCCAGAGAAGAAGTTTGACGGAGTAAAAAGGCTGCTGAGAAACAGCTTAAACTTCTACACAGAAGAAACATCCTTAGCATATGAATGATAACAAGGAAAAATATACAGGAGTTTATCTTCTCTAGCTGAATACATTGACTTCTGATACAAATCACAGGTTTCAAAAACAATTACACATGAATGCTCTTACAAATCATAAGGAATTCAGCTTACCATCAACAAGGGAGGGAATAGACCTCTCGTTGTCCGAATTTGAGAAAAGGATCAACTCCTTGTTAATGAAGTCATTGTAAGTCAAATGTTTTGTTGCTGTACCATATAAAAATTGCTGGAAAAAAACCCATATGTTTTATATTCATTCGATATAAAAATTACATTATTTTAAAAGCTCACCCACCAGATCTCTTACTGTTCATCCCAACTCACCTCGGGCAGGCCGTGTAGCCGACGCTGCCGCCTGTCCTCCATGAAGTTGGTCAGCCACTCCTTTCGGTCATCGATTTTCTTCTTACTGAAGGCCTAAGGAGATTCCAGGGATACTACATTATCAGCATGCACATGTATGCTTAAATATATAGTACCTCAGTAATAATTTAACATCTGCTGCACTTTCTGATAAACTATTCAGTAATATTTATTTGAAGAAGATAATCCATATAACTAATATTTATGGTTGAACTGTAGTATGAACATATGGCCCTTTGGACATGGTGCACAAGCTTTCCAGGTTGACAGGTTTCTCACTTATAAGCAATTCAGTTCTATTTTGTTTTCTCCAGTTCTTCCACTGCTATTCTAAGACTTCATTTCCCAGCAAGACACTTCTTGAAAATGCTGAAAAAAATTACTATGTGATATGGCACATTATTGTTCTCTTTTGTTCTCATTTCTCTATTAAAAGAGAAATTTATTCTCTTTAAAGAAGCTTGAATGTACTGTTTCTTGATATCCATACCTCATAAAATTATCAAAGCTACTAAGCAAAAGATAGAGCTACTTTCATAATGTGGGTAAAGCCCTCGCTCCAAAATTTGAAATGTTTTCCAAAATCATTTTTCCCTGCCATTGCTATTCTTCTTCTGTTGTTCAAAAACATGTTAAGACTTCTTGATGTGCCATTTTCAGTGAACAATGGAAACTAAAATCTATCACAGAAGAAAAGTTTTGTAAATTCTTACCAGTGTAATGGCAGCATCATCTTCAGGACCAGCATATCGAAATAAGATCCGATGTCTTTCCATATCAGCAAAATATTCTTTTGCCTCTTTAGCAGTGCTGGTTCCCAAACCTATACAGTGAGAAGAAACAGACCAGATTCATACATGAAATTTATCATTTTGAGCTTTGTATTTTACTGGGAATAATTTCAAAATCACTACAGAGTTTATAGTATGAAAATTGCTACAATCAAAACTGCAGAGCCCATTAATCAGATATTTATAGATGCATGAGATTAACTTCTTTATTTATTTTTAAACAAACCTTTGTAATATTTTATCTTCCATGCTTTATGATTCTCCATGTGTTTCTTCCACTCATCAAATTCAGGAATACTATAGAATGAAAGTTCCTGCTTGTTTTTGCTTGCCTTAAAAACAACAAAGAATATTTATTCAACTTTTCTGCTGCACCAAAATAATAAAATAAAATAAAATAAAATAAAATAAAATAAAATAAAATAAAATAAAATAAAATAAAATAAAATAAAATAAAATAAAATAAAATAAAATAANTAAAATAAAATAAAATAAAATAAAATAAAATAAAATAAAATAAAATAAAATAAAATAAAATAAAATAAAATAAAATAAAATAAAATAAAATAAAAATCTTACCAGCAAAGCTCTTACCTTTACAATAGGAGTGATGAATTCCTCAAGAAAACCATGTTTCAACAGTGATGGCCAATTGTGATGAATAAAATTGATCAACAAGCCTTTTATGTGAGATCCATCCTGATCCTAAATAATAACATGAAATTATCGGGCAGGCTCATAAAATGTCATATCACACAAAACCACTAAAAATCTCTCTGAACTAAAAGGAGAGTGACAGTATGACTGAAAAAGTCAAATTGCCAGGATGAACAGAACTCACTGGCCTGGGTACACTACAGCAATGCCTGTTAATAGAAAACATCGCAGGGAATAAGTGGTCTCAGTTTGGATTCTGAACTAGACCTGGAAGTAAAATAGTCATGAGAATAAAATGTCTATCCCTGAGCTAATAAGCTCTATCATGTCAAGCACTGTGGTAGCTTCCAAGGTGCTTTGCCCATGGCAGATTTTATCTGAAAGCTACGCAGTTCACAGCTGGTCCACAGCTCTCATTGGTCTTAAGATCCCTGGTAATTCAGAACTCTGGGAGAAAATAAACTTCAGAGATACTTGAAGTGAAGCATTCACAAAACCAACTTCAGTTTTATCTTTCTGAAATCAGAACAATTTTACACGTTTAACACTTTAGGATTCACGTTTCAGACTAACCTGATCAGTCATGATCATAATTTTTCCATATCTCAAGCTCTTTAGAGATTCTGGATCTTCATAGCTTTTCTTGTATTGTAGCCCAACTATTTTGATAATGTTGTTGATTTCTGCATTTTCCATGATCTGTATGTATAAAAAAAGTTATTTTTGCAGTCAAGTCTAAAAGCAGAAATTCAGAAACATCCCATTCCACGTGAGATTCATAACTCCTTTTCCTGTCCTCACACTTGTAAATCCTACTGTGCACACAAATTCCAAATTCTGTACCTGCCTACAGCACTTTGGGTCCATACTGCAGGGAGAAAGGTGCATGTAACATAAGTCATCTCACGAAGCTGCCTTCCCTCTCCATTATTACTATAGGCATGTGCCTTATCCAAAAAAACACAGTGTGGAGGGCAACAGAAACAGTACAGTGGGAAACACTGCTGTTGCCATGTTGGGAAGTAATGAAATTACACTGCAATTATGAGAATATCCGATCTTACTATTTTATGTAGTTACACAAAGTGTTAATTTAAGGTAGAGAATGTAAGGAATCGGTTCTCCTTGCATTTGTAGAAAAAATATCTTAAGCATCTCAGTACTGTACTAATATACTTCATATTGCCAGTTCAGAATTTTATCACAGGTTTTGAAATACCTTTCCCAAATTATCATGAAAGAAAAAAAAAAACCCAGAAATGAAATTATGAGGATATAGCCTAGAAATCAAGGATAAACAGCACACGTCCATCCATGAGGTAAGGGAACCGACAAGGCTGCTTACCTGTTTGTGAGAAGCTTCCCGAACGTTGAGAATTTTACCCCTGAGTGGGAACACCCCGTATCTGTCTCGGCCAATAACACCCAAGCCAGAGACAGCTAAAGATTTGGCAGAGTCTCCCTCTGTTAATATTARCGTGCAGTCCAAGGAATGTTTGCCACCTGCAGTCCAGGAAGAAGCGAAGGCAAAGAGAAAAAAGCAGAGAAGCTTTTAAACTCAACTAATAGAAACATGTTTCAACTATATTTCTTCTTAAATTAACCTACTCTCTTCCTAAACTAAATGACACATAAATTTAAATATGGCCCTAAAGCTCCACCATGGGTGTGAGGATCCTTGCCCTCAGCAATATCCTGTGGTTCAGTATTGGACAAGGAGCCAAAGAACAGATTGGGATGTAGTGGTGTGGCCTCCAAAGTGTTTGCAGAAGCAATTTCATCAAATTACATTTATTTGGCTTTTTCTTTTTAATTACACATAAGCTGAAACAAGGCAACCACAAGAAAAAACTAAAAGTAAAGCTCAAAGGATTTGAACATTTGCACTTGCTATACATCCCCAGAAATTTATTGACTATAAGAAGCAAATCTTTATTAATAGTATAAATTCAATTCTACAAGACACATTGTATTCCACTGTTAAGTGCCTGTGTCTAGGGTGCTTAAAACTGGTAAGAGGCACATTCTGTTGATCACATGTGCAGTGGTTGAAGGGATGTTTTAACTGGGATGTAGATCCAGGAAAGCAGCCCACCCTTTCCAGGAGTGCAAATGTTCATTAAGTGCATTAGCTACTTAATCATGAAACACAGAAGGACAAATGGCAAAGACTGCAATTAAACTTCCTGCAACCTGGCTGAGTCTTACCTACTACTATGAGGAATGTTTTGAAATCAAGGTGGCAACAACTCCCACTTCCTCTTACTTAGAACTTAGATTTGACATTTCTGGTCATCTGAATCAGACATACAGCTTAATCTAAACTAGGCACGTATTCACACTGCAACCAAAGGTGTAACTACCATGCACTGCTACCATGCTGCAAACGTATCACTCTTCAAGCCCATTCTCTTTCATATCTTTAAGTACTAATCACTACTGAMCCCCATATTCAGTAATATCAGGTGCCCTCCCCAAAAATAAAACAAGTGTTGGGTGCTGATCTCAGCTACAAATTCACTCTTGAAGGGGAAAAGATGTCTAACAATCACAGGAAGAATTACAATTGGAAGGATCTGTGGCCAGACACACATCTCTCTCTGCACCACTCGACACAAACCACATTAACAACTACTGGCCCCTGCTAGTCTAAGCTGTGGTCRTTTTGAAAAGACTGGAGCCGTGTAGCTCTTCGTGACGTGCACATTTAACAGCAGATATTTATGCAGCAAAGACTTGAAACTTCTGGTCCCWGAAGCAGCCAACACCTCTGACACCAGGACAGAGCAAGCCCAGTCCTCACTTCACCTCACCTGAACCTCGGAATCCCCCAAGCCTTTTTGTTAAGATGCCAGGACAGAGAGAGATTGGCAGGCTTAAGATGTTTTGCCTGTGTACTCATTAAAGAACTTCTAAATACCAGGACTTCCTTTTCTCTTTAACTGACCAGCTGCATAAATACACACTGTGCTTTACCCCAGTGTTGTCCTTCCCAGCCTCTGAACCTTGACATATTATTTGCTGAAACGTCCTGGAGACGTGTGGAGAGGAACAGCGGGAGGAACAGCCAGTATCCCAATTCCTGGCTGCAGTAGGAAGTCAGCCAGTGGGGATTACCAATTCTCTCTGGACCCAACAGGAGCATAATGGCATGTAAGGTCTCATGAASTGCTCCCCCAGGTCTGTGTAATACACAATCTATCTGTTACAGCTTGTTACCCTATGGAGACTCTGGTCTCTTTATATGAGACATGTCAAGAAGACCAGTCACCTCTAAAACAGGATATTGAGAAAACTATTTAGGAGAAATCACAGATTAGAAAACACATAATCCTTAAGCATAGAACTAAACTCCTGCTTTTGTTCAGCTGCATTAATTCTTTACCATAAAAACTACTGTATTCCTAATATCAAACTCTTCACATCATGCTTTAATTCCAGTATCTGAATTTAGTGAGGCAGTCTAAACAGCAAAGGTTTTAACAGCTAACTATTGCAATCACAGTTCTGTTTAAAAAATCATGCACAAGGTAATTAGAGCATCAGAAATGATTTAACAATTCTTGAAACATGAATCACGCATTAGAARCTGAGTGCTCTTACCAGCGTCATTAGCATCATCCAGCTTGGGAATGCCCTTGATTTTGCTGTGTTTCACCGACGAACACTTTTTGTTCAGCTGAGTCTGTGCTTTAAATTTGACCCAGTTCAAAATACTCTCAATGATACCACAGTTAGAGGCCTAAAAGCAAAAGATGAGAACTGTGTGTGAGAAAAGCAGAGCTTTGCACTGCAGATTCTTATCTCTCAATTTAAAGTTATTGATCAAACAGTGGTTCTCAAACCCCTCTACATTTTAGGACGTTCAAAATGCAAAAGATCAAACAATTAACACATACATTATTGTCCAGCACCTTACACACACAAACTGAAAAGAAAGCACACACAGAGCTTCTCTTCTCCCTATCAYATTTACTGGAAAGTCTTCTTATTTCTCCCTTCCTTCCCACCTTTTTGTCCTACCTACCTATTAAATTGGTGGAAAAGAAGGAGGGAAAGAGGATAAAGGCCTAATAAAAGCTTGTCTTCTGCTGTATGGTTTATACGCCAGAGACACCTCGGGTACCAAGCTTCTGTGTTCCGGCAGCAAAAGGCACCGTGCCAGGCTCGTGCTCAGGCCCATTTTTAAGTTTGGGTGGAAATGACCAAAAATGACTGGCAGGTTCCCAAAAGCACATGAAAATAGGCTCTATAGTAACTACTACCACAACCTGGAGAGACTGATGGCATTTTTAAGATATGCATCTGCAGCACATGAAAATATGCACATGGCATATTTTCTACTAGCTTTAGATATGATTTCACACCAAAAGAAAATACAGCTGGAGCAAAATAACGTCAACTTTGGCACTTCATTATTTCCACATAATACAATATTTACCAACCAGAGATTCCACTGCATAKTAATATTTCTCTGCATATTAAGTAATTCTGAAGATAAATGCTCATTTTGGGGAATATCAGAAACACTAAGTCAAGCACATCACAGAAATAAAATATATATTAAAAAAATCTGGAGAAGAAAATCCAGGATTGTGTTATYTTTTCCTGTAAGTTCTATAACAGTGCTGCTAGTAACACAAAATTAGAGGAATAAAATATCACACTGTGAATCACCCTTTGATGCCAGGAGTATAAGCAGCAGCACCATTCTCCTTTCTAGCACAGTTCCATTCACATTACTGCCACCAAGTAGAATTTAATGATTTATAGCTAACAGAAGTCTAATTTCCCTTCCTTYTGTAGGAGCACAGTAGAGAGGAAAGCTCTACCATGTAATTGTAGTAATACTCTTATTACTTATTGCTACTTATTAAGTAGCAATTCTAAGGTCACTGATAACCATTTTTTAAATTATTCTCTAAATTTGCTCTCTTGAGAATAATAATCATTCGGAAGAATAATATCCGTTCTGAATAACACATCCCCAGTTTTGCATTGCCTTGATKACTAGAAAGAAAAGGTAGATGTGACTTCTTCCTCTGAAACAGCATCTGTTTCAAAGGAAGAGAATGAGATTGCTATCAAAGAATGAAGTACAGTAAATAAAAGAATCCTCTCAAGTCAGAAAAAATATTTTAACACAAAAATTGGTCAGGGCCTATGCTTAGATTGTAAGAGCCAAATCCATTTCTGCAGTAAATGAGCTATTCAGGTGAAACTTGCTTTTAATCCAGGGCAAAATATAGTCATTGCCTCCATCATTAAGGTCAGAGAATTAACAGAAGTTCCTCCAAACCATTTTATAGCATGCTGATGTCGATAAGGTACCATAAATGCATCAATTAATCTTCGTCTACATGCCCCAACATACATACAACATACAACATACATATACATATTCCTGCTCCACAGAGAAAATGACTATGCTTTACTTACTGCTTTAAAAAATTTCTCAGATAGCTGGCACTTGGACCCAAAACTTTTAGGCTGCAATGTCATGTTTTCCTTTGTTTGGGAGTCAAAAGATGGGTTTTCAATCAAGCAGTTAACAAAAACCCATATATGATTCTTCACCTGTTGAAAACACAGAAAACAATTTACTTAATAATAAATAAAAACGAAAGAAAATTACGATATTCATCTTTTTCATTTTCTGTCTTTATAGTTACTTGCCTGAAATGGTTTCACTGAAACACCAGCTTTATTCTTCTTTTTCACCACTTCTATCAGTTTGCCCACAACTTGATCCACCACATAGTCAACGTGCCTACCACCCTTAACAAGGAAAAAGAGAGAGGAAAAAAAGAGAAGGCATTGAAATTCCTTATTCCTTTTAACTGCATTACCAAAACTCCTGTAGTCACACTTAAATTTAGCACTTCCTAGACATAAAGTTATAGCATAACAGACTTAAGTCTTTCACATAATTCTGTCTTCATACAGTTGAGGAAAATAGATTGACAGGGAACAGAACAAGCAGGAGACTCTTCTTCCACCGCGTAGTGACGGACAGCGAGTGTAACAGCTTACAGCTCGTAAGAGGCTGCCTACCCTTAGTTATGTGCAGATCCCAAAGCCCTTATGGGCAGATCCCATAAGCACTCTGAAGCACTAGCAGGGACCTTGCAACCCCACACGGTTGCCCACAGGCATCTTTCCAACAGGCACATTAAAAAAAAAAAAAAAAAAAAGAATTTCTTGGGTGCGAGAGTGACAGAGTCAGAGAGAGCCTGGAACAGGTGGCCCAGGGAGCTTGTGGAGTCTCCTTCTTCAGAGATGTTCAAAAACTGACCCTGTACCACGTGCTCTGGGTGTCCCTGCTCAGCAGGGGGGTTGGACTAGATAATCTCTAAAGGTTCCTTCCAACCTCAACCACGCTGTGATTGTGTGATTCTGTGAAACATGTCACATTCTTTCATCATATTAAACTTGCCCTTCCTCTAAGGGCTTGGCTTATAAAAAGACCTCCAAGATCCCAACTATGGATCTACAGTATGAATTCCTTCCCAAAAGTCACCTCAACTTTTCTTAGCTGTATTTAACAGAACTCTTCTGGACAAACACTGTTCGTGTTCAGCCTGGGGCTTATAGAGCACAACGGGAGAACAACCTGCAAGCAGCCAACTCTGTACCCAGGAGCTTCTAAAAGAGCAAAGAACAAGAACACCTTGAGATGACTAGAGGATCTCCTCACAGCTCAGAGCTCTGACCTGCTGTCACAGCACGCGATACACACAGAGCCACAGACCAGCCCCACATGCAATGTGCCCTCACAGGGCRTCAACCCCAGGTGACACACCAGGAGCCACAGGCCCTGCAGCAATCGAGGGCAGCCAGCTGGGGTCCTGTGCTATTGCCCAAACACACAACAAAGAAAATGATTTAGAATCAATTTTTATGCTATCCCTGTGCAAAAAGGCAGTGACAGTATTTCTTTCTTCATTTCTTTACTTTGAGGGTGACAGAGTGTCCTGGCACAGGCTGCCCAGAGAGGTTGTGGAGTCTCCTCTTCTGGAGATCTTCCAGACTCTCCTGGACGCCTCCCTGTGCCCATGCTGGAGCAGGGGGGTTGCACTAGATGGTCTCTAGAGGTCCCTTCCAACTTCGACCATTCTGTGATTCTGTGATTTCATCCTTCACAGCTGAGAGTAAAACATTTGTAATGCCTGCCCCAATTCTTCTTTTTACCTTCAAAAGAGGGTGACTTCTAGCAGTGGTTATCTGTGCTGAAGGCCTTTCCAACTAGCTATCTCAAAAGTTAAGTCGTTATTGCAAAAACACCTTTGGATGAGTCACTACCCAACTACGAACCCCAGCACGACAGACTTCAAGTAGGAAATACTCCCTCCTGTACTTCTGAAGTCATAGGCCAGAACMGTTCCCTTTCTGCAGCCACCTGTAACTGATGTTTTGCAAGAGGGCARCATGATGAAAACATTTTCAATGTGTTACCCTTAAACAGTGTTCATGTCACTGATAACATTCAGACTGAATGGGGGAAACTAGGCCTTTGGTACAGATACAATTAATGTCACAACACCATGACCCCCAAAATGCAGACATCTACACAAGGTGTCCCAAAGCTTCTATCACCTTCTCTATCTGCAGTTCTCTTTGGTCTTAGCCTATAAACCAACTATTTTAAATCCTATAGCATATTGCTACAAGACAAGTAATTCTGAGATGAAATTGACTGAAAAGGTAAAGACTTTTTTGGGGAGAAGAAAAGATCTACTACATCCTGTGACGACCTATTTAGATGTGGAAAGAAAATCTAATAATTACGACGTTTGTTMTGTAGTTCAGAAATTGTTTGAATCAGAAACACCAACAAAGACTAAAACAGCTTTAATTTATATTACTGAAAGAAACAATTAYAGGAAAACTATTTATTACTTAAGCTAACACAGATCATTTGTATTTCATGGGACTTAGAAATCATTCCCACAATACAATTATTGAATTATATCAACTAACATTAATAAATAACACACAGAAAATCCCACATAAGTGGGATAAGTCATAAGTCATTTGAGAAAGATTCATGTCACAGGCTCAGAAGTAATTGCTTTCTGTAAAACAGAATTAGAGACCACTGATATAATTATGATTAATAAACATAACTAAAAACATTACAGATTARGAAGAACAACTAGTATTTGCAGATATGCACCCTACCAGCCTTTAATTCTACGGAAGAATGACTATGTTATCTGCCAAAACCGATGGCGATAAATCCATTCAAATATTYACAAGTCCAAGTGACAAGCTTTCTTGGGAAAGATGGCATTTTGATGTCAAAAAAACGAATGGTCTTGAAGCTCTGGATATCTGAAAGCTTAAACAAAGACAACTGGGAAAGAATATACGGAAAGGAGCAGCAACCACCTGCAGCCTAAACCAGCTGCTGCATGTGGACAAAGAGGGCAGAGAAGAAAGAAAAACAGGATCTTCTCCTTCTGATGCTGGGCTCTAAACGGAACTACAGGCTTCGCTGCTAAAAATACAGCAATTGGAAGACAGTACCACAAAAAAGAGCTAACATGAAGGAGCTTAGTGTGTATTCTGCTCTCTTCTAAGTGCAATATATGAGGAGGCAGAGGTTCCCTATATTTGCATGAGAAGATGAATATCAGAAGTGGGCATCTGGAGAGAGGAAGGAAAAAAAGGCCAGGACTTGCTTTCCTCACCCCATCACAGAAAAAATGTTTCTTTTATACAGAGATCAGAGCTCTCAGTGAGGTTATAGAGCCCCTACAAGGAATATGTTGGCATGACAAGATATATTCTGCTGAAATTCTACTGTCTTATTTTAAATTCTTACACAAAGAAGTATGAAAAATGATAAAATGATAAATTCTAGTGGCCATTAAAGCACATTCATAATACTTTGACTAAAATCTAATATCTTAAAACTGACACAGCAGTATCCTCTTTATACAATTAAAACATATCCAACTCAAAGGCCATTACTATACCCCAGAATATCACCTTTTTTTAGTATTACTGTCTACAGAAATGCAGATTAAATAATGGCTTCTGTTCAAACTAATCCACATTACAACAGATGAAATAAGGAAACACTTCCATGGAAAYATTAATCAGAAAGTAACAAATAAAAAAGTCCTCCTTTAGAACGGTTCTGAAAACAGATCTGAGGAAAAACAGGATGGATATGAGGAAGTCCGGGATAGGAAAAAGAAATGGAAAGCAAAAACTGAAAGCAAGAAGCAGTCGAGAAGATAGAGAAAAAGTATGAACTACAACAAGTAAGCAAAAAAGTAAAAGCCAGGAATTTAAATTTTAAGAGACAGTGAACATTCGAAAAAAAACTGAAGGGGATGGAAAGAGACTGAATTGAGGGGAGATGGTAACTGTGTTCTCAACTTCATGTAGAAAGAAGAGTTGAAAAGAAAAAGAGAGAAAAGGTAAAAAATGGCTTCCTTAAGATGGCAGCTATTAAAAATTACTAAATTGGCATCTGTGCTTCAAATAAGCCATATAGACTGTCATAAAATAATAAAATCTTGAGCCATAAAATAAACTGCAACACACAACACCAATATCAGTCAGAAGGATCACATATTTTACTATTTTTTCCAAGACATTTCTTCTTAAAACAACCAAACAATTTTTATGCATATACAGACAAACATAAGAGGTTTCAAGTGCAAGTTGAATCCTGGCACTTTAAAAAAAAATTGTTTCAAAATTGTAGAAACAAACCACTATTGGCAAATATTAAATGACTCATATTTCAAAAATATTCCACATTTGAACAGCAATTTTTAAATGCATAACTTTTTACTCACCACATTATTAAAATCTCAAGCTTGCATCAACATCTCTAATTGCAGTTTAGTTTTTGGATTTACAAGTGGATTAGAAAAGTCTAGTTTTAGCATTTCAAATATTTTGCTCAAGCTGCACAAAGCAGCTGACATAGCAGAAAATCACCTACTTACCAATAATTCTTGTGCTTAAAAGGTATTAACTATAACGCTTGCTCATTGCTGTGTCCATTCCTAGTGTGTAGCATTGAGTGAGGGATGTTCAGAGCTCAAAGGTGGGAACCTTTCAACCATCTCACCAGTAGGTGGCACATTTACCCACTAAGGAAGCATAACAGCCTGTAACTGCCCCAACTGTCGGGACATKGAATTCGAGACTGGAAAAGAAAAAATGTCCTCTGCACCCAAAAGGCTGCCCATAACCATTAGAATATAGTCTTAGGAAAAAGAGAACTACAGCAACACAAACTTGCCCAAAAGGCAATCAAAAGGACTGAACCCTGAAGGGTTYGCACACTTCGGGATGCAAGGACCTTAGCAAAGAATAGGTGCAGCAAAAGCCTTAAACGTAAAGTCTGGACTGGCTCCAAAGATGTTATGTTAATATTTTCATCAACAGTCAACAATTAGTTTTAAGGTATGCCACATTTAAGTTCTAGGGGCAGATAAAGAACTCATATGGCAAACTGAAATTCACAAGCTTTTCATAGATTTGAAGTTTTTAGCTCTACATCCATTCCATTTTCCCCCAAATTAGTTTTCTATTGTGTTTATTTTACCAAATAAACATGGAAATATCAAGTTTTTATTATTATATTTAATATATAGTCTCAAATTTTGGAACTGCCCTGAATTTCTTGCTAAATTTAACAGGGTRGCTGCCCTGCACCCAAGTCTAACATATTCCACTGCATTCACATTAGCTGAATGCTTCTGCCAAAATGATTGCTAGTACCGGAGTTAGCAGTGCTGCAATACTAAGAACGTTACTGGACTGATGTTAATAACTGAAGTTTCTACTGCAATTTCTACTACAGCTGCTATCCGAAACTCAGAACTCAGGAAGACAATGTTTAATCAGTTTATTTGGATGTAACACAAAAGGTTGTCTGCAGAACCATAATAGCTAGAAACATTCTTTCAAATGCAATCTTAGTCTGTGGCAGCCTATGATTGCAAACTGTGAATACACAGGGGCCTGATCATTAGTGACACAGTAACAAATGTCCAGAAACAAAAAAAGGGAGCTGTGCCTCGACATACTGCCTGACCTTCTACCCACCCCTAAAAAAAAATCCCATCAACCTAAAAAAATGGTTTGAATTTAAAGCAAGTTTTTTTTTTTTTTAAAAAGGTGGAAGTTACGGCTGGGTGAATTTTATCCAGAAACAGAAATGAAAAGCTTTCAGCAAACAGTGATACACAACCAAACAACAGCTGAAATGAGCTCCTCACCTGTTAGCAGATAAGGGAACAGGCAGTAGACGCAGTTAGTTACTAGCCATTATGTCTCAGCAGTGGGTAGTTGCACATCAATTGCTGGTGAGGTGGTTCACCGGCCCCGAACATTCCACATCCAGTCACACACATAAGGCATGGATTGGGAGAGCGGGAAAAACTAGAAATTACAACACTTACCTTTGAAGAATACACAGTACTTTTTCTATGAATTTTCTTAAAGAATATATGTTAACAACGTATGTGTAACTGCATGATGGATGAAAACTGCTCCAAAGGAGTCAAATTCAAAATTCTTTGAGTAAGTGTATGCAATATATTTACTCAGGAGTCAGTAAGTATTKATTTTTTCAAATATATTTTCATAACCTGCTATCAAATATTATTCCTCTGTACTGTCAGCTTCTTAAAGATATTTTAAACATCCTTTAAATTCATGAAATTTTGCTTCTTTATGTTGCATAAAGAGGCCTGAAGTAAAACAAACATTCCCTGAACTTCAGCATTACCAGTTACGTTGTCTGCTTTCCCCAGTTTTCACAATATCAGATAAGTATGTAATTACAATGTGCATTTAAAAGGTAAATATTCTACACCAAAAGAAACCATCTCCCTTATCACTGAACTCTGGTTCAGCTTCATTGAAAATGACACTGGAGGAAATTATGTAGGAGCAATCAGGTACCAGCAAAACCCTAGCTAAACTCCACCTATCACCTATGTTAGCACTGGTCTTCTGCACCTCAGTCCAGGCTAGGGACCTCCCTCTTTTAGAAGCACTTGTAGCACTGCTGGAACTTTCTTCTGCTCCTAGAAGAGACCTGAGCAAGTTTTGAAGTGTCTGATTACAAATTCTTATCTTTCTAAACTTCTGGGGAAAGTCAGGGTTAAGATTCCCTAGAAATAGCCCAGCAATCAGTGGAAACTGGGGCAAATATTGCTTAGCTGTTGTCACATCGCTCATCCTGCATAATTTGTGAAGGGCAGAAATGAAAGAGATTCTTTCACCATGGTGGATCTTAGACTCCTAAACTTCTTCTTAGGGCCACAGCACACTGGCATAAATAAGAGCTGTGGGGTTTAGATGATTGTCTTGGTTTAGTTGTTTAGTTGTTATTTTACTATGTAGAGCAAATAGCTTCTTGATCCCAAATGAAGATTTGCAATGACAACATTTCACTATTTCTGTAGTTACTGAAAGGTACAGAGAAAACCTATACCCCTAAAGAAGAAAAGGATATAAAAGAAAAATAATCTCAACATTTCAGGCCAGTTTTATACATCATAAAGCAATAAATGGAAAAACACTTTTCATGTATACTGATAGCAATTTTTCCCAACCAAAATTCGCTACTAACTTTAAGCATTTCCATATTTTTTTTAACCTTATTTTCACTTATTTTATTATAATCTGAGTTGAAAAGGACAGAATRCAATATGTTGACTAAACTTCCATTAAGTTCCATTCATTTTTATCTTTTAAAAGTAGCCCCTAAGACATCAGCATCACTGATAATGATTCCTAGTTTTTTAAAAGTACAGAAATCCAAGATCTGCTTTCACAGATCTTCTCATGCAAACGATTATCTCACCTATTTATTTATACAAGCCATAAATATTTTTATCAAATACCTGGCTAGGCTTAACCTTAGCATATATTTTGATCCTTCACAGTTTTTACAGTTTATTACAGATATAACTACTCACCTTTGTGGTAGCTATGCTATTTACAAAGCTGATTTGCTGAAAGCCCTTTTCACTCAGAGTGAGGCACACGTCCCAGCGCTCATTCACAACTTCATGAATAACTTTAAGTGCAACTCCAGTTTCATCCAGTTTGTCCTTTACGTAAAGATCTACGTAACTGCGAAATCCATTTACCTACAGCAATACAGAGAAACAATTACCATTCTTCCCATTCAATATGCTCTATTTAAAATAGAGGCTCTTATTTCAAATGAGGCTCTTACAGGTAATTTCTTCCCATTCAGCATAACTTTGACTCCTTTGCATGACCCAGCCAAGTCATATGCTCTTCTGGTCATGAGGGCCACAATATCCTTATCAAGTTTTTCCATTTTAAATTTGGATAGATCTGGCTGGAATGTAATGCACGTGTAGTCATCACCATCAAAATGCTTAATCTTGGGTTCAGAAGTCTTCATCATATTGTTCATCCAGGTCTTTGGAAACAAAAACATTTTAGATATTAGCTTACAATAAAATACTTGTTATTCTCCTCCTTTGTCCCATCTTCTAGCTATGCTAAGACAACCAATGGTGGTAGATTTCTCTTGGAAGTTTCCTCTGCTAAAATGTGAGGCACATATTTGATTCCCTCACCATGATTTGCACAAGCAGTGGTGACAGAAATCCATTAAAAGACCAAGCAAAGGCTCATTCACGTTCTCCTACACCACACACTAAGGTCCAGTTGCATTCAATTTTCAGTTTTTGAAAGTATATAGTATTTTATGGTTTCTGGGAAGTTTCAAATAGTAGAGTCTACTAGTCTACTAGTGTAGACTTTTTTTCATAGTAGACATTTTAGCTAGTATCATTTGCTTTTCAGCATTTAGTGGAAAAAGTTAAATTCTTACAAAGTCAGGCAAAACATTCCCATATACTGGTTATGTCTGTACAACAACAGCACAACTGGAAATGGATTATTTGTCTAGAAAAAAGAGAATGAAGCCACCAACTATGAAAGATTCAAAGTTGAGGAACTTTGGTAATTAACACCCTACCAAAGTTCTTCAAACTTTTATAAACTTACACACACACACACACACACACACACACACAAAATAGCTTTATAATAGTATAAAAATTATCTAGATAATTGCTCTAACATTTGCACAGCTAAAAGTAGTAGTTCTCTGACAAATTAGAAACTGAGCAATTAAAAAAAAGTTTAAATAAGATATATTCAATTTTTATATTCATTTCCACATGAACATACCTTAGTTTTACRAGCAATGTGTTTCATTTTTAGTCACTTTGCACTCTCAAGAAAAACATTAATTACTTAAAAGAAAATTCCCATATTCTAACACGTACAAGTACCAATTTTATGGAATTAAATCTAGTCTGCATACTCGATAYACGCATCACATTTGAAAGTTAAATGATTCATTTCATGAAATAYTGAAAAGCATTCAATTTTAAATTCATAACTACAATGAGGAAAAGGAAAAAGTTGAGACRATTTCTATACCTGCTTAAAGCTGTGTTTGTATTCTTTGCAAGCAGTTTCAACTGTAAACTTTGTACTGAATATGTTACAAAGTTTTGCACCGTACCCATTACGGCCACCTGGAAAAATAACACAGAGCTAAGTTTTTTAAAGGAGAAACTGTATTTACCATATATAGAAAATATGCAAACAAAGTCCCATGGTCCCACGTAAGACAGAAGTGGAGCCCCATGCCAATAGCTACGAAAGGACACCCGAGGTCCAGTTTCACACAACTGCTGATCTGGGGCGACTGTTTCTGCCTCCCAAATGAGCTGTTTGCTCCTCTCCCACCTCCTCCCCGTGTCGCAGTCCTGTGCTGCAAGGCAGAAACCATCAACACCCTCATCCAGGGGAAAACAATCCCGAGCCCAAGGTACACGGAGGGACTGGGGATCCTGAGAGAAGGCAGTTCAGTCATCCCCGCTTCTTGGCACCAGCTCAGAGACACATCATATTGACTGGAATCACATGCAAATTTATTTCTCAAGAAATTTAGAAGGAATTTTAAATACAATAAGTTCAGCTTAAAATAAAATCAATTAATTCCTATGTGTTGTAAAAGAAAAAATCTGAAGTTTTCCATTGGTGGAAAAAATGTATGGGCTAGGATAAAACAAAAATCTTTCACTCATGATCTAAATCAGCAACAGCATTACTATACCTTTAAGGGAAATACATCATGGACTAATTTATTAAAATATGCATTACTATACCTTTAAGGGAAATACATCATGGACTAATTTATTAAAATATGTTTTCCTTCAATTTTGACTGGGTAAAGCTTTTCATGCTTGCAGATGCTGTAATTACCACAGAACTATTGGGGGTAGTAAATAATGAATCCTGCCACGATACTACAGAAGCAAATACGAAGCACTCTTTAAACAATGCCATTAAATAAAAAAGAAACTAAACAAGTTTCTTCTTTTTTTTTCCTTTTCACAGTCATTTTACCCTAACATTAAACCTCAGTAATTGTGACTAAGTGATTATCCATTACAAAAACAAACTAATTAATTGAATGAACAGAACATGATGAATGGTCTTGCCTGTAACTTTCTTCTCATCATCGTCATAGTTGCTGGATGTTAGCAGCTGCCCAAAGATTAAAGCAGGGACATAGACTTTTTCTACTTTGTGTTCCACAACTGGGATACCTTTCCCATTATTCCATATGCTGATAATGTTCGACTCCCTGAAAATAACAAAGAAAGGCAATAGGTCAACTATTGTATTCTTGAAAATAGGCTCCTGCATACAGTGCAGGTTTAAATAACTGCATATGTTATAGTAAAAGGCTGCACTCTTGCTATGTTTGTAGTTCTAGAAATCTTAATTACCAAAAAAAGAACCCCACTTTTGGGGCTTATTAGGTGTCTTACAAGAACAGTATAATTGCCCATATATGACAATATTTATATCATAAAAATAACCTGCAAAAATCTATGTTCGAATAACTTCCACTATCAACACGATCTGCTGCCAAATCCTGAAGTTCAGTTATACTGTTGTATTATTCTTAAACTACTACAGTAGCTTTTGTGGATTTCATGGAAYTCCACTGACACTCAGCCAAGCTACAATCTGTTTACATAGTGATTTCCTATTTATTATCTTCACCGTAGCTTCTTTYATGCATCAGTGCCAAAACTCCTCTTCAAATATTTATTAAACATTTCACTACGACACCCCATCACCATCTCTTTAACTATGGTGTTTCCCATTAGGAAATAACTCTTCTTCAAGGATTCTGTTTGGAAAAACAGTGACGGTGAGATATTTGCAATCTGCTCTTTCAGCGTGTTATATGTGAGGAGTTCAAACGTAACTCCATCCTGGTGCTAACAGAGTTCATGTGGAAGCTCAAGAGAAACAAAATTATGTTACAAATTAAGAACTGGCTTTTTTGTTTTACTCATAACCTCTCTCAATACAGTTAAACTTTCAACTGTCAAACCTTCATCTCGTTATGGATTTTAAAATCTTCAGGTTTTAAGTTTATTCAATTACTCAAACATTCAAGAGCGGTTTAGGAAAACAAATTATTATAAATCCAAAATTATTGCTCGCCATTTTAATTAATCTTCTCAGCTGAAAATAAACCAAAAGATTATCTCATTCTAATAAACTCAGTTTCATTTACTAAAAACTTTTATAAAAATCTAAACGACGACTGCACAGGCAGGGAACACAAACTGCAATATGCTTTTACTTACGGATCAATGGATATTTTAATACAGGTCATATTCTTGTCCCTCTGCTTATTGTCAGCGGCATTGACTATAAAACAAAGCAACACAATTCAGCACTTTCTAGGARCAAAAATTAACTACTGGATCTGTACAACCCATTACATCCACATGCCACCACAAGYTACAAGGGTCAAGGTGTTGCCTAATCAGATTGGTTTGGGGGTTTTTGCTATCTTGTTGCTAAAATCAGGGAAGGGCAACCTGCAAGATGACAACATTTTTCAACCTTCTTACGGCTACTGATTCTATTTCTAACAGTTATATTGTATTAGAAATAATCACAGAAGCATATTCTGCAAGCCAATAATTGATCTTAATATACTAAAAAACTTCATTGTTTTGTTGCTCTGTGATGCATTTCTGCAGACATTTATTGTACATATTACACTTTTGCCCCTTATAAAATATTATGTTCTAATTAATATTGTAATAGTGTATTTCTTATAGTTGAGGAGAAGTCTGAATTTATAAGCTCTTACAGCTGCAATTATCATTACGACTTATAATTCATGTTATAACAGCATCAATTCCAGAACCCTATTGATGTAGGCACTATACCCACACGTCAGAGTTGGCTTTACTGATTTTAACCGGAAAGAGATTGTTTATGCCAACACTGTTAAAACTTAATGATTTTCTTTTAGAACAACTCCATTCTGCAATGTTTTAGATGGAACAAATTATGTTTAGTGTATATGTCTGTTTCTTTTTATGCATTTAGACACAGCAGGAGTGAAACAGTAGCTTTATAGAAGTCCATCCTACTCTAAAAAGACCACAGAAATATGCACATATACATATACCTATTCCTTAAAGAACAGATAAACAAAAAACTAGGAAAATATGCATTACTGAATCTGTTTACTCATCGTGTTGCCAGTGAAAATCCTGAAGAAGCAACATTAAGTAAGCTTTTTAGCTGCAGAAGTTCTCTGTGAGACTCTAAAGTCTCACAGAGACTGTGAGACAACCTGTGAGACTCTAAACTACTTGTACTTTATATAGTTTAAGATCAAAGGTAAGTACAATTTAATATGTGATAAGAATTTAATTGAACTATACTCACATGCATATTAATTACACACTAATCGGCTTTGAGAGCTTCAAGAATAATGGGCATTCATATTACAATGTCATTCTTAAAAATTCTTTAAATACTTACCAAGGATTTCATCAAAGATCTTGTACAGTCCTGGGACAAAAGTAACTTCTCTGCAATTCATTCCCACATCTTCATCATAAACCCACATTAACTACATGTAAACAAAATAATAATAATTTATTTATTCATTAAAAAAGGTGTGTATTTCTGTAACTTGGAATACGTAACACTGCAGTAAGTAGAATTAACATTTTTATCTTCATTCCTATATCATAAATTTTACCTGATACAAAGGTAACCAACCACCTTTTTTTCAAAAAGGAAGAACAGTAAATGCTTCTATTAATATACGTTTAGGATTTTTTAGCTCTGCCAGCACTATTTTATCTGCTTTTAATTTATGCCTAAATTCTCTTATACTCTAATCCCAACAGATGCAATCCAATAAAACAGTTTGGTTTTGAAAGGATTATTAACAATAAGGAATTCAGCATGATTTTCAGTCTCGTATAAAATCAAATTTCTACTTGAAAACATATCGACATCAATATAAAAAATAACAAAACAAAAATACAAATCCTGTAGATCATTTCAATAAGTACACACGCTAACTACACGCTCTGAAAAAATGTCAATCTTGTATTTACGTAAAATGGTAGATTTTAGGCTACAAGCAATTCTAGTTAGTGATAAATGGGCACTGGTATCAAATTGATGGGCTCCACAAGAATCTCTTCATTAGTCATGAAGATCTGTTCTGAATTGTAATAATTCATCCCAATAGTAGGGCCTTGTGCTGAGCAGAATGGTAATATCAGTATTTCGATATAGTATCTAGCTTTTATCTTCATTTCTTAATAAGGCTTTTTTCCTGCTCCTTTCCTTTAATTTTAGTCCCAAGCTACATTTTCACAGCAACTGGTTATATAGGAATTCAGTCATTTGATTACAGGATCGTGGAACTAAAGTCTCAGAAAAACAATGCTTCTGCCCGGACCTTAACTTCCTTCCCTAGACTCCATACAGGATGCTGTTTTTAGAACATATAAAAACAAAATGAATTTAACAGTCAGAAACGGTYTCCCAGGGTTCACTTCATTCAACCACTGACAAGTGGTGGAAGCAGCTCTCGAGAACACAGAGAAAGATTCTTTCTGAGAGGAATCTTGCCAATCAAATGAAGAGATGAACCAAACATACAACTATGTTTCTTGTCCTGTACTAGTCACTAAGGGTGCCAAGCTCATCTTGGGACCTAACTGTAAGTTACTTTTATGACCAATCCCATCAATTTAGAAATATCAGAAGTAACAGATTAATAAATTTGCCTTTATTAAGCTTTCAACAGCCTTTCTTTCCTCCTTCACTGGTCTGTGCACAGCACGGAGTTCAGTGAGGAGGCTAAGCTATCCGTAAGAGCTAGGAGGGCTGGTCCCTCTCCCTTACACTTGTAGCTACTTGGTCTTGTGCTGCCCATGGAGTGAGTCATCCTGCTGCTCAACTCAGCCCTGCACTGGTGAGTCAATTCAGCTCACAAGAAACGGCAAAACAATTCTTGTTCCTACCAGAATAATCTTCTGGTTGGCCGTGGGCTCAATAAGGAGTTCAACAGACTGTCATTTCAAACCATTTCAAACCTGTCTTAAACCATTTCACTAAATAAAGATTCATTTCCATATTTAACTCTTTGGCAACSTTCTCGCCTCTTTCATATTCCCTTTGCTGTCTTAAACATTCTTGTCATCCTATTTAACAACCCTCCCACCATCTTAAGAACAAAACTTCAGCCCTACTAGGGATGACTTGTACTGAACAGAACTGCCTGTCCCCTCCTTTTCTACTTGTTCCTCTCATCTATTCACATTTTAGTTCTTTCAATCTTTAGGAGAAAAAACCTATTTGTATTTTTCACAATGCTCAGCAACAAAGGGACTCGGATCTCCGCACAGCCTCTAAGCACAGCAGAGCTGTAACTTTTTTATTATAAAGGTAGGTACTACTGTTGTAGTAGCTCAGCGGACAACAGCGCTCCCACGGGGGCCAGGGAGCGTACGGTACGTTGGATTTTTTTAAATAAATCACTTTCATTTATATTAAAGTTGACCAGTCAACTTATTTCAAATCAACTAGCTAGTTTCCTTCACTCTACCATGAAACATCTTTGTGGACCTCATGCAGTAGTAGGACTTGAAACAACAAATTCCATAGTAATGGTAAAGACATCAGAGGCCCTAAGTACAGCAATATCATTCCTGAAACTCATAGTTCAGACAATCAGTTCAGAACCTTCAGGACAGTTTGTGTCCTAGAACTGGTTTCTGTACCATTTATACTACTTTTAGAATCAGCACTAGTAGGAGGATTCTGTATTCAAGGAGCTGCTACATGTCTGAAAGTCTAAATCCCTTATTACACTTCATCAAACAAAACATTTTAAAAATATATTAAGAATAGCACAGAAAAAAAATCTTTTTAGTTGATATTCTCATATGATTTCAGGTTTCTCTTAAAAAATATATCATCCTATGTTGGAATTCCTCATGAGAGAAACTTCCACTGAAAGGAGTCTTTTCAGTCAAGCAGTAAAGCAAATTTTTAAATACATGAAGTATGTATGAACCCTGCTGGTGTGCACACAGCAGCTGAAATAGTGCTGGTTGTGTTCAAATACAGGACTATCTGTGATTGACTGTTTTAACAGAACAGCCAACAGAACACTTCAACCAATGTACTGCAAGTGTAATGTCAAATAGCTTATGGCTATTTATATATGGCTATATTTAAATTGAAGTATATGCTTATCTAGAAATGTTTACATTGGATGCCATCCTTCCCACTGGCTGAACTATCAAGCTTTCACAAAGCAGCTTCTAATTCAGCTTCTGAAATACTGAATATTCTGAAACACAGAAAGCTTCAGAGAACAGGCACCCAGACTGGATATCCATGGATATTCAAAGACCAACATTTTTAGTAAGCCCTTGGGAAAGTCTCAATGTCCAACTATTTCTTTTGTTAAAAACCCTTAGCTGCTTCATTTCATACAGTATCTCTGCAATACCAACTACTAATCTGCTCAATTCAATGACTTTTTATTCAATTTGAAAAATGTTGACAACATCAGTGCAATCCCATAAAAGAAATCCAGCCTTCCTTCCAAGCAAAAATACTCCTAAAATAGGATGTTTCTAATTAAAGATATCATTTTTAATTTGCATTTAGGTAACGTCTCCTAGCTCCAGTGTACAGCATTTCTAAAGCATCTCCTAGATTCAGTGGAAGGGAAGACATAATTAGAATTATGCTAATAGTGCTTGCAGTCTCTCCTTGTGACCTTTGGTCCTGGGTGGACAGAAGGCGGCGCTCACTGTTTTTTCTGATAACAGCACAAACACCCTCCCTCCCCTTCCTATTTCTAGGTGGATGGAAAAATCAGAACCTTATTTTGCCAAGTCAGAACGGTGTTCATGAAATAACTGACTGGAGCTGCTGATGGTGCATACAGTGTTGTGCACAAAAACGAAAAACAGCCTGATGAGGATTCTAWTTTTTTTCATATATTCCCAAGACTTTTTTTTTTCCTAGATGCAAATGGAATAGATTACAGAGACAGTATTTTCTAGGAGGAGCACATAAGGCCTGTTATCCTACAGCTTTAATGAAGGCATTTTGACTTAATTTGTAAGATAACTCTCTATCCTTGGGAATCATCTTCCCTTCTTCCCCACTCAGGCCCAAGCATCGCAGCTTTCCTGCATTAGATGTAATTCAGCTTCAATGACAAAAAAAGGAGTAACAGATACCCGAGGATTTGGCGAGACCAAGACTTGAAAGATCTGATTCTGATGACCTTGTACATGAATTCAAGTAACCCTGTCTCATGTCTTGCCCTCTSTACTCTTTTGTTTGTCTTGTCTACTTAAGAGCACTGAGATAACAACTGAGATTTCTGAGAGTGTGCTTGTACACTGCCTGCTACCATAGGTCTTCATTTCATAGAGGCTACCATAAAAATACAGATATTAAACGAAAGTGTCTTCCTTTCCTGAGCTGCATTTTGCTCAGTCTGATGCGTCTTGCTTAATATTACACTACGCCAAGGCATTTCATGCCAGTATCTTCCCTACCAATCCCAGAAGACAATGAGTTACATTTTAAGTACCAAGAACTATTTTCAGTGAAACACAATTGTTCACTTAATATTTTTTATAACACAATGAGAGCCACCAAAAACAAACTGACTGCAAAAGCTGCAAGCTCTACATTTGGAGTGGACTCTCCAAGAATATAAGGCAGKACACAAAGGGAAAGTTGCCCTCTCCTCTTTGTAGAGCTTATCTTTCTATTAACACTACATGAGTTAGGTGCCTTTAATCTTGGGAAAGTTTCTCAAGGTCTGAAGGAGTTGAGATATTTACACATAATTACACAGTTTAATCTTCTAGCTAGATATTCCAAAAAAAAAATCGTCAGACAACAGAACTAAACACAATATTTCTCAGGTGAAAAAAAGGAATAAAAAAAGCTCTTCTTCTAAGCTAATTCTATTTGAACAACAGGTTCCTTTATAATGAAAAGTTAGAGAGAATCCAAACCTTTGAATATCCCTTTTCCTAACCATTTTTTTCACCCTCCAAAGAATACAACAGCTAGAAATTGGAAATAAATATATAYGAATGCAATGCCTAGATGCAAAGGTATTCTGGAAAAGGAACAACCAGTATGACAATGTAGGGAGCTAAAATACAAATGATTTTCTTCTTCACTGAAAGATATGAATGCTCAAGCAATCTGCATGCAGCTTCGGAGGAACAGGCAAGAGAGTAGGAGCCTGGTCTCTGAAATATCTCRTCAGGAAAAGTTTACAGATGATGAAATTAATTAGAAAAACTCAACTGCTTAGGAGAGAGCTAAGAGGGTAAAATCTGCAACAACTATTTTGGGTGTCCCCAAATTGACTCATTTCAGTAAATTTAACTTTCCAATGTAATTGCTGCTCTCATATGAGGAGAAGAGAAGTAGAGGTTTGGCAAAAATTACAGCTTAAAATTACACAAAGACTCCTTCAAATGAAAATTGACTRCCTCCTGCTTGGAGGTAGACTCCAAAAATGTATATACTGGAATTTAAAAGAATCTTCAACAAGGCTAATAAAGGGTCAGCATGAAGCTTAAATTTTCTTTTCTCTATCTAGATAAACAGATCTAAAGTGTTTTTTGGACCAACAACAGTTGCTTCTTACTAATCTGTATGAATGTTTGTTCATATATTTGTGTGTGTGTGCCTATTTGTAAACATACAAACACAGGCACAAATATGTAGGGGTGTGTGTGTGTGCTCACCGTCTGAATGAACTTGAAAAAACTCTCAGCATTTATTTCATTTATTGATTTCAACTAATCATTGCTTTGAAAAACCTGTTCTACACGTGCACACATCAACATTACCATAGTTCTTAGAATGCTGATTTCCAGTATTCAAAAATTGCATAGTTTTGTATTTATTGACTAGACCAAGCGTTTCCTCACTGTAACAACAAACACTATTAAAACTGTAAATTTAACAAAACTTACCTGAGTTAASGGCTCGACCGACCCAATATAAGTGTCTGGACGGAGGAGGATGTGTTCGAGCTGAGTCTTTTTCTGGTAGACTCTCTCAACAGACAACTTCTTTGAAGTTTCATTCTTATTGATGCTTTCAGATTCTTCCTTTTTTGAAGCATTTATCTGATTATCAAATAAAGTCTTAAAAAAAAAGAAAAAAGAAAGAAAAAAAATCAATCTCACTGTCACTCTTTCAAGATACAAACAAATCCTGAGAGATCAAAATTACAGTCAAAAATTGTCATGTAATTTAAATGTTAAATTTTCACGTGCATTGAGATCAAGTTATCCTATCAACAGATAGATACATTATTAGATTATGCTACAGTTTCCTAACCTGTATAGCATTTTCAGACTTTCTTGACTTGTGAAGCATGATGAACCACATAAATGTAGCAACACTAAGTTACAAAAGACACTCTCCTCCTCAGGTTAAGTACTGGTAACATCCATTCTGTACTTGAACATTCAATTCCTAACCAGTGAATATCACTCTCAACAAGGACAGTGCTCTCATATTTTAGTTTGGACTATCTGATTTTCACTCAGCAAAACTTAGGGAACACAGTAATGCCCCTCTGGCTTTTTGCCTAGGACACACCAGCTATAGTTTACATCTTCTATTCATTTGATTGAAGTAATTCAAGCTAATGCAATCCCAGCTTTATTCTGAAATAAGCCAATGAGTATAAGAATAGAGAAACACACGGGTTAGTGTCAGAATATGTATTTAATTTTAATGGAAAATGTGGCTGGAGATGACGAACAGTTTTTGGCTGGAGGAGCACACACTATTGTATTTCCCTTAAGAAAACTGTAATCCACTTTCAGAGAAAGATACAAGGATTTAGTAATTTGAAGCATCTTTCAAATTCTTCCTGATAACATTAACATTTCCTTCCCATTGAAACAAACAAACAAAAAAAAAAACACAAAATGAAAAGTTAAAATTTCTAGGAGTAATTGGATCTCAAAAAGTCCCATTCTGAGCCAGTAAGAGTGTATCTCTCAAGTAGCTCAACATGACATTCATTTTATAACACACTTTCTTGCATGTAAATTGGAATTCTCTTAAAAGCATCAATAAACATAACTTTAACTTATAATTTTGCCTGGCTGGCATACATAAAAGGAAGATAAACTGTGTCACCACCACCTCCCTCTCTTGCAATAAGTTTAGCAACTTTGAAGTAAATGTTACATAAGCAGTAAAAACCATTAACAGACAAACAACRACAACAAAAGCCACTTGCCACTCAAGTAAATATTTTATATCCATTTAGCTGTTCTCAGTAAGTCTACACACAAAGCAGACACATGCTAAACTCTAATCCTGGATTAGTTTAGTCACCATGCATGCTTTTGAGCTAGACAGCACAAACTAGCACGTAGTAACAAGTACACACACAGAACAGAGGATACCAGACTTGCCCTAACAACTTCATCAAATTGAGACACCAGCAGCCTACAGCATACAGTGAACACAGATGATTCTCTGTGTATTATTCCAGTTTGTCTACTCCAACCTGTGTGTAAGCTTTGATGCTCTTAGGAGACAGAGGAATTAACCTTCTGGGCTTGGAGATCTCTCCTGGAGACATTGTTCTGGTAAATTTATGGAACTCCTACCATATACTAAGCAAATCTCTGAGAAGACAGACTGTGAGCAGTAACAGCCACAGACAATTGCTAAGCACCAAGTGAATTTGGAGAAACCAGGCAAGAACCTGCTTCTTGCCTGGTTCAACAGGGGCAAGAGGTTCAACAGGGGCAAGTGCAGGGTCCTGCACTTGGGGAGGAATAACCCCGGACACCAGTACAGATTAGGGGCGGACCTGCTGGAGAGCAGTCCCGCAGAGAGGGACCTGGGTGTCATGGTGGACRACAAGTTGACCATGAGGCAGCAGTGTGCCCTGGTGGCCAAGAAGGCCAACGGGATCCTGGGGTGCATTAAGAAGAGCGTCTCCAGCAGGTCGAGGGAAGTGATCATCCCCCCTCTACTCAGCCCTGGTGAGGCCACATCTGGAGTACTGTGTCCAGTTCTGGGCTCCCCAGTACAAGAGGGATGTGGAGCTGCTGGAGAGAGTCCAGCGCAGGGCTACCAGGATGATCAGAGGCCTGGAACATCTGCCCTATGAGCAAAGGCTGAGAGAGCTGGGCCTGTTCAGCCTGGAGAAGAGGAGGCTGAGGGGGGACCTGATCAGCGTGTATAAATACCTCAAGGGAGGCAGTGAGGAGGAGGGGSCGGCCTCTTKTCAGTGGTGGRCAGKGATAGGACTAGAGGAAATGGCTTCAAACTGAAGCATCGGAAGTTCCACAGGAACTTAAGGAAGCATTTCTTCACTGTGAGGGTGACAAAGCACTGGACCAGGCTGCCCAGAGAGGTTGTGGAGTCTCCTTCTTTGGAGATCTTTAAAACCCGCTTGGATGCAGCCCTGTGCCACGTGCTCTAGGTGACCCTGCGTGAGCAGGGGGGTTGGACTCGATGACCTCTGAGGTCCCTTCCAACCTTCGGCATTCTRTGATTCTATGAACGYGCTACTCTGCACTCATCCTACAACTGGCAGCATCTACAGCCACACAGGGAGAGAGCCCAGGAGAGCCCAGGGCCCTGCACCATCCTTTCATCCCACACACCTGGAACCATTGCACTAATGCACCCAACCAAATTCAACCCATCCCGCAGACTGCTGCAACTGCCCAACAGCAAGGGAAGATCATGTAATTTATAAAACTGCACGTGTCTGTGATTAGCGTTGTGGTATCCCCGTCCATCTGATCTCCACACCACCATTTGATCTGGAACCACAACGTGCTCCCCYACAAAGGAACAGCAAGAAGAAAAYCAACAGGACCTTCTGAGAACAGATTCAGGCTGTTCATTCTGTTCATTAGATATATTCCAATATATGAGGAGGAAGGAGGAGTTACTACAGAAGTACTGCCAGTAATTACAATGTAAATTTAATTTCACTGGAAGCCTATAACATTCACAGAACTACTTCAATGAGTTTCACTATTTATATATATATTTAATAGCTTTCTGGCCCTACTTGTTTTATTACATTTGTATTAACCTATCAGGCTCCTGAGACAAGACCCCATATCTGGTAGGAATCATCTTCAGCTCAGACTATGAATTATTGGTTCTATAGCTCAGTTATCCCTGCTTTACTGTGTTCACTTTTTCTCAGGCGACCACCGATTACCTTTCTTGTTTCAATAAACATTAACACAGCCATGATTAGGGAAGAAAACATGGAGAGTACTTCTCAAACTTAGTGAAACTAAGAATGCAAGGAAGGGAAGGTAGCGGGGGAGGCCACCTATAAAACAGGTAGGTAGAAGTCTGCTAAGATCYGTTCAAGGGGAAGTCTTCTGTTTACAGACTCACAGAATGACTGAGGTTGGAACAGACCTCTGAAAATCATCTAAGCCAAACCCCCAACTCAARCAGGGTCACCTAGAGCACGTTGCCTAAGATCCTATCCCAAACCCAAGACAGCTTTTGAACATTTCCAAGGCTGCCGTCTCTACAGCCTCTCCAGACAGGTTGTTCCAGTACTTTTCAGCGTCACCCTCACAGTAAAGTTGCTTTTCCTCATTTCACACAGAATTTCCTGTTTTTCAGTTTGCGTCCCCTGCATCTTGTCCTATTGCTGGGCACCACTGAGAAGAGTCAGGCCCCATGCTCTTCACACTCTTCYTTAAATACATACACACATTGATAAGATCCCCCCTCAGCCTTCCCTTCTTCAGGCCAGAGAGTTCCAGCTCTCTCAGCCTCTCTTACATGAGAGAAGCTGCAGTCTCCTAAGCAGCCCTTAGCTGCCCTGCGTGGGACTCACTCCAGCAGCTTCATGTTCACTCGGATTGAGGCCTCCCTATGGCTGAGAGCGCGAGTGTGTGCGGGGCGAGAGCACCTGCCCTGACCTGCTGGCAACACTCTTCTTAGTGACCCCCAGGGCACCACCAGCCTTCTCGGCCACAAGGGCTCACAGGCAGGCTCTGSTTCACCAGGACACAAGGGTCCTCCTCCTCTGCAGAGCTGCCTTCCAGCACACCAAGCCCCAGGCTGCCCTGGTGCTTGGGGTTGTTCCTCCCTAGGTGCAGGTCCCTGCACTTCCACGTGTTGAAGTTCATGAGCTTCCCCTGTGCCCAGCTCCTCAGCCCATGGAGGTCCCAGTGTGGGCTTGCACTGGTGCATCAGCCACCCCTCACACTTGGTGAGGGAGGGTGCACTCAGCCCCTTCGCCCTGCTCCCCTGGGCGGCCACGCTAACTCCCAGCTCCAAAGAGACTTTGTGCCTCGGAGCTCCAGCCACTTCTCAGCCTCCCTCCTCGTCCCTCCCGGAGCCTGGACATCCTGAGCTTGCCACCKCTCTGCAGCCAAGTTACCGAGCAGCCGCGGCCACTGCGCTCCCCTGCTCTCCCCAGCCAGGTCTCCTTCMGCCTACACCCCTGCACCTCAGGAGGCTTTTGCTGACACGCAGAGAGGGGAGATGGCTTCAGCTCAGCTACATTAAGGACCTTCTTTTGTCCAGCTTCTACATGAAGACCTCTGCCTTTCATAACAGAGCTAGTTAAAACATAGTTTTATGTATGACTGAACAGCAAAAAAAAAAAAAAAAACACCCCCACACAAACATCAGCATATATTTTTTCTTCACAGATGGAGATCATTACAAAAATAAACAAAGCACACTCCCCACCCACAAAGGAAAGGTAGTTTCACAGACCTTTAATTCTACAGTTTACTAATACAACAAAAATATCTTACTCCTACACTATTTAAACACTATGTTACAGTCTCTGAGAGCAGTAAGGACAGAGTGCAGGTGTCCACTGTATGCAAAAGATATCCATAAGTATTCAGAATTTATTTACTATTACGTACTACTGAAATACAGCAGGTAAACAAAGGACAAAATGTAATCAATTACATACAACAGCTATGCAAGGATGGAAGTACCATAAGCTTGAAGCACTGCAAATTCCCAGGGCTGTTGGGCTGTGCTAYGCTCTGAAACAGAAGATCTTGTGTCTCCATCTTGATGGATCATTCCTGGAGTTCAGGATTCATTTTGGATTTCCTTAATGTCACCACGCTTTGATCACCAGACCATGATACTGATCTATGGACACAAATACTCACAACGCTCTTCCCCTTACGCCTTCCTCTTAAAAGAAAACAAACAACCCTCCCACAAGCGCTACACTGCAATCTTGATGGTGCTGTTAAAGTGAGGCTTTTTCTGTATATTCTGAAATTGTCCCAAGTCTTTTGTATTCTCTCCTGTATAGAAGATTGTCGTATTACTGGAGTTCTAATCACACTTCTCTAAATGGCAACAGCTGTTGTTTCATGACAAAACCTCTAAAGAGAATTAATCTTCTAAAGAGAATTAAGTCTTCTGCTTCACAATAAATCACTTTTAAAAAGTGTCACCCAATTTCCAGTCTTACTGTTTCAGCTGAAAACTTAATATGGCCACTTTACCATGTTCTTAGTCATGGTATTTGACTTTCCAAACACTCCTGTGATGCATACGAAATTTTGCAGATTCTTGATAGTCTTTGAACCAGCCTCCAGGTTGATGGCAAATAAATCACTGAAGTATGTGGATCAAAGGCACTATCTCCAAATACATTTAGTCAACAAGATGACCATCCTCGAGCAGTTCAGAAGCTGTAGCACTGTGCACTGTGGATCTGTCATTACAGCCCCGCAGCTGCTCTTCATATGACGACTTCAAATGTCGCCAACACATTAGACTCTTCCCAACACAGTGCAGTGGTCACACTAAGGGAAAGCTTTTGATGCTGCATCAATAGCCCCTGGTACTCAGTTTATTACATCAAAAACAAGTGTACATTATTATCAGCGTCTTTTTATCATAGTGACTGTTTTCTCCAACATGATTTTTTGCAAGTTTTGTTCTCCAACACACACATCCATACGTGTAAAACCGTTCCCTTTCAATCTGCCCAGCACAGACTAGCTTTGCTTGAGAAACAGAAAAGGAGCATTATAGACTTAACTGATTACAGTTTCAGTTTGTGAGGTCCCCCCGCCCGCTACAAATTTATCTAGCAGTGCTTCCAGGCTCTGGTCATTCTTTCCTGCCATCTTTTCAGAGTCAGAACCCAGTCAGCCTTTGAACTATTCAGCAGTAGAACATTCACTATCTACTTTGAACCTCAGAATTCACATACTTAAGTTTTGGTAGCATCTTCCTATACATCTTGCAACTTTTTTCTTCTTACCTTCTTCTTCTTACTTTCTTCCTCCCTTTGAAATTTCTGCATGCAACAGAACATGCATGAGACCTGCATGTAGGCACAGATTTGTATTGCCTTACTAGGGTGAAACAAGTGGGTCACGTGGCCTTTCTTTATGTTTTGAGATCACGTTGAGTCACCACGCTGAGTTTGGCTGCTTGTGCTGCAATAGCTGCTCTTCAGGTTACCTCAAACAACATGTTTGAACTGGTCGGTTCTGCAGCCGCAAAGAAAAGCTATTCCTACACTCAGCTTCTAAATAGAGGAAAATAACCTGTTTCCAGAACAAAGGTGGGCATAGTTTTGTTATCAGTTTTGACATTGCCATAACTGGGTTACATCTCTTTAGTGTCATGCTTTACTTTTAGGCAGAATTTTCTTCGCGCAATTGAAGGCCACACTGATGAAAAACACAAAAAGTTGAAAAATCCTAGAAAAAATATATTATTTTTTCCCCCAATTTATATTGGCTTATTCCTGTATCAGCCCATTTTTCCACACTCTGTAAGATGACAAAAAAAGGCAAGCCTGCCTCTGCCTAGTCATTCTTTATTTTTCATTTAAAGTACAGGATGACCTGAAGTTGAGGGGGAGCAGCTGATGCGGGTTTTGCCTTTCCGCTGTGTGTCCTAATGACTGTGCTCAGGGAATAGGAAACAAAACAAAACACAAAGAGTGAAATGAGACTGTGACCCTGAACGACCTGAAGTAGAAGAAAAAGCAGGGCTAGAACTAGACTATTATTTCTACTGCACTAGCCAGAGAGGTTCCTTTAACATATTATATTTGATGGAGAGAACACATCACTCCCCAGCAAAAACATCTGGCTTCCGTGCCCACGACACAATCTTCCACACAGCTTTTTGCCTCTTCAGCATAAGCTGCTTTGTTTTCTAATAAGCCCCAATGTTTCAAATACATCTCCCCTTTTTCTGCTACAGGACAAAAAAGGGCACCTGCCTTCCACTAGAAGACATTTAGAGATGAGCACAGAGGACATGTAATGTGTGACCAACAGGACTGCCTGAACCTCCACAACTGCTACAGGCAGGTAGATGGTGCTCTTGAAAGGCAAATGCAGACCTGGGACGTAAGAACTTAGAAATGCACATGGCAGTGTCCCACGTCCCCTTAAATAAAAGGTAGGATGAGCACAGTTATTGTGATAGGACAATAAATCGTTAATGTAATTAAGCTGCAAAGCCTAGAGAGGTTAATTAAGTACAGGAACCTAAGGATGAAGTAGATCTTACTGTTCAAAAAAAAAAAAAAAAAACTAGCTCTTCTGAAAGAGCTAAGATATACCTCAAAACAAAAGGTTGTAAGAGTAGTATGAAAATCAGTGTGTAAGTTTTTATCAGCAAGATACACTTGACTGCAGCCCCGCATTAAAAGTTAGATCCTACAGACTTGCCCTTGCCTTGAAAAAACACAATAATGACTAAAACTGTTACCTGAACAATTTGCAATTTTGCTCAAGAAAATCCTGACCGAGAATACACCTCCTACCATGAAAATAAAACTGGAGGAGGTTTTAAAAAGACACCACTCTCCTACTGTGCTTAACAAATGGTTTGGCTCTCCTGCCAAGCCAAAAACACAGAGAAGTAACAGCTCTCTGTTACCACAGCAAGTTTGCATAGATCACTGCATACCATTAGTGATATGAACTGAATCTCTTTATTGAAGCCTCCATGAAACATTTGAAGTGAGACAAATACCATTTCTGTGCAAATAAGTATGTTCACTGTAACTAGTTCTATCCAGAAAATTACATATATTAAATATTTTTTTAAAATACATATGTGCTGCTAGGGGGATGAACCTTTTAAGAGGAAGAAAGAAAAAAAAGCCAATAGGCTATACTAGTTTTAATAAAGGCACTAAGAGTTAACCTTAACCCTTCAGGGATTCTGTGGTTATTCAAATTATTGAAAATGGAATTAGGATACAAGTAATGGTTAATTCACATTTTGTTTCCTATTAATAGGCTTTTCTTTTTTAAAATCTTTTTGAGTTAAAATTATTAAACCTATGCTAAAATAACCTTCAAAGAATTGCTGCTTAAACAAAAAACAAAAACAACAACAACAAAAAAGAGGCAATTAAAAAATCCTACAGGTTTTGGATACTACCTTGTATCTGACCTGAAAATACATACCTATGTTCTTCCAACCTCTTCTACATGTAGCGTTTTTAACCATTTATTCTTGGCTTTTAAAGATAGTTTAACCAAGTAACCCACAGATAATTGATAATTAGAATTTCCCACCAAAATCATTTTAATGATTCTTGTCATTGAAGCATTCATTATCAGGTTCAAGGTCTCAGGTTGCAATTCTCCCGCTTTTAGATAGTAAAATGCAATGCTTATGATTTTGCAAATGTACAGGTAACAAAATCAACTATTTTACGTAGAAATGGACACCAGGCACCCAACTGGATGCCAGTAGAAGCCTGAGAAGAGCTTCAGAGCCACGGGACTTCAGTGGACTCGGCCTACGCACATTAACTCTTCATGACCACATGGGCCCTGTTCCACTTATCCCTGCCATACAGCCACAACAACAACAACAAAATAGTTCTGAATGGATTTTTATTGGGCAACTGTTCAGACTAAGATTTAGGCCAATAACCTTTAAAGACTATTCTCTTCTGAAGACTATTCTGTTCTGAACACTTTTCCTGGTCCACATTTCCTCTTGCTAGAAATCTGAGTTTAAGTTGCACAATTTTAAACGAAGTAACAAGTTTAAAGACTGACAATGTTGCTTACACATTTCCAGAGCAGACTATAGCTCGTACATCTCAGTATAAAGAAAATCCCAATGTTAACATGCACATGACATACGGTACAAGCAGTTACCAGGACAGCCAGTCCTTACTCTCCTGGTCACACTTCCCACAGAGCTTCAGCGCTCACAGACCAGCAATGAGATAATTCTGTTATTTCCAGTATTATTCTAGGCACTTTGGAATAGCCCCTTTTCCCATCACCTTTACAGCTACACTGCGCACAAGCGTATATTCCCACATATTCCTATAAGAGGAATAGGTCCTAGATTTCCTTGCACTTGCCACAAAAATCCTACATGATTGCAGCATGTCCAGAGAGAAGGGCTGGCAATGCGGAGGTCACAAACAACTTACTGAACGCAACGTGAAGGCGGTTGGCAGGCGTATGGAAAAGGGCTAAGACAACCCCCTAAGTCATGTCACGCTTTAGGACCTTCTTTCCCTAACACTGCTCGACATGATCAACCTGTGCAGCAAGACACACTGAAGTGCACCATACAGCTGAACTACCGCCAAGCCCATTCTAAATGTTTTACTGTTTACTTTTGTCATGCATTTTTCCCCTGTGATAAAGTTCTCATCTGGGTATCTCTGTACCACAAGGCTTGGGTGAGCCTCACAACATCAAACTGGGAGGTTGTAGCTGCTCAACTAATTCTGAAGTAATGGAATTTCTGGTACAAATTACCAGCGTTCTTGGGTGTCTGAGAAAGTATTCTTGTACTCTTCAGGATATTGACATTTCCCAATTGCAGAGATTATTTTAAAAGGAAAAGATAGAGGACAGATCTGACCCTCAGGCTGAACAGCTTTCAAAGATTTCATACATTAGTTGCACTCCTACAGCAGCATCCTGATCTAACCCCCCTAGAGAGTTCACTGCACAGAACGTGCTGCCACTTCCCAAAGATCAACACTGTGCTTGAATAATCTGATCCTTCCATCTTTTTCCTTCTAGGTCTTATGTGCTTTAGAGTCGAGCTGAACGCATATTCCACAGCAAGATCTTTTCTACTCTGCTGAACTATTTTCAGGTTAATAAGCTAGCTGAAGAAAAAGCTTTGGGCTTTCCAAAAATTTCAAAAATACTGAAAGCTTGCATGCTGAAAAAGAACACAGGTTAGTTTTTCAGCTCCTATTGACTGGCATAGTAACACCAAATGGAATGGGAGTCAAGTTGAGATATATGAGAAGATCCATCATCCTCACTGCACACAAACACAAGCAGCAATACATACAAAAAGCCAGAGGACCCTTTCAAGGGAATTGTACTGTCCACCAACAGCAGGAATCTCACTCTGCCTTTTTCCAATCTCCCTCTTCAGTCACTCATCCTCCCACAACATATTCCTATGGAAGTTACTACAAAACACATTTCAAGATTGCTAAGAATTTTGACAGTTGAAGACCATCAAAATTCTGCGCTTTAATCTGCAATTTAGGAATTTCATCTTGGCTGGCAGAATTATGCACCTTCCATAAGAGTCACAACATAAAAGGCTAACATAAAATAATCTTGAATATATTTTGAATATGCTTAGTTTCAAATGTTCAGTATTTCTGTTATCTGACAATGGATGTTCATCACTCAACCAGCAAAGAAACATCTACATGAGTTATTCTAAAAGATTTAACTAGTACCAAGAAGAACTCACTAAAAAGGAACAACTCCATGCTTGCCTTCTCATAAATATCTGGCTACCTGTCTCACCTGTCCAGGAACCCCAGGGAGGGAACTTTTCCCACCTGGATTTTGCATGGTCTTATACAGTGCCCTATTCGTGAGTTTAGGAGGAATCCCCCCCCTAGGTCTGCCTGATGATAAGAAAAGGGTAACCATCTACCTTCTTGCAGCAAGTTTTATTTTACTCCAAGACTATGGCCTAGTATGTCAAATATTGCACTAAGATACTGCAGTGCAATGGTGGTGAAAAGACTTTAAGCCAGTGCCACCAGTTTAGGCATCACGGAAAGCACTTTTTCTGTGCACACAGGCAAAACCCTGCACAGCCGCAAGCACTGGGATGTTTGACACAAGCTCCCCTCCAACTACATCAGCTGGTCTAACAAAAAGTGGTTATTTTGTCCCCACACACCTTGTCGTGCCTATTTCTATGCATGTTCATTGGTACACAAATAGGGGAACGGATGTAAAATGGATTGTTCATTCATATCTTTCCCCAACTGCCTGAATGCCTGGCTGGCAATGTGTGAAGCCTACATACCAGCAGTTCATCACAGGGGAAGATGCTCTGTTTGAAGATGGGGCTGGATCCCTAATTATGTTTTGGATCAGAAAACTTCCACTTATTTTTGAAGTTATTTGAAACATTTTATGTGTCTTAGTATTCAATTCAAAATTTAAGTTTTCTAAAATATACATTAAAGTACATTATTCCAAAATACTTTGGCTTCACTTCTTTGTACTTGAAAATGAACCATTAATTATCCAAGCACAGGAGTAGGCTCCTTTGCATCCATGTTTAGAGCACGATCATTTCTCCCTTCCTCAGTCTGCTTATGAAAGCTTTCGCACCATCCATACAGAGCAGAATATTTTTCTTTTTGGGCAACTTGCAAAAACTTTATTAAGGAACGCATGCTGAGGAAATTTAAGATTTCCAAGTATCTTTTTCATTTCCAGATCCTCCCTCTTTCTCCTTTACAATGATTTTTCATTTCCTATGTAAATTCTACCAGAGAAATCTTAAAACAGAGAGAAGTATCATTTCAGGAGCTTACAACTTCCTCCACTGAAATTTTAAACAAAGTGACAATTACTTACAACAGTGACAGAATTCAGAAAATGGAATGAAAATGACAGAGGATTCCCCAAACTCTTCAGAAGAGCAACAACAAAACCAACCATTTCAATGCTGTAAAAAACATTTCCAGGAATTATTCATACCCACAAGTTACAAATGGCGATTGCTGCTTTTAATTACAAAAATGTATTTGAACATGCATATAGACAGAAAAGATCTACATACATGGCAAAAATCCACTGCTCAAAAACAGCTAAGTCTATGAACACAGGACATCAAAACTAAATGATTCTTTTTTCCCCCCAGACCTAAGCTACCTATCTTGGACTACTTGAATTTTTTTGCAATATTGCTTCCCTGCTCAAAGTAATTTCCTAGTTTATCTTTAATACAGAACAGTTAGCATGGAAATCATACGTGCACACAAATCCAGACGGATTCAAAAAGGGCCCGTGCATGAATATACCCTCCCAAACCTAAAAAAGACGTATGTTCTTTCCCAGAGCTCACTACAATTTAGTTCCCACTTCTATGCAATGAGGACTATGGAAATCTTCCCCTGGCTTCAGCATTTTTTCACCTAAATTACCATAAATTTTCTTCCAGATCAGAGTGCCCACAATGAGGCTTCACATTATTACACTGCAAGCCTGGCTCGGCTGCAGTGACAAAGAACTAGCCCCGTGTCCCTTCAATCACCCAGCCCCTGCCTTGTGTCATTTTTGTTACTTCTCTCATTCTACATTATTCAACCCTCTAATATGCACAAAACTAGACCAAATCAGAAAAGTCTTTCAGTGTTTTGTGGAACGGAAGATAGAGGATGTGTGACAACTTCCTTTCTGGTAGGCAAGCTGTAAGATGAAATGCATCCCTCTTCAGAGCAACAGTGTCCAACCGGCAAAATCGCACCACACATGCTTTCCTATCAGGACAGGACACGCAGGAGGGTTAAGGCATCTTTGCAATGCAACCTCCTTACTCATCAAGCAGAACAGAAACAAAATTTCTACAGGCAGAAGGGAATGCAGCTTCCTTTCAATTTTTGAGAGGTTATGCAGATCCCAAAATTATAACCTGCATTATCTGCAATGAAAGCAAATAACAGTACACTTGAACATTTATGTCACATCAGACCTTCCTTTGCACAGCACAGTACAAATAATAATTAAAAAAAAAATCACTCTTTCTCTTGTCCAACACAATAACAAAAGGAAAAAAAATGGTTCTTACAAAGAGTCAGGCAGAAACACTGGAAAAAATCTGAAGAGCAACATTCAACTGCCCTATTTCCCCTGTAGACACCACAGTATATTAAAGGAAGGATAAGAAAGTAACTAATAGTATATGCTCTTCACAATTTGTCTTATAGACCTATCTTCAGCTAAGAGAGGAACAGCTGGAGGTCCGATCCAGACAGAAAGAGAGAGAACAAAAAGATAATTCTGAGCTTTAACCTGGGACCACGTAGCCAAGGGAAGTCTTGACAATTCCAGAGTAGGAGTTTCAGTCACAAACTCTGCCTTTTGATTAAGTAGAGAAGATCCATGTGTACTTGGTTGTAAGAGGACTACGACAGGATGCTAACCAGACTGAACTCTTCCAGTCTGTATGACTAGAACCATATCTAGTCATACCTCACAGAACAGCTGGGGTTAGAAGTGACCTCAGGAAGAATCTACCTGTTCAATCCACTGTTCAAGGAGAGTTGACCACACCACACTGCTCTGTTACCTGCTCATCTCCAACATTCTGTTACCCTTACAGGAAAGGGATTTTTTTCTTATGTTTGGACACAAATTCAGTTTGTGTCCTCTAACAGTCAACTGGGCACCACCAAGAAAGTTGAGCTGCATCTTTAAACTTACCCATGAGATATTTACATACACTGCTAACATTTCTTCCCCTTCTCCACTCCCCCAGGCCCTCTCCTCCTCAGGATGAGCAGCCCTAGCTCTCAGCCTGTCTTCATGTAAGGGATGCTCCCATCCTTTAACCACCTTGGGAGCCCTTCACCTGCCTCCCTGCAGTTACTCCATATCATAAGCAATAACACACTCTAACTTACAGACACCCAGTCATACCCTGATACTCCTCCTCCAAGCACTACGTACACAAGAAATAATAATAATTAAAAAAAGATAATGCATGATTTATTTCCACATTAAGCTCACATTTCCTAGATCTGAGGCCTAACCATTTCACTCAAGTACTACAGAACAGCAATCACGTTGAGAATCTTCAGCTATTTTCAGGAGTTTCAGCTTTCATTTACAAAACATATGTAGCTTTTCAGGTTGAGCAGAAAACCTTGAAAGCACAACCACAAATAATGCTGGGGCACGTGTTCTTGCTGTTTGCAAACATTCTTCCATAGCTTCATGGGCATTACCACTGCTTTAAGAGTAAACACCCTTCACAGCATTGCTTCAAATGTATAAACTTCACTTTCACTACACTGTGCTTATATATATATATGTATAAAATACATATAAATATAAAAAAGTGCACACACAATTACTGTATTATTATGACAGCTTGTTTTCCGTAGTTCCTAAACAATTAAAAAGCTGAAAGGTAAGAATGTCTTTTGTTCAAAATAAGTTTTCTTTTTCCTAGCATTAGAAACTGTCATTATGCTTCTCTAGTACGCAGCTTCCCAAATTTCCAAAGTACGGGCTCATAACTAACTCCTAATATAGCTAAAAATATTTGTAGGTTATCTGTGGAAAGCAGAAAAACAATCATTCTTTCTGTCAAGACTCCCATCTTTTACTAACTACTACAAAATTACTGAAGCAGTGGAGACTGAGCTTTGACTCAAAAGAGTTAAGTCAGGCAGGGGAAGAAAAAAAGAAAACCTCTGCAAGCTCCACATTTTGTAAATTAGTTCATCCTGACTCATTTGCAGTTACACTATGATATGATCTTCCTAATAAACACTTTAAAATATTTATTCTCTCATGCTTCCCAGTCAACTGATAGTTATCCCTTCTTATCAGCTAACCTTTGCTAGCTCTGTTACACTAGAAAGCCTGAAAGAGTATCATAGTCCCATAAAAGTTAACTGAAAACACAGATAATTTGCTATTTCTGTAAGCATTCAATTAATATCTTGCTTCTAGAAGTAAAAGTAGGTATACTGGGATGCACACATGACTTTCTCAGCATGAAATTCACTTTGGCATAAGCCTTGTGTATCATGGAACACCTTTCCTCCTTTAAAACTGTAAATAATTCTTTCCTATTTAGCGGAAGTTAGCAATAAGAATGCTATTTAAAGTCATATCCAAAGTTAAACGATACAGGCTCTTTAGTAAGAGGTGAGCACCAGAATACATCTATAAAATTTGAAAAATGCGGTAGTTTAGGACATTAATACCACAGCAATCTTTAAACTTTTCCTCATCTTTCAAACTAGACTTATTTCCGTTACCTTAGTTCTGTTCAACTATCTAACCCATATCATAAAAAAAAAAAAAAAAAGGGGGGGAAAAACATCATCCCAAATGGCCCATCAAATCATCCATTATTTTTTCACACTATTGAGAAGTCTAAGAAAATAAAAAACAAAAAAATAAAGATCGTTTCAAAACAAGTTTGTAACCAAAGATCAAGTACTTATGTATCCAACAGGCAGAGGGCAAGCAGAATAAAACCAGAAAGCTGAAACCATCACTGTCACTGGCTGTACACTTCTCTCATCCCTAAGGCCAGTGTAACAGATCTACTCATGAACCATCATCTAGACCAACAGTCTTTTGAGCCCAGTTCACTGAACTAATTTCTAGCCGCTTACCCAATCCATTTTAGCATCGCCCTTCTCCACGCCACTGAGCTACAGCTGCCACTGAACAACTGTGTGTTCAGAACTGCCCGGCATCGTCAGCATTTAAGACAAACACGTCCCAAAACATCATCTGAACACGGTAAAAAATCAAGTTTTAACTAAATTCCAGTTGTTTCTCTACAAGCACTCTGAAATGACAAAAATACATCAATCTTTTCTGCTTTTATAGAATGAAGACTTAGACTGCTTCCAGTTGTAGGAAACTGTTGACTCACCACACTTTCATTCCCACTACATTCAAGAACAAGTTTCATTAAAAGTGCCTACTCAAGGATTTTCATACCTCATTCTGCAGTTTCCTATACGAGCTGTAAAGCTTTCAATTATTGAGTCCAACCTAGCCTGTAAAAACCTTAATTCTGAAGAGCTATTCAAAGACCATGACTCTTGTTGATAGAGATCACAGAGCACTGCAGAGAGGAAAGGACAATTATTTTAGCTCCTCTCTATACACTGTTTCCATACCTAAGCTGTCTAATTTCAAGCAGCACACTCTAACTTTCTCACTTTTAGATACCTGTTCAAGCATCCAGCTCCTTTTAATGAAAAGGAGATTTAGTAACATAGAATGCAATAATTATTACAGCTATAATAAAAGGTCACCATCAAAATATACAGCATTTATTCACCTCAATAACGGTAATCACAACCCTTTGGAGCAACTCAAAAATGGAAAAAGCCACAACTGAAGAAGTCCACCATTATGCTCTCTAATGGGACTTTATTGAAGTTCCCAACTCCCTAAAGCACAYGCATGGGATTAAAGATGCAGCTACCTCACCCTCCTCCAAGATGCTCCCACTTTGCTGCTTAACCATGTTAAAGAAGTCACCCTACCCTGAACTGTATCTGGTGCAGGAGAGAGAAGWAATTTATTGGTTGATCCAGCTCTCTTCAGCTGATCTCTGCTGCTCACTCCTGGGGTCATCCCCAAACTGGAGAGCATCCACTATTACTGCAGATGAGGACAGCATCCCTCAACAACACTCACCCAGGCTAATACTCTCCAGGGACTTTAAAACCCCTCRAAGTGACTCACCAGCTCTGGATCAGTTACCACTTTCACGCATTCCTACCTAACCACTTCTGACCAACCCGTGAAAAGCAGCAAGAAACTTCTCAAACACAGCACAGAGGCCAAACTTTTGGGAGCTAATGAAGTTATCCCATAAACACCTCTGGAAGACTCCTCACCACCCACCTCAAAATTCAGGAGCCTCAGCTTTTGTCTCTTGAGGCAGCTGGCACCAACACATAACCCGTGCGGTAACAGCAAAGTCCTAGCCTTGCCCCAGCCCGGAGCAGCAGCAGCAGTTACAACACCCGTGGGGTGACAGAGGCCCCACACCTCGCTCTGCAGGGCAGCCCCTCACCGCAACACCCCGAGCGGGCAGGAGGCTCCGGCCCTGGACGCGTTTAGGCCCCTTCCCAGCACACGCTCCCACGGAGCCCCCTTTACASGGCCCGGAGCCCCCCGGGCCGCAGSCTCCCCCCCAGCCCGGGCCCTTCCTCTGAGGGGCCCCGCGGAGCTGCCCCCTCTCACCCGCCGCCTTCCTCCTCCCGCTTAAACCAATCCCGCACTCTTTCCACACGCACCAGGAACACGGGGAAATTCGGAACAATATGAAAAAAAAAATACAAAGAGAGAAAAATATAATAAGGAAAGAAGAAAGGCACAACTCCCACACACACAACTTACCACCCAAGTGAGTCCCCCGCTGCCGCCGCCGCCGCCTCCTCCGGACTTGGCCATTTTGTGCCCGTGTCTGGCGGCTCGAGGCGAGGCCGCGCAGAGCCGCGCAGCGGGAGCGCGCAACGCCCACGCCGGCCGCACGCACGCTCCCCGCGCCCGCTAGTTCATGCCGGGCGGCGGAGCGGGGCCGGGC